>NC_135785.1:241949258-242254615 GCF_051106095.1 Pogona vitticeps | reverse complement strand
AGGTAAGTACAACAGCAAAAGACCTGGAGCAGCACCACTGGAAACAAACAGCTCACAGGAACCTTGGTTGTTGAAAAAAAACATTTATATATTAGAAATTTTTCAAAGGTTTCTTGAGGACAGTGTGCCCTAGAGACCCCACCTAAAACATACAGGTGTGAATTTTGGGTGGAGGGAGGAATCAGTTTTTTGGACAAACTATCTGTTGAAAAAGACTGCTGTGTAGTGAAACTGTTCTGTCATTCCTGACTTTCTGATTCAGTTACTAATCGTAAAAGTTTGAAGAACAAGAGAATTCCCTGGGACACAGTGTGAAGATGCTCAGGATTGTTTTCACCCTGCTGCCTTGAGCTCACATTATTTCATCCGATTTTGGAACCTATAAGCAAGGCCAGGCCTGGTTAGAACTCAGATGGGAAACTATCAGAAACTAACAGGCATCATCAGGTACACCAGGAAAGAATCCTGCATGAAATCCATAGAGCTCCTGTCAGTCAGTGTTGTCAATATGTGGACCAACGGTAGGCCCTTTGAATCAGTGGGGGTTTAGTGAGTCAAGTCTTATGTAATTTTCATTCCTTCAAGTGGACCTTTACCATATTAAGTCACAATTAGAATGGGGTTATTTAAATCAATGGAAATTATGGAGGAGTTGACTCAACAACTTCATACTGATTCAATGGGCTTACTCAAGTACAACTTTTGTTATGCTATGCAACAAGATTCCAGTCAATAATCGTCAGTTTCCAATGTTTCCCAGTGCTAACAGCTAGCCTCTGTTAGAAGATTTTATTCCCAGAGGTGAATAAATGGTTAACCAACTGAAACCCATATACTGTAGATTGGTCTCCAGATGCTGGCTAAAATCTCAAGGAATTTCTGCATTTCTCCAGGTCTTCAGAAGGGCAGACAAATCTTGTGGCAAGTCACGTGAATGAGAAGAATCCTTAGTTTTTGCATATGAAGTGACTGTAAGGCCTCTGTACCCATCTCCACCCATTCCCAGATGACACCAGTGCTCACTAGCTTTACATGAAGGTATCTATGTATGTTGTGCTTGTACAACATTGACATGCCAAGCAGTTAGGAGCACAGACAGGGAGGGCACAGGAGAGAGAGCTGGAGCATGGATGGCCTTAGGCCTTGTGTCATTGGGAGCATGACTGGCAGTGGTTCATCACCGACATCACTTCTGAGTGTTTTTGTTGCTCTCCTGTGACACCATGGCAACAGTCATGGCTCTGCCACCTCAAAAGAACCTACCTCCCCGGGTCACAGGTTTTTGACCTTAAAGATGGGAGAAGAGGAAGCTACTGCCCTGTCAGCCCTGTATAGTGTACATAGAGCTCTCTGTAAATTTTAGTGGACATTGCAGGCCTTCGAAAGAGTGAAGTTTATGATGGTGTTTATTTAATCTGTTTAAGAAGTAGTAAAAGGCAATAACTGAGGGGGACAGAAATAATATTAGAAAGGGATGGAGAAAGAAATGTGCCCCAGTGTGGAACATGTATTAGCATTTTGGTAATCTCAGAATGTTTATTCATGGTATTAAAACAAATGCAGTTTGAATTGTGTGCCTTTTGGAGGCTAAATTTTATAAATGGGGGAAATGAGCTTACGGTCTATTTCCAGCTTTCATTAATCCTTTCATAAGACTTCACTCAAATTGTGCAGATGTCTCTTGTTGTTTTAACCTTTGTTGGCACTAAGAGCTTTAATTGGCTGCTCATTTGGCTCTTTTCTTAGAAGCTAATACACCGTTACTGGCACTGGAGAAGTGAATATTTGCCAGTCAAAACAGCCTGATTTTTTAAAATCACAAAGCCATATTATCAAGAGTTTCTGCTGTTTCCAACATGAAGACTCTTCACAAGTTATTTTTAGGGCCTCTGTTCTATGTTGTGAGAATAATAATAAAAAAATCACAATAATTTTGTGCTATCAAGTTCTGACTTATGGCAACCCTTTTCAGGGTTTCCCAGGTAAAAAATACTCAGTAGTGGTTTACCATTCTCTTCTTCTGACAGCATCCTGGGACTTTGCAGCTTGCCCAAGGTTACACAGGATGGCTCATCTCCCAAGAGGCACAGCGGAGAATCAAACTCCCAACCTCTGGTTCTGCAGCCAGATACCAAAGCCACTCAGCTAGCCCAACTGGATATGTTAAAAGTATAGCCACAGTTCTGCTCTCTGGTACTTCTTGTAACATGCAACAACAACAAAAACACTTCTAAATAACCGCCTAAGAGCTAATGTAATGTAATAAACAGAGTGATGGAGTAGAACTCAGGAGTTCAGGATTCAAACCCCTGCTCATCCATGGAAATTCACTGGAGGATGAAGCCAATTCTTAAAGACTTTGCATACTTGGAAAAATCCAGTGCAGGTTGTGATACTGTAAGCTGGATGTGACGTAAGAGCAAGTATCATAACGTACCTACCCAGAACCACTTACTGTATTCCTTTTCCTTCATATTCTGAATCAAAACAGTTTTCTGTGGAGTCTTGGCTTATGAACTGTTCCTGCCTCAAATCTGAGATACAACAAACCCTAAGCACATTGTAGCTACTTTTGCTTTTACCATTGCCTAGTTCTGGTTTTTATTTTCCTCTACAGCCCCCTAGGGTTGCCAGACCAGCAGCAGCCCATCAAAAATAAAAGGAGGGGGCTGGTGACCAATCCAGTGGGTGCTTGCCATTATGGTGAGGCACTAGATAGGAATGGTTGGACACTGCACTAAAGCCAAGGTTTAAAACTATCTCAAGGTTATCCAATTGGTGCACTTGTTTCTGCAAAAGTACCTGGTTTGTCACAGATCATTTTGTTAATTGTTCTGCCATCCATATGCTATAATGCCTGTCTCAGCAACAACAGTGGCAAAATCACTGCTGCCCCAAGCCTTTTTGTTCTTTCTGCCTTCCTGGTTTATTTTGTTTGGGGCTTGTTCCTAATGGTGCCCTTTATGACCTCAATATCAAACTATTTCCTTCTCTAGCATTTTACCTCTCTTCCTAGAAATCAAGAGAAACAGAGCAATTACCTGAGATCTCTCCTAATTTCCTGAGACCTGACAACTATACTAGCCAACGTCAAATCTTGTATTAGAAGAGAAAAACTCATCTCTAAAGGATGTGTTGAGCCAGTTATATGTTTCTTTGGGTCTCATGTATGAGTTAAGCAGTTTTAGATTGCATCTATCCCATTATATGGAATTTAGAGATGGGCACAAAGTATTTTTTTACTGGGTCATCTTATGTCATTGGTGCAGCAGCACAGATGCCACATGTCCCTTTCTGCCTCCCATACCCCATCAGCCGGTGCACGCTGCTCATTCCCTCTCCATTGTGCAGTCTTCCAGTCCTGGCAGGAGCATGGATTTCCCTTCTCTGCCTCCTCCAACAGCTGCCCACTTGGATGAGGAGGTGGGGCAGGGATTCCTGCAGTGCTATCTGTGAGTGTGCAGCTGCTGGAAGAGACAGAGAAGGGAAGTCTGTGCTCCTGCCTGGACTGGAAGATCACGTGATGAGGAGGGGAAAAGCAGCACACACCTGCTGGTGGATAGGGGAAAGGAATGTGCAGCACTTGTAGTGCCCCACCAATGACTTAAGACGACTGGCATGAAGTGCTTTGTGCCTATTTTTAATCACATTTCATTGTATGTTTGCTTATTGGCATCCAGATACAGATAGCATATATTTCTTTTCTGTGCGTGTTTCCTTGTTATGGAATTGTACGTTTGTTTCATTTCATTTCCTTTTGTTTAATTTTGTTAAACAAAAAAAATTCACACAATTTCCTGAAGAAGGAAGATGCAATAAGGTCTCTCTCTCCCTCTCTCTCTCTCTGTGTGTGTGTGTGTGTGTGTGCATTTGTGTTTGTGTGTGTCTTTAGAGGATAAATCCTGCCGCTAAAATTACATTAAAGGAGATTTCCACTAACATTAGGAGGGAAGTGCTGATGATAAGGGTTCTTTGACAGTGGGAAAGTCTACCTTGGAAGATGATGGACTCACCTTGTTTGGAGGTCAATAAACAGAAAGTGGACATTTGTCTGTCAGGGATGTTTTTACCTATGAATTGCTTCATTGGCAGGAGAAATGACATTTGGAAAAATGACCCAAAATCATTTCCAGTTCTGTAATGGAATGGCTTGTGTATAAGTTACATGTCGTAAGAAACATTGTTCAGTTTGTCCTATACAGTACAGTATACGTATTAAAAAATAATATATATTGCCAGAGTTAAATAAAATTACTTTTTTCATGCATGACTTCAAACATCTCTGTTTCTGGGGTCTGTAGTCAAAACAATAACTTTCCTAGCTTTGAGCAACCTTCCATGGGAAAGCCATTCCCCAGAGGCACCAAGTTGCCGAATTTAAGTCCTACTATTGAGTAATTCAACTATTAGGCCTCATGCCACAGTTAAGAAGCACAGTTAAATCAACAGGAAATCAGGGTTTTTCTTGGATTAACAACAGGTGTAACCTGTTATCCTTGTCACACCAGCCTTTAAGCCATCAATCAGCAGATGAGAGAGATGGACATAATTTAAAAATACTTGTTTATCAAGCTGCTCTTAGGATTGCAAAATGAAGGGAAGCTGACAGCAATTGAACTTGGGCAAAGCGCTCTTGTGCAGCTCTTGTTGTTTATTCAAGAGGGCTTGCTCTGGAGAACCATTCAGAAGGCTGTGCCTCTCATTTGCCTACATCTCATACAAACGCCTAACTTCTAAGAAATGTCTACATTCCACTTCTATGAGGTGGTGAACATTTGCTCCTTTTCAGGCTGAAATGTGTGCATGATTCATCTGACAACAGTTGGGTGGGAAAATTAATGACCTGATCCCACGGCGAGTGCACTTTATGCTCAATATACAGTACACTCCAATCCCAAAGAAAGGAGAGGCGGAGGAGTGCAGTAACTATAGGATCAGTGCTTTAATTTCCCATGCAAGCAAAGTGATGCTCAAGGTGTCACAACAAGGACTTTTACCTTATGGAGCAAGAAGTGCCTGGTGTTCAAGCTGGATTTCGAAAAGAATGAGACACTTGAGATCGCATTGTAAATATACTCTGGTTACTGGAGCACACCAGAGTTTCAGAAGATCAGTCTATGCTTTACAAAGTACACCAAGGCTTTTGACTGTGTAGATCATGAAAAACTATGGGTTGTTCTGAAAGAAATGAGTGTGCTTCAGTACTTGACTGTCCTTCTGATGTATAACTTGTATTGTGGACAAGAAGCTACTCTTAGTATAGAATATGGAGCAACAGAGTGGTTTCCTATAGGCAAAGGTATCTGGCAAGGGTGCATTTTGTCCCTCTAGCTGTTCAGTCTGTACACAGAATGTATCTTATGGAAAACCAGATTAGAGTCAGATGAAGGAAGAGTGAAATCTGGTGGAAGAAACATCAAGATATGCAGATGACACCATCTTATTGGGAAAAAGCAGCAATGACTTGAAGTGACTTTTAGATAAAGTGAAAGAAGAAATTGCCAAAGCAGGACTGCAACTGAACATTAAGAGAAAAATCATGACTATAGAACAACTACACACGTTTAACACTGACAATGAAGAAACTGAAATAGAGAACCATTGCTCCAGACACTTGATGGCATCAATCATCATCATGTTAAAACAGCTGGAAGGGACCCTACGGATCATTTAACCCTGCCTTGTAAACAAGGGAATGGAACGCCCAACATAAACCACTGAGCTATCTTCAAGCAGCACCGGATTCTATGTTTGTGCAGCATCTTTGCTACATGGATTAAATAAATGTGCAGGCGTCTCCATGACAGCTAATATGACTTTAGGCTGTTTACGGGGGAAACTATTCTCAATACCATCAGTATTTCATCCCACAGCATGTATAATTCTTAAAGATAAGGGTTTATGAAATTAATCAGCATACCATCTTTATTCAGAGCATTAATAGGAAGCAGTGTCTCAGACTGGAGTGGATGACTGCAAGATGCCTGTTGTCTTCTGTTTTTATGCAGTGCACTGGTGTAGCATCACTGTGAATCATTATTTAAAATGGCAGGCTGGGAGGATTAGCATTCAGGTGAATCCCATCTGGTTCATATGCCACCAATTGTGGGCCTTTGGCACTTCCTAACATTGCCAGGTATTGACTTTGGCTTAGCCAAGAGGCTTCATACTCCCTTGTGCGATAATTATCATTGGGAGATGGGCATGAGTGTAAAAGGCAGGTCTTTATTTACAACCCAAAGTTGGAGTCAGTCGTGGTCATACTGAGAGTCGACTCACTAGCATCAGTGGGATGTTAAGTATGACTAAACCTGGATTCAACTCATTGTCACCAAATGAAATGCTTTACTTTATCCATTGGAAGGAACTGGAGCCATTTCAGGGGTTAAATAAAGGGTGGGAGAAGGAATACTATTTTGGATAGAATTAATGGGACTCTTTGTAGATAAGAACACAACTGCATCTGGTAGCAGAAACCCATCCCCCCCAATTTAAAAACACTACAAAAGAGAACGTATTTTAAAGGTGCCATTGTTGAAAGAATAAAGATAATTATTTTCAATAGTTTCCTATAAATATATGCATTACTTTATATTTCAATATTTCTTTCATTGTAATGAGATTGTGAGTCAATGGGCTATACAGTATTCTGTAAGTCCCAGTATATAAACAGGAAGCCATTTTGCATCTTCATGTTCTTTCCTAATGATAGGGTCTTGTCCACAGTATCAGTCACACATGAAAACATCAAATGCTGCAGGACATCCATTTCTTTCAGAACAATCCCTAAGATGCTGACACCTAAGACATTTTACTTGTGATTTATTTTTCTCTTTTAAAAAAATAATAATAATGATAACTGGCATGGGGATGACTCCTCAACAGTGTTATAAACAGTTAGTTCAAAGCATAATTTTGAGCTCCAATTAAAGATGATTTATAGTTTTTGACTTCACTCAGTACTAAAGATGAACTTTTAGATATGGGGCAGAAAAAAATTGTTTCGCAATGAAAGAGCAGAGAACAAAGTAGATAATTAAGATTTTAATGTTTAATCAGTCCTGAACCAAGTAGAATATAGTCGGAATAGACTGGACCAATGAGAGTGTAGGAAAAGTCTGGATGTGCTACAGACTATATATATTCAGGAAGGCAGAGATGTTGTTGTTTTTCTCTTGCTATACCTGGAATAAAGTTTCCTATTTTTGTTGAGTTTTGAGCCTTTGGAGAGCCAGCTAACCCACAAGATGGAGAAACAGGGAGTGTTTCTTTGGCTTCAGGTTTTAGCTAGATTTTTCTTCTGCTTTAACAGCGGGGGGGGGGGGGGAGAAGCTTTTTTTTTCTTGAAATTTTGGATATGATTGCCTTCTTAAAAATGCAACTTTACTGTGACCAATTCCGCTAGGCTTTTCTGATATGGTTTTCTTGATTTTTCTGAGCTATTGTTGAAAATTGCTTTTTGAAACATCTGCTTGGAGAATAGTTTTTTGAATGTTTTTTCTGGATTTTCTGGAATTCTGAACTCTCTGTTGGAGTGGTAAAGACTTTACTGGAAACTTAAAATGGTGATGTTAGCTTGAGTGGAGCAGAGAATAGCTGTTAGAATTTAATGTTTAATACATATTTTGTTCCAGAAAGTGGTGGACTCAGAGAAAATCTGGCACCTATTTTTGTTTATTTTATCTATTTGCATTTTTAAAATTGTGTTTAGTTGTTCCTTTTGCTTGAACTTTTTCATTTCCTTTGCATAATAACATTATACTCTTTCTTTACTTATACTTTTAATGGATTTCTTAGTAATTACAGCATAACTACTTTATAAATGTTATTGCTTTCCAAATGATCATAGTATATCTACCTAACTGGAGATGTTTTAAACATTTGTTACTATTATTTTACTACAATGCCTTGGAGTTTTTAAAAAAAATTAATGATTTTTAAAAATATTCATTACTAATATATTCTTTCAATAATTATTGCACTGGTTAACTTCTTGGTTTAGTTCTGGTTCAATAGTCTGTCCATAACCTCACTGGAGCAAAATATTGGCTAGAGAATAACTCTGTTTTCATAATGAAGATTTTTCAGTTTTAGAAACCAAAGTGAGAGCCACTCTCTAAGCATGTGGAAGATATAAATCACCAGGAGTCAATGGGATACTGACTGAACTATTTCAAACTACAGGGACTGAATCTATCAAAATCCTAACAAGACTATGCCAGCAAATGTGGAAACGAAATAATGGCCAACAGTTTGGAAATGTTCAATATATGTCAAAATCTCTAACATAGGAGACACCAAAAAGTATAGTAACTGTAGGACCATAGCCTTAATTTCCTAGGCAAACCAAGGTATAGCATTAATTTCCCAAGATTTTACAACGGGGACTTTTATTTTATATGGAACACGTAATGCCCAACATATAAACTGGATTTAGAAAAGGAAGAGGCACTAGAGATAATACTGCAAATATATGTTGCCTACTGGAATATACCAAAGGATTTCAGGAGAAAATCAGTCTCACTTTTATAAATTAAGCAAAGCCTTTGACTGTGTAGATCATAAAAAGTTAAGGATTGTTCTGAAAGAAATGGATGTGCTAAAACAGTTGATGGTCTGATGTGTAACTGATACTGTGGACAAGACCATACTGTTAGGAAGGAATATGAAGATACAGAATTGCTTCCTGTTAGCAAAGATGTCAGAGACAAGAGGACATTTTAGTTCCCTATCTGTTTAATTTATACATGGAATATTTAATATTAATGCTGAGTTAGATTTGGATGAAGGAGGAATGAAAAGTGGTGGAATTAGTCATTCAAGATATGCAGATAAAACTGCATTACTGGCAAAAAAAAACCAGCAAAAAATTGAAACAACTCCTTGTGAAAGTGAAAGAAGAAAGTATAAAAATAGGACTACAGTTTAACATTAAAAGGACAAATATCATGATTAGAGAAGAACTTTAATCCTGACACTGAAGAAATCAAAACTGTTGCAGTTTTTCATCAATTCAGAGACAGCAGCTATAAAATCAGATGAAAACTGAGAGCTAGAAGGGCCACTATGAAGGATCAAAAAAGGAGTATTAAGAGTATTGCTAGAGATAAGGAAGTCCAGATAATCCAATTACTACATGCTGTTCTGGAAATTGGACAATGACAAAAACTGCTGGGGGCAAGGATCAAGGCATTCAAATTTCATGTTGAAGGATAGCTTCACAACTACTATGGACAAAGATAATTAAATGAGTTGTAGATCAAATCAAGCCCGAACACGCCCTATAAGCAAAAACCACTAAATTGAGGCTATCACACTTTGAACATGACAATAATGCTAGGAAAAGCTGAAGGCAGTGAGGAAAGAAGACCTAATGTGAAATGGTTTGACTCAGAAAAGACCGCCACTACATTGAGTTTGTAAGACTTAAGCAGGGCTGTTAACAATAGGACCTTTTGAAGATAATTATGTCATAAGGTCACCATAGATGGGAAATAATTTGGTAGCCCATAACAATGCAGTATGAATGGCCAGTAAAGGGGCTTAGAGCCTAATCTTGACCAAGCCTAATTTAGACAGAATAAATTGTGAAATTGCTGGCATGGGGGGGGGGGGGAAGCAGGGAACGAACAATATGCTAAGTTATTGTTAGACCTTTGAAAATCTTGTTTTATAGATGTCTGCTATTCCTTGGGCAAGAATTAGCAATAGCAAGCCTCTGAAACGGCAGTAGATTTTCCTCAATATTTTGTTCTGTTGAACGAACAACATCATGTTAAAATAACTGTGCAGATGTAGTTGCACTCCCTTCTGCATTTCACAGGAATGAACTTTTTATATTTCCCTTCCATTTATAGTTCTCCTGTTTAGTTCCTGTTTCACTGTGCATTATTGGATATACATCATGGGTTTTCATTGGAAATCTGTTATGATGTGACATAATTTTATTCATGAAAAATTGTTACCTAAGCTTTGTTGCTGTTGTTGTTATGTGTAGTCAACTTGGAACCAACTTATAGCAACCCCAATAGGGCTTTCAAGGTAAGTTAAGGAATGGTTTTACCAGTTCCACTCCCTCTGTGAGCTTCCATGGCTAATTGGGGATTCAAACCCTGGTCTTCAGAGTCCATCACTCTGTCTACTAAACCACACCGTGTATCCACCTAACCTTCAGCTTAAAAAAAACAAACAAACAAAAAACAATGCAAGATGAACACCATCTGCTGGACTCAAGTTGTAATCTAGAAACATCTGGAGGGCCACAGTTGTCCATTTGTGTGTTAGAGATCATGAGGTGGACAGTACATTGAACTAAGACTGCAAGATCTTCTTGGATCAATAACTATCTCTCAGCCTAGATTACTTCACAATGTTTTTTTCTGAAGAGAAGGAAGTATGTATTCAGCCCTAAGCTTCTTGGAGGAAAGAATGGATAAAAATATAATGAATTAAACTATATATGTTTAAATAAAAGAGATACAGCTTCTTTTTTAAAAAGAAAAAAAAGATAAGCCTTCACAAAGTCTGCTTCCCTCTCTTTCTGTCTACTTCAGTTTCTAATGCACTTGAAGAAAAATATTTTCAAATGTTTCATCTGAAATGCAGTATAATATATGTAAAAACTTAGCCCTTGATCTTTGATACGTGTTTTTGATTTATAAGTAATAAGAACCAGTCAAAATATTCCAGTGCAAGTACTTCTCAGCTTTCTGACAGATGTAATTAATTTACTGGCAAGTGCAAAAACACACACACACAAACGGTTGCATGTTGAGAAACTTAATGAGAGCAGGATTATTTACTGTGGGCTCCAGGGAGATCTGTATTAACGCCTTTTGTGTGGAAGCAGGAGAGGCTGGGACCTTTGGCCCTGCTATTCCTGCTGCAAATCCTGATGTTCTCTAAAGGGGTTGAGCTACCACAAACAAATGACCTGGCCTTTAGCCTGGGGGCATTACTTTGAAGACCCTGTCAACTTTACTTCAGTGTAAATCAGAACAGGACATGACCTCATCACAGCCGGCAGCTACCCTACTCCTTCAATTCTGTAGATTGGCACAATATACCAACAAAGATTATAGGCTGCTGTTTTCATTTTTAAAATACCTTAATAGTTCAATCCTATGTATGTTTACAGAGTTAAATGGGGGTTATTACTATGGGGATGATAGGACTGCAGACTAAATGTCTTACACTTCTTCTGGGGATACCAAGCATAATTCCTCTTAGAGGCATTTTGGATATGTACCTTTTCTAAGGTCCAGGTAGCAAGAGGTGGGTATCAGATTTTCTTATGGCTCTTCACCCACATTGTGTCCGACACCCTAGGCACCAAAAAAGACATTAACAGTTGCCAATTCTTGACCCAAGTAGCTGAGCGTCAAAGTAGCCAAGATGGCATCTTTGCAGTTAGCACTTGATGAGATGTGGTCCCTCTACAATCACAACTGTGTCCCTGAGTAATCCAAGTTGCAAATGAAGCCTGTGTTTACCTCCTGGTGGTCAACCACAAAACCAAAGGAAGCTAATAAGCCACATTCACAGTCAAGGAAAACATGTGCTAGGATATAGATAGATTTGTCTTTTGTTCTTAAGGGTGGTCTGCTTCCGGTGGTATGCTAATTCTATCAGCCGGTTTCATGATAAAATTCCCCTTCCTGTAGTGTGACTTCACACATTCAGCTACTCTAGGTATACACATTGTGAAGGGTTGGGTGAGTGGGGGGAGAGATCAAAGGGGGTTTCTGCTGATAGAACTGCTGCTAATAGTCAAACCAGGACTGGGAAGAATTTTTCTTTCCTCACCCCTCCATGCCCTCAAACATTGCTTTGAAGGGCTGAGGAGTCATCTAGAGCAGGTTTTTGGGTGACACAGAGGAAATACTAGGATGGTAGATACAGACCAGAGGCTCTAATAAGGCATTAAATCAGGGGTGTCCAACATTTCACATTCCCTGGGCCACATTAGAAGATGAAAATTTGGTTTGGGCCGCACATACATTTGGTTTGGGCCGCATGGGGGGGGCAGCCCTAGCTGTCCTCCGCAGCCCCGCTCCAAGCGCACTTACCGGCAGCTGCGATCTCAGACAGCAGAGGCTGCCAGCTTCGACTCCGGCGGCTTTATGGGGCCGGGAGGGGGTCCACCTATTGACGGGGATGGCACAATGCAGTCATGCAGCCCCCCTGTCCCCTCCCCTTCCACTCCTTCTTTCCTTCCCTCTCTCCCCCCCTACCATTGTGACATGCCCCAGCCACATTCTGGCCGCAAGTGCTGGCAGTGTAACTTGAAACTTTGGAATTTCTTTAAAAATAAAAAATTGCACTGGGCCGCATTACGAGCTGACCTGGGCCGCATGCGGCCCTCGGGCCGCGAGTTGGACAAGCCTGCATTAAATAAACACATGAAGATAGGAAAAAGAGAAACAACCCCATCCCCTGCAATTCTTGTACATGGTTGCGGCCTACACCTAACAGGATGCTGTGTTATGCGCCATCAAGTTACATCTGACTTATAGTGGCATTTCACTAAGTGAAGCATTTGTGGAGTGATTTTACCATTGCTGCCACACACACCCCAAGGAGTTTCCATAGATGAATGGGGGTTTGAACCCAGAGTCTTGAGTCCTAGTCAGTTGTGAGGTACCAGATACTAGCAGAGTGTTTTTTCCCCTGTGCCAGATGTTGCATTAGATTACACTGTTGGGTGCATAGCCGTGCATGACAACCCCACCAGAGAGCATGTTTGTGCTATGAAAATAGGCAACTGCTAAGAGGTGAGCTGCCTCGGGTCCCATCAGAGCATGGAAGGAAGCATGAAAATGAATTGGATCGGTAACAGGTCCTAGAGATGGGCATGAGCTACTGGTTTAATGGTTCTTGATGGCTTGGCCAACAGCCCAACAGGTATTCTGTCGTTCAGGGCTCAGCCCCTGCCAGTCACGGCCTCCGAGTGGATGCCTGCCAGAGAGGACAGGGCATCGAACCGCAGAACAGCTATTGGGCTGTTGGCCAAACCAGCAGTTCATGCTCATCTCTAATGGCTCTAGCCCAACAACATCCGTGGATATGGGCCTTTGTTGTAAGAAAGAGGCTCTGCTGTAGAAATATTGCTTGATGCATGAACATGCGTGTAAGAGGGAATCAACAATTCGCGTTTGTTTAAAAAGTGTTTTATTTGCAGCTGAGAATCAGAGCAGCGTGCGGCAGAGAAGAGATGTACTGACTCATAGCATCAGCCAGGCTATAAAACATTAACACTAATTCAAGAGGCTGGAAGGGCGTGCCTTCAAGACACACCTGTGCTTTATTTACCCGAGTTCAGGAGGATTGCTCTCCTCCTCACCCCCCACACTCCTATTTATGTTCTCCCAGTTCAAAAGTATCTAGCAGGCAGGAAGGCCAAAGGTGCAGAAAGCTGGCTAATCCCGGCCTTGCTTTGAACTTCATAACTCCTCTTTCTTCCAGCGCCATCAGCAAGCATCAGAGATGTGCAGTTAAAACAGGAAAGATATAATTAACATCCCCTCTCTGTAATCTGTCTCTGTCTCAAGGTGCAATTGGTTTATACCTTGGCATGTAAATTACTAGTTAGGGAGAGATGTTTAAGCTCATCACACATCAAAGAGTTCAGCTAAAAGGAACATCAAGTGACTTCTTCAAAATTAGTACTAGGATGACAAGCAACCATTTAAAAAATGAAATAAATTCAATCCCCACTGTCTCTTTTTTCCCCGCAAGGAGGAACTAGAATCTATAAGCTGCCACTTCGACAAGTAAGAGTTTAGGATAGGAAAAGGTTCCATGTCTTCTGCAAGTTACCAAGCTGACTTGAGTAAACCACCCACCAAGTCCTGCAGCCAATCAGTTGCCAGAGACTGGGGGACTCCTGCACAGTACTGAACTCCCAATTTAAAATTCCATCTTCAGGCCTCAAATGACCGGAGCAATAAATGTTAAATATTTATTTATTTACTTATTCATTTTGTTTTGTTTGCATGCTGACTTTCTCCCAGAACTGGGACCAAAGGAAGTTTACAGAACAGCTTAAAAACAGGAGAATATGAAAAAAATAAAATAAAACCACAAACATTAAAACAGAACCCATTTCAACTGCATGATGAAAAGGCAATAAAAATGGAAACTCTTGAAAATCAATGAAAAAAAAATATGAATAGTGTAAAGCCATGAAAACCAGCACAAGAGCTGCGCTGTTGTAATTGGAGGCTCTTAATCACCAAAGAAGGCTTGCATAAATAAAAATGCTTCTGCCTACTGCTAGAAGGAGGTGGGGGGAGCAGAGGGAGAAACCTAGCTTTTCTTGGCAAGGCATTCCAGAGCCACAGCAGGGCCACCCAGAAGGCCCTTCTCTTAAATGTGTAATTGGGTAACATGCTGGGACTTCTCAAATGTCACATAACTCAGGTGGGCAACTTCTTCCATGGTACCTCTGAGTGCCAGCAACCTTCCTCCAACTCTTACCTTTGCCCATTGATGGCCAATTCTAGTTTTAACTAACCAACCAAACATGCCCCTGTTTGATCAAATTAGTGCCCCCCCCCCGGAGGTCACAAATTTATAGGATCACTGTAAGTCAGAAGCAGCATGCCAGAAGAACATGACCAACAAATCATGCTAAATCAGGTGGGAAGGTAAATTACCCCAAATGACCAATCATGCCTATTACAGGGTGCATTTAGCGACTTTGTTCCCCATTTCACCACCACCTGGCTTTTGTTGTTGGAGGTGGGGTGGGGTGGGGGAATAGTAAGTCTCTGCCACCTGATTGGTCTTCATCCAGCTTTCCTTCTGTATTTGGTGCCTAGCTTGAGAGTATGAAAATCGTCAGCATGGATTGCTTTATCAAACTCTGTAAGCCACAATATGGTGGTGCGCACAACCATCATAGACCACAAGTTGTGTAGACTTCCTACAGGCCTAGATCATGTTCTAGGTTGACATTAGCAAACATATCAATCATGGGCAAACTGAGGCCCACTGGTCCACACAGCTCCCCACCCCCAACAGTGTGGCCAGGGCAAAGATACACAATTCATCTAATTGAATGACAGTAGTAATTATAGTATTAAATTTTAATTAATACACAGAATCCTTTAATGAAGGCATGGTAATGCAGGTTATAAATCCTCCCTGGGCATGTCGCTGACTTTGGTTTTCCTTTCTAGGTTGGAAAGTTTCCTTCTCTAGATGTAGAGAGTGGTTCACTCTTATTATCATCAGATGTACTCCTTGTTGGGAATAAATGTGTGTATGTTTATTAATCAAGGGCATGAAGAGTGTGGCTATAGGCAGAAATATGTTTATGTACTAACAGTAGTTGTGACATTACTTGAGAACTTCCAGAAAAGGGGGAGAGATGGAAAAAGGAAGTAGGCACCTCTCTCTGGACCCTATATTTCAGATTGCCCCGCCAGGACTGAGATTAGGAAAGAAAAGCTTTGCTGGTCAGGCCAAAGGCCGATCCCAGTCTTTCCCAACCTAGTGCTCTGAACTGGAGCTCTCATCAGCTGCAGCGAATGGGACCACTGATGAAGAATCTTGGGAAATTGAGTCCAAGCAGGTGGAGGGCACCAGGTCAGTTAAACATTCTTCCTAGGATTTGTTCTCTTATCAGTGAACAGGATGCCTGTGGGAAACCCTCACAAGCAGGACATGAGCACAAGTGCATCATTCTCTTCAAGTTCCTCAGCATACTATATTGCCTCTGCTAGTGGGGGTAAGATATAGTCATTATGACTAGTAGTTATTGACTAGCAGTCTTATCCTCAACAAATTTGCCTAACCTCTCTTTTAAACCCATCTAATTTGGCTTCCATTGATAACACCTTCTGTTAGCAAATCCTTTGGTTTACAAGAAGAATGGTTAGCTCTCATCTGTGCCAGACCTGCTACTAATCCACTTCAGTCAGTGACTCCATGTTCTAGTATTACGATGGAGAAAATCTTCTACCCATCCCATGGATGATCACAATTCTGACCTCTTTTCCCAGAAGGGTGTACTGCAAGATTGTGGGAACAGTGACAGATTGTGTGAATGGTGGTTTACGTTTAAATAAGTCAACAATCTTCTGCATGATTTAACACTCCAGAATACCACTTTTTCAAAAACGTGACTTCCAGACACTCCTGATGTCTTTCTTTCACATGTCTGGCACATTTTTTCAGGATCCCAGATGCATCCCAGATGTAGAAATGCAGAAAACTGGCTCCTAGACATGCTAGAATTACCCACTGCCTTTCTGTTTCCACTTACAGTGGACCCTCTACTTACGGAATTAATCTGCATTGGAACGGTGGCTGCAAGTCGAAAAGTTAATTGAAAACCAATTAACCCATAACTGCCAGTTTTTATTCTATTTTTGTTCCATTTTGGTTTTTTTCTGGTCTGTAAGTCGATTCTCTGGCTGCAAGTCGAATCTAAATTTTGCAGCCAGAGAAGTCTGTAACTCGAAAAGTCTGTAAGTCGAGCCATCTGTAAGTCGAGAGTACACTGTACTGTGTTTCATTTTGTATATATCTCTGTTCTGTCTCCACCATGAGTATTGTTCATCTGAGTCTAAAAATTTCCTCTAAAACTTTTTAAAAAGTCTCCTTCCCTAATGAGAATGATTATTTAGATTAGAATATCATAAAATAGTTCACAAGATAGGTTGTTGTTGTTTTCTAAATCAGACATGGTGAACACGTTCTCCATATGCTTTCGACTTCAGTGCCCAGAGATCCCAGTCAAAATGGCGAGTGGCAAGGGAATCGAGCAACTGTAGCCTTCAACCCTCAAAAGGCTGAAGTTTCCATTTGGTTTAATGTACAGGCATTTTAGTAAACTTTTTTTTCCCTGTTCAGGAGTTCAAATGTACTTGTGAAACGCTAACAAGAATGTGCATGTGAGCAGAATCCCACACCCACTATGTTCATTCCTCCAGCCACACACGTTGTTGCACTTGGAAGGGGGACCACACACACAGGAGCCATGAAAGATAGAGAGCAAGGCTGGGGAATCTCTTTCAGCCTAAGGTCTGAACTTCTTTCTAGAGAACTTACCATTCAAATGGCACAAGGCCAAAAGGTAAAAAGAAAAAGGGAGGGGACAGAAATATACAGTGTATTTTACCTTAAAGCTGTCTCTTCCCATAACTAAACCTTGGGAGAAACATTTCAGGCCTCTAGCATGGAAAAACACCAGAAAGGCCACTAAATAGTGTCATAGGGAAACCTTGAAGATGAGCTTTGGACCCCAAGAGGCTGGATTCAGCTTGAGGACTTGAAGTTCCCCACCAAGGAAGACATAGGGTCCCCTTCAGACTAATGCCAATTGGTGGGTGGGGAGCAGGACTAGTACATGCAGTTTAGGGGCAAAGCTCACCTTTGGGTCTCACTGACCCCTCTGTTTGTTCACACTTGTGAACACAGAATGTCTGCACAGCCACTGTCAAGGTGGGCAACCTCAGCTTTCTCTGACTACGTATATTGCATAAAGCCCTTTTAAATGTAAGAAGTATCTTTGTTCATGTAGCGTATTTCCCCTGAGGATGCATATGGAGGATTTCCCCAGTAAGTGGATTAGGTAAACTAAAACCTTGATGGGAAGTAAATGAATTCTGTGATGAGGAACAGCTTTTTAAAATCTCTGCTGCCTTTCTAAGAGGATTAGTTCTTGGAGAGGCCTGGGGCTCATCCCATCCCATTATTAAGAATTCAAGGCCAAGATACATGCAAAATTAAACACCTTCTGGGTCTCATTAAGAAAGGCTCTGCCACAGTCTTATTTATGCTGGATATGAGTCATGATCTTAAGATATCAGGAGCCATTTCCCCCTTCCTCACCTGATCTTGGATTTTGTTTAACCTCTGGTCTACAAGCAGGCCATCTAGGGGGGCCAGGTACAAAAGAGTAAAGGGCATTTCTTGAACAGTAGCAGGAACGAAGTAGGAATTTCATTCTTCTCACTTATGTAAGACACACGGCAGCTGGCCCTCACTCCAAGAAGAAGAAGAGTCACTGTAGCAGAGGGGTGAGTAGTCCTCTAGATATGGCTGGACTTCAGTTCCCATCAGTCTCAGTCATCACTCCCTGTGACTTGGGATAATGGGAGTTATAGTCCAACAACATGCAGGAGGGCATCAGGCTGGGAAATGCTGCCTTGAGTGGGATGCAAGTATATGTTTTGATAAATAAACAGAATGGAAACTGCAGAATTAATTCATAGAAAGGTGAATTTCTAGAGAATGCAGAATCCAGCTGTCAGGTCACATGATTCAGGTTTCCCTCTACATGCCATGTCTTTCTTTTCTGTTTCCATGCTGTGGCAACAGCAATGTGTTCCCACTCCCCCAGCTTACACCACCAATTTGCAGCTTGGATTGACACTTTTCTGTACTTTGCCTGTACTTATGGGGCTCATGGTTACCAGCTCATGCATGTCCAAGTCAAGGGTGCTGAAAGGGTTCTTGTGCTGCCAGTGGTTGAAAGAAACCATGCCAGCATAGCAACACAGCAGTATCACAGCATCAAACCTTTCATCTCATAACAGCAACACAACTAAGTCTACCATTAAAGTTGGTGTTAGAGATCTGGTCAAGGAAAACTGGATCAGGTTTCTGTGGTTGGGTGGTGGGCTGTTGGCAGGACAATCATCCACCATGGCTACTTAGCAACAATCTATCCCCCGTCATTCTCTGTAATGCCAGTGTTTGTGTGAAATATTTGAGTTCCCATAAAAGCAGAAAGAAGATCCAATATTAATCCAATAAAGGAATGGTAACAGGGAGGAGAAGTAGAGCAGGAATAAGCAAGGACAAAATATACATCTCTTATTACATTCATGATTTTTTTAAAAAAAGGATGAGAACTACTACCTGGGTAAGATAGGAGGTCAAGAAGCAGAGATGAGAACACTGAAGGATAAAGAGGATGGGTTTGCAGTGGAGGGAGACAGCCGTAGCTGTTTTTGCACTGATCACGTCACAAATACACACACTCCTAAAATTCAGTGGCTCAGGAAGGAAATTCAAGTGGTGAAAACATAGGTGGGACATCCTCCTGTGCCTTTATTTGCCACCTTTATATCAATATGAAAAACTACCATTTGGTCCTGGATCACTTGCACAGAACACATCATGACAAGGGGTTGTGCGTGCGTCTGTGTGTGTGTGTGTGTGTGTGTATCCTTCCTTCCTTCCTTCCTTCCTTCCTTCCTTCCTTCCTTCCTTCCTTCCTTCCTTCCTTCCTTCCTTCCTTCCTTCCTTTTTCTTTCTTTCTTTCTTTCTTTCTTTATTCAAAGTGAGATCCATCATTTTGAACATTCACTCCAGACCATGATGCAACTCCTGCCTGGATTCCCCCTTTTATCTCTCTGCTGAGGAACTCTGTCCTATCACTGTCATGAGAATGTAGCTGTCCTCCTACAGACAAAATCCTGTTGCTTCATGGAGTAAATTGCACTAGAGTAGGCCCGTTAAATTCATGGGGACTTAGTGAGTCAACTCCTCCATATGTTCTGTTGATTCAAATGGGTCTGCTCTATTTGCAACTTCCTACTCTAAGCAACAGGATTTGGCCAATAACTGCCACAAGCCAACACTAGGCAGTATTTACCTCGGCTTTTCTACTGGCATTGCATCTGTACAAGACTTGTTTCTTTAGATTCAAATTTCAGATGATACAAGTCCAGCTGGTGGTAATGAAAAGGCAAGTTCTGAAAAAAATTAATTATTTTCTTTTTCTTCTTTTTAAAATTACAGCTGCAGAACAGGACCAACATGGATGACGGAGTGGTTAAGCAGAAGATGCTTTTACCGTAACTAATAAATGTCTAGAACTTGCACTGCTTCTCTGGAGTTTGTGAAAATATATACAGGTGCTTGCTTGATTTATGTCCTTCCTTACAAGCTATTCATGACGCACATAAAGCTAAACAGCTGTTTAAATCTTTGCAGGAACTTTGCCATTGTTCCTGGTTGCTTTGCAGCTGAATCAACTGATGGCAACAGAATCACATTTTACCTTTAAAAAAAAACCTGACCCAACAGCAAAGAGCTTTACCAGTTGAAGAACTTCAAAGCTCTTAAAGAATTTAAACAGCAATTGCTTTGAACAATATGAATCATACTACTGCTCTGCATGTTGTTTAACACAGATAATCCATTAATTACAGAAAGAGTTTGAAACATCTTGATGTGAAGCGTTTTCTAACAAGAGTCCAGTTTTTGAAAGGTGCATATTTAGAACACATGCCAAGAAATAGGTGCAATAAACTCAGTAGGCTATTTGATTGCTCATGAGGCAAAGAGGCAGTCCCAGAAGCAGCAAAACCAGGGAGCTGGACAGGGGACAGATTGGATTTGTCTTCAGTGTGGAAGGGATGGTCACTCTCAAATTGGCCTTCTCAGCCACACTAGATGCTGTTCCAAGTCCTCTATTCAGAGCACGTTACTTGAGACTGAAGGATGCCTAATCTAACTGTCTGAAGAAGTGGATTTTGTTTGATAAAAGCTCATTCTGAAACAAATTTGCTAGTTTCTAAGTATCATGTTTTCTTCTTGGTTTTGTCTCTCTGTCTTTTATTCCTACATTTCCCTCTACATGCTTAGTTGAGAGAAGTTTCTGATAGGTAGATATCAACACAGAACATGAATTACTTCACTTTGAAGCCCAATATAAAATGTTATGGAAGTGTTGGTCTTATTTATACATTAGAGGGAAAAAGCTTCAGGGCATTTAGGTGGCCTCTCTTCTCTAGCTATTTGCACAATGTATTTTAAAAGGCCATATTAAACATAAAATAAACACCTGAGTTGCAATAAACACCTTTTACCCCTGCCTCACATCAACTATTCTGATACCGTAATTTATTTTACAGAAGATTTGAGAGTGTTACGAAAGTTACTTGTTCACCTGTGGCTCCAGTGGAAAGTATTAAAACATTTTTTCTTATAAATTTATCACTGAGATAAGATATATGAACCATTTAAGTGCATTAATGTTAAAAGGGGAGATTTAAATACATGCTTGTTTTACTGAAATCAAGAGCCATTTAAACAAATGTTTCCTGCATATGGCTTACACAGAATTTCTCAGTGATCTCTTGTCTATGTAATTTCATGGGCAAGCCTTATTTTGACAACCCTCACTACCTTTAATCGGGTCATCTGGTGGTCTGTGTGTAACAGGAATCTGGAAGGAGCCCCACGGTACAGTGGTTACACTGTAGTATTGCAGTCAAGACTCTGCTCATGAGTTCAATCCCAGGCTCAAGCAGTCAGCTCGAGACTGAGTCAACTTTCCATCCGTCCAAGGCTAGTAAATTGAGTACTCAGCTCAACATAATATACATTGTGCATAAATTGTAAACACACACACACACCCACGGAGATACTGCCATGTTTTGTTGTATTAAGTCATTCCATTGGTCCACTCGGGCTAATATTATCAATAAAGTCTCTCAGGTTTCAGATAGGAGATCTTCTTAGCCTTCCCCTGGAGATGCCAGGAGGAATCAGGACCGGGACCTTCTGCAGGTAAGGAATGAACCTACTGGGAGCATTTTGCTTATCAGGGATAATGACAAAGGTCCTGGAGATTACTTCCACAAGAGAGATTGCAGTTGCCTTGAAAGAACCAGTTTCAAAAACTTTTGATGGACTCATAAGACATTAGTAACTACTGTTGAGAAATAAACATTCCTTTTCCGAGCAGGTAACAGCTCAACTCAAGCTCTTAGCTCTCTGGGATGAAATGGCATTACCCAGACCAGGAGTGGGAACTCAAGATGGCTACCATATGCAGTTAGCTTCTAATTCAAACTAGTCCTTATCAGCATAGCCATGACCAGGCAAAATGGGAGATACCATCCAACTACCTCAGGAGAACCATTGTCTTCTACCCCAGTCTGGAAACATTTCAAGCTCATTTCAGGCCTTATTTTAATAGGAGGTCCAGAATGTGTTGATTAGGAACTAGTAGTGACTCTGTCTTTGTGGCACTCACTCCCATCTGAGGTTCACTAAACCCCGACCTTCCAGGCCTTTTGCAAGTTAGTTGAAGCAGAGTTCTTAATACCATATTTCCCCAAAAATAAGACAGGGTCTTATATTATTTTTTGCTCCAAAAACACATTAGGGCTTATTTTCAGGCGATGTTTTAGTTATTTTTTCACGTACAACAATCTACATTCGTTCTAATACAGTCACATCATCTTCTGGCCGCTGCACAATGGTGGAGGGCGGGGTTTCACTTAACTAGGGCTTATATTACGAGCATCCTGAAAAATCATACTAGGGCTTATTTTCAGGTTAAGTCTTATTTTTGGGGAAACAGGATATTCTTCCTCTATGGTAATTTACTGTTGACCTTCATTTGTATAATCTGTTTCAGTTGTTGCCACATGGTTTCACTGTCACTGTCTTTTATTTTTTGTTTTTATTTGTGTTTAATTTATATTGTTACCTCAGTGGGAAGGTAAATGGTGTTCCGTGTCTAGTCATGCTGGCCACGTGACCACGGAGGATTGTCTGCGGACAAACGCTAGCTCTATGGGTTGGAAGCGGAGATGAGCATCGCCGCCTAGAGTCAGACATGACTGGACAAAATTGTCAAGGGGAACCTTTACCTTTACCCTTCTATTGTTTGCTGGTTGGGATGGTGGCTGGAATTGTAACTTTGTTATAAAATGCCCAGGGCAGTGGCTTCTCACTGAATGGGTGGTATGAAAATTAAATTGATGAACGTACAAATGAATACTGGGACATTCTTAGTCAGCCTTTTAAGTGATGTGTAATGGAAGAGATGTAGGAGAGTGAAACTCGTTTAATTCTGAGTCTTTCAGTTTTGGACAATACTGGTTACATCTACAGTACTGGTTTTATCAAGAACACCAAGTAACTGCAATGGTATGTAGTGTCCTTGACTAGCTTCAGCTGATTTGGCCAATGTGACCAAATACGGACAGATACACTCAGGCACAAGGGATACAAACACTCTGGTAAACTCCCACACACCTTGGGGCTGAATGATTGAAAAGTTTCAGTAGATGCAGCATATGGCAACCAGATTTCTGCGTAGTATAGGCAAGGTTATATATCCTATGCCAGACTGAAAAAATTTGAATGAATACCTGTTTGATTTCAGGCCCAATTCCAGTGTTTGTTCGTAACTTTGGAGCCTGAAGGAGTTCTTCGTCCCATACTACCCTTCATTAAGATCTCCTGCTAAGGATCAAAGGGAATTTCTGCAGGTAAAGCATGAGCTCACTGGGAGCATTATCTGAAGAACATGTCAAGAAAGGAAAGGGTTTTCTCAGCCAGTAAATTAGCTCTCCTACAGAAACTTGCCCAGCACCTAAATTGCAACCATTTCACTGCAAGGCTAAAACATTTTTTGTTCACCACGGAATTTTAACTTGTACAAGTTTCTAAGGATGAATACATATTTTTTTGCATGTTATGTTATGATTTATTGGATTGTATACCACTATCATGGAATTCCAAATAGCACGAAGGGCATTGTGAAAATACTTTAGATAAAAAACACATAAACAAAACTCATGTCATTAAAGTGAGAAGTAGTTGGTTATAGTCTACTTTCTGCTCTATGTCTTGTTTTCCAGAATAGAACAGGCAATGTAAGACTGGTGCTATACCACAATCTGAAAGGGGCAAAAAAGAAACATACTTCTACCAACTGTATTTTCAGTTCCACACATCTTAGAATCTAGAAAGAGAGAGCCTGGCCCAGATCCAATTGGTAACTCCAACTAGAATTAATGCATGTAACCAATAGGATTTATATAAGTGTTGATTGACAATTCACCTGTTGATTCAATGAGTCACCAATGGAGATAAAGGTGGTATATAAATACATAAATATGTAATAAAATAAATTCAATGTGTTGGTTCTAACTGGGGCTGCTCAAGTGTATTTAGACCAACGACTGTTAGAGAGTCTTCACATTTACTGCTGTATGGTCCTGCCATTGGCCTATGAATGTAACAGTCAATACAAAAATCTTGGGAAATAAGCCAGGCAGTTCTCACAACTAGGAGGCAGATGTTGATTTCTTATTGGAAACGAACTGGTCTTATACAATCAGCATCCTATGCAGTATTCATGAACGTAAAAAGTAATGGCATCATCTCTAAGGAACTAACAAATGGTAGTTTGATCAGGAGTGTTTCCACAACACAGAGATAACACGAGAAGCAATTTTCAGGGATCACTAAAAATTGCAGGGACATTGTTAATCAGTCCTGCCTCTATGGGCCAGTGCTATTTCCTAGAACTAAAAATACTACTCTAGGAAAACAGTTAAGTATAAGTTTTATTGACAATAAAATTTTAGCTGCTGGAATAGGTCAATGAGATGGAACACCCATCTATGGAAGTTTGATTCCCAACTATTCCTTGTAGGAGAAGAGCTAGCCGATATGGTCTTGAGCAAGCTACACAGCCCCCGAGTGTCCCTACAAGAAGAGAATGGCAGACCACTTTCAAGTACTCTATACCTAAAAAATCCTGGAAAAAGTTGACATATATCCAAATTGACTTTATGGCACCTCATTCTTATTACTGTACTTAGTAAAATTTTCTATTTGGATCAAAGTGGTCTAAAATGATAATAATAAAATAATTTTTTTGTTTAAGAAAATAGCATTAAAAGTTCAACAGGAACCAAGTAGTTTTCCAAAGCACTTCCAGACAAAGTCAAGCAGTGAACAAATCATATTCTAGCACTGAAGGCCCACTGGAACAAGATAACTGGACCACTTTCCTGAAGTTTAGCATAAGGGCAAACCAACCTGCTGTGGGCACAGTTCTAGAAACTGGATGCTACAGTTGAAAAGATCCCACCAATACCTACCAATTTTACTTCAGACCAAAATGCAGACCACAGCTTTCCTCAAACATTTCCCATGTTTCATAATAACTTCCCACACCTACTTGTGGAGGCCTATCTTATAATTTGGAAACTCCAGGCATGGGAACCTACTCAGTAGTTACACATTACTGTTTTCTGTGCTTACGGGCTACAGAAGCAAATGGTACAGTTGAGGCAAACTCTCAAGGCAAAAGCAGATGACAGAATGTGGTTATTTTCCACTTTGGTCTTTGTTACTCTCTCTAAAGACCAGGGACAGCTTTAGGTAATATTCCAAAATTGTGATTGCCGCTTTTCTTAACTATTGTAAGAATTTTTATCAGTACCCTCAAATCTAAAGCAATTAGTTTTGAGTGAATGTTACCTTTCATAAAAATGTTCTGCTTACAGGCTCTGATAAAATCTGATGAGTGCTCCACAGAGCCAAACTAAGCATAGAACTCAATATGTTATGCTTTATTGCAGGAGTTACTGGCACTGCAGCTGAAGTGCAATTGTCTACAGTGACACAAAGAATGCAAGGTTATGATGGATTTAAGGTTTGCTAAGTAAGTAACGACAGAAAAGCAAGTGCCCTGTATGCAAACTTGGAAGAAGCCAGAGAATGACAAACTGTAGAAGTGTTTTTGTAACACTTGAAAACAATCCAAAATAAGCCATATGCAAAACCTTTTGCTTGGGTATTTGAAGAAGCACAGAACTGAAGATGTCTGGGGAATTCCAGAGAATGAACGAGACTTCTCCTTTTCCATATGCTGCGATCTCAACCACTGTTCACCTTCTGGTCTACAACTCTGTTAAACCCACAAGGCAAACAAGCAATTACAGCCCTCATTACTGTTTGTTTCAATACTAATTTTCTTCCCATGTTTAAATCCATATGTGCTTCCAGATAAGCCAGACAACTTGTCTTCAAGTGAGGTTTACAAAACAGGAAGACACCAGATATAGGGGCAAGGGAGGGGTGTAAATAAAGTATGTTTATTCAGTGTGGACCATTAAAAATGTATTTCTAGTGACATTTTTGGGCACAACAAATGTTTCTATGGTCTGTTGCATAAACTAATCTGAACTGGACCGAACTCAACTCTCAATCTATCTCTCTCTGTGTGTGGATACTTCCTTTCTACCCCTCATTGCTACGGATTACACTAGTAGTGAAGAAGCAACTTAGAAAAAAAATTACCGTAGTAATGCTTCCTAACCCTTTCCCCCCTCTTATCTTCTAATTAACAATATGTAATCTGTGTATTTTAAGTACACATTATCCTATGCATCAAGATCTCAAGTGACTAGACCTCTCTAGTTTAGGATTGCCAGATCTCAGGGTAGTGGTTGAAGTCACAGGAAAGTGTTCTATTTCTGCAGCTCTCTTTGAGCAGGGAGACAAATCTCCCTTTTTCTCCAATCCTCCCTCCTTGTCCTTTGGCTCATCACCTTTTCCCCTTTTGAGTCAGCCTTCTCCCCTTTGGGGCTTTAGTTATTTATACATATCGTTCAAACACTGTACCTCATCCTTCATCTAAAAAGGCCAGGCAGTTTCTAAAGACCAGAAATAAGACAGACCCTGCCCGCAACAGGTGGGTCTGATTTAAGTCATGATTCGAACCATGATTTTAAACCACTACTCAGACACATTTGACTTGATCATGTAATTTTTTCACACAAGACATGCACTCTTCATACACGTTTTCATGATATATATTGATCATCTTCGTCAAACTGACTCCACCTCCAATAATCCTCCATTCGTCCTGCGCTTTCAGAGAGAGAGAGACAGAAGACTGACTTTTTCTATGCAAAGTGGCAGAGGAACAATTTAAGGAATCAGCATTTGCAAGGAAACTATTTGAAAACATCCCTAGAGATTTTAACAGGGCTTCCATTAATTTTAAACGTTCTATCAAGTCGAGAATTTTAAAAACACGTACACCAGGAATAACTTCAGTCAGAATGTGAAAACAGAGCTGTTCAAGTTGGTTATTTTTCACCTCCACATATTTGCTATCAACACATTCAAACAGTACTCAAACTGGCTTTGAAAATCTTCTCAAAATTTTCTTTCTGTACTGAGAACTTGAGAAGAACAAAAGATTACTCTAAATGATTGATACAGACATTTACAAAATCCCATAAAATTGAAGCACCAGCCTAAGATTTGTTGCAGTTTATTTACAACATGTATTAGAAAAGAGTATATTGATGTAATATCTCCTAATACAAAATCAAAAATTCCATAATGAGATCTTTGAGCTATAACATGCTTTAAATACACCATCACCTAGGGCTTAAAAAAAAAAACCAAAAGCATTTTGACAGTACAAAAATTTAAAATTTGGTTCAAATTTTAAAACTTTTTAAACATGATTTCTATCTACTTTAGTTTATAATATAAAATATTCAATATAAAAATATGAAGAATTAAGAAGAGTTTTTTTTTTAAAAAAAGACAACTTGGGTACTGAGATTATAAATTACCAACCAGAAGTGTATGTGTAAGAATCTGTTGCAAGAGAAACAAAAGAAAACAAAACACAACATATTCTGGTACTTTAAAGACTCACAGGTATGTTTCACTATGAAATCAGAGCCGCTTCCTCTGTGTCATTGACTTGCTGGAAGCAAAATGGAAGAGCATTCCTTCCTCACCTGTGATAGTTTGCAGCTTAAAGTGGAGCTTGCCATCTGAAGCTGAAACCAGGCATGATGGAACAACTTCTGTTTTTTTCTCCTGCAATGCCATTCTATTGATATCTTTTCAAATTTAGAGTTTGTAACAAGGATTCATTAATTGGTGTTCTGATCCTTCTTTTAATAATACCCCTTTTCTAGGTTAAGTTCTTAAATCTCAGCTGTGCCTTTGCTTCTTAGAAACCTTATAACAACACACACTAGTTTTCAGACCTAGGATCCCAAATGATGCATTTTAGTAGCATCTGCTGATATGGCTAATATTCTAGTTTCTGCACCAGCTCTACTAAGATGCATAGTCTGCTCTCTGGGAAGAAAACAACCAGGGCTATAGAGCAGGGGTTCCCAATCTTGGGTACCCAGATGTTCTTGGATTAAAACTTCTAGAAGCCTTCATCACTAGCTATCCTGGCCAGGATTTCTGGGAACTCTAGTCCAAGAATATCTGGGGACCTAAGATTGGGAACCACTGCTGTAGAGGGACGCATGCACTCTATACTAGCATATTAGTTGGACTGTGTTACTTGGCCTGAGGTGTAGATGTTTGTATTTTTAGTGGGGAATTTTTTAGTGGGTGGGGAGTGTTTGGGGAATGTTATGTGTGCGCTTGTGTCTGGTCTCTGGGTGTTTGTGAATTTCGTTGTATGGGTATACTGTATATATACTTACAATGACAATATATTATTATTATTATTATTATTATTATTATTATTATTATTATTATTATTATTATTATTATTATTATTATTATTAGTCCATCTGTTGAACCAGAGGACACGGAATTTGGTTCAGATGCCTGGCAGGTACACTTGTGATTGAGGAAGTGTCCTAACGCCCATCTCACTTTGACATTTAACACCAAGTCCTTTGAAACACACAAAAAAGGAGTAATTGGCAGCTACATCAATAACAAAAGCAGTCTGTTTGTACGAGTCAGATATGGAATCTAACTACTTGGTGAAGAAGTCAACATGAATTAACCTTGTGTTTGGCAGGGATTAGGAATGAAGTTCTAGAAAGCAAGTACTCACAGCTGAAGACAGCTGGGTATGGAATTGCCAACTTTTGAACTTCCCTCTGTAACTGATCTTTTAATACCAGTTTGATGTGTAGCTTCTTACCACGAAAAGCTTCATCTTCCCTAAGTAACCTGAGCCATGTAGCTGGGTAACCAGGAGAAAATACACAATGCCTTGCATGCTGAGCCTATGAATAACTGACTGAATACCATTGAAATAGGAATTGCCCATCGACGGAAATAACTGAAAAGAATAATAAGACAAACATTGGTTGTTGCAAATATGGACAATAAGAAGAAAGAAATACATTCATTTGGAGTGAGTGGAATGTGTTTATTAATCCTAAATTATCATACAGCTGAAGGGTAAATATAATTTATGTCTGATTAAGTGGACTTTATGTCAGATGAAATGGACTTGTCCATGAAAGTTCACATTAAAAAAAACCCAGTCTTTAAGGAGCCACCATATTTTTCTCTTTTTAAAAAAAATTTTATATTGTTTTCATATGTATAATTTATAACATACTTTTATATGCCACTGAAGCATCTGAGTTCTGGGATACACTTCTCAGTATTTATTTTGTTTTCCACTAGCTTCTGCTCCTGAACCTTTAACATCTGTTTGATGCATGGACTTTAGCCATTAATAACACTATAGCCATGATTTTTGCTTTATTAATGTGCAACTGCATGCCTGCTTTTGCACTTTCTTCTTTCACTTTAACAGTTGTTTCAAGACACTGCTGCTTTCTGTCAGTAAGATGGTGTCATCTGCATATCTTAAACTATTGATGTTTCTTTCATCAATTTTCACTTCTCCTTCATCTGAATCTAGTCTCGCTTTCCAAGTGATATGATCTGCATACAGATTGAACAGCAAGAGGGATAAAATGCACAATTGCCAGATACCTTTCCCTATAGGAAACTATTCTATTTCTCCACAATCTGTCCTAAAAGTAGCTTCTTGTACATAATACAGTGGTACCTCACATGATGACGACCCCGCTAAACGACGAATCCACATAACAATGACTTTTTGCGATCGCTATAGCAATTCACAAAACAGTCATTCCAATGGGGATTTTTCGCTGGATGTTGATTAGGTCCGTGTTTCGCGAACCGTTTGTTCACAAGATGACGATTTCTACAGCTGATCGTCGGCTTCGCTAAATGGCTGCCCTGTGTTTTCCGGACCCATGCTTCACAGGACAGCCATTTTTACAGCTGATCGGCACTCACAAAATGGCTTCCCTATGGGCAATCTTCGCTGGACGACAAGGTATTTTCCCCATTGGAACGCATTAAACCGGGTTTCAATGCATTCCAATGAGGAAACGGATTTCGCATGACGACGATTTAGCTAAACAGTGATTTCAATGGGACAGATTATCGTCATCATGCGGGGCACCACTGTACAGGTTGCACATCAGAACAAACAAGTACTGCAGCACACCCATTTCTTTCAGAGGAATTAATAGTGTCTCATGATTCACACTGTCAAAGACTTTGCTGTAGCGTAGAAAATGAAGAATGCTCTTCTGAAATCAGTGCACTCCAGTAGCCAGCTGATATTTGTGATGAGCTTGAGTGCCTCTTCATTTTTGAAATCCAGCTTGAACATCAAACATTTCTCCATGTAAGGTAAAAGCCTTTGTTGACTTGAATAATTAAACTGTAAACTGCTAAGAGTGTTGTAAGCACTATGGGGATGTAAATAAGCAGCGCACTTTGCTTTTTGTTGCAACACCTTGAGCATCACTTTGCTTGCATGGAATTGGTTAGGCATCCTTCAGTCTCGAAAGACTATGGTAACATGCTCTGAATAGAAGACTTGGAACAGTGTCTAGTGCGGCTGAGGAGGCCAGTTTGAGAGTGACAATCCCTTTCACACTGAAGACAAATACAATCTGTCCCCTGTCCAGCTCTCTGATTTTGCTGCTTTTGTGACTTCCTCTTTGACTTGGCCTGCTGGACAAGGGTCTCTTCGAAATGGGAGAGGCAGTGATGCAACACCTGCCTCCAGGTGTCAGGGTTTCCCATCTGTTGAGGTCCATTCCTAAGGCCTTTAGATCCCGCTTGCAGATATCCTTGTATTGCAGCTGTGGTCTCTCTCTGGGGCAATTTCCCTGCACTAATTCTCCATACAGGAGATCCTTTGGAATCCAACTGTCAGCCATTCTCACGTCATGCCCAAGCCAACGTAGACGTTGCTGTTTCAGTAATGTATACATGCTAAAAATTCCAGCTCGTTCTAGGACTACTCTATTTGGAACTTTGTCCTGCCAGGCGATACCAAAAATCCGTCGGAGGCAATGCATATGGAATGTGTTCAGTATCAGCTTGCATGGAATATTAGAGCAGTAACCTTACAGTTTTTGCACTGCCTGGCATCGCCTTTCTTGGAGAGAGAAATATATATGGAATTTTGCCAGTCTATGAGCTATTGTTTTGTTTTCCATTTTTCGTTGGCATATTCTTTTTAGGATTTTGATAGATTCAGTCTGTGTGGCTTGAAAGAGTCACAGTTCTGCTCATATTCCATTTACTCCTGGTGATTTATTCTTCCTAGTGCTTTCAGAGCAGCTTTCATGTCACATTCTAGAACTGGAGGTTCTTCGTCATAGGATTCCTCTTCAAAAGTCTGTCATTCTTGCATTTCTTCTGTGTAGGTCTTCAGTATACTGTTTCCACCTTCTCTTTATTTTCTCCTGGTCAGATTGTGTGCTTCCCTGTTGGTTATTCCACATTCCTAATTTAGGCTTGAATTTCCCTTTGATTTCTTGGATCTTCTGGAAGAGATCTCATTTCCCCCCTATTGTTCTCCTCTTCCTTTGCACTGGTTGTAGTGTTTCTCTTTTGTTTCTACATGAAATTCACTGAAAAACTACACTTAGGGCTCTGACCTACAGTATTTCTTTTCACTTCTGCTTCTCACCTTTCCTTAACCATTTTAACTTTTTCTTTTCTCATCCATCTAAGTTACTCTTTTCTTTTTTACTACAATAATTGTATTTTTGTATTCTTCCCTAATAATATCTCTGGTTTTAATCCACAGTTTTTCTATCCACTTGTAAAAATGATTATTTTATAATCTTAAGTAGATAAATAAAAGGTTGATGATGCAACCATAGAAGGGGTAAGTCCTCCCCTTCAATCAACTCATTAACGGGTACGTTACATATTGGTTGAGCACTGTATGTACACACAGCTGTAGTGCATCTGGAGCCCTGGTCAATAAGTTGTAGGCAGCTCCTTCTTCATACTAAAGACTCTGTTATGCAGTACAAGGAACATGCCTATAAAACATGATCCTACTCATATGCACTGAACACTGGGAGGAGGTAGATGCCTATGAACATACGCTTATATTCAAAGGAATATATTTTCAAACATGTGAGCTGCTATGCAAAGCATTTCAAAGCCATAATCATTCTGTAACAGAAGAACATTTTGCTCTCTAGGCAAACCATTTATTTTGATAAGCACTTTTACAAATGCTCATTAAGAGTTGGCAATGTAATTCACAGAAATGCTACACACATTGTTGTATGCTATATTACAAAATTACTTCATTCAAACATTTAAATTGTTTCTCTGTTATTCAGAGAATGCTTCAAAGTCTTGATTTAAGTCTAAAACAAGGGCATCCACGAAGTCTTCCAGTGATGGGTACTTCTGAAGCATACCTAAGAAAAACACAGGGACATAATGAGTTTGTAAAAATATTGCTAGTACAAGCTATTAATAGGCAACTCCAAGCTCAAACAGGTTGCGCCAAACTGAACTGTTATCATTTGTTGTAAGCCGCCTAGAGTGGTCGAAATGACTAGATAGGCAGGGTATAAATAAATAAATAAATAAATAAATAAATAAATAAATAAATAAATAAATAAATAAATAAATAAATCAATCAATCAATAAAATAAAATAAAATAAACTACCCTATTACTACTTTCAATCACCACAGCCAATAAGCAGAGAATCAGTTCTTGTGGGAAGTGATTTAGAAATTCCATATGACTGATCAACGCTTCACCAGTACCCTAGGTTTGAAAATAAGGGTTGACATCATGTTCCATAAGCTGAAAACAGAACATTTCCAATTTCTCCCCTGAAGATTCCAAGGCTCCCATTTTTATCCTTTTGCCACAGGGAAGCTTTTGGTGGCCATGGAAGCGGGGAGCCTCAGTTTCTGAAAAATGCTGCTGGCAGTAATCTTGGCCGTAGTGATTTTTAGAAATTAAATATTCCCCACACCCCCATCCTGCAACCCCCAATGGCTTCTCAACAATAAAAGGGACCTTTGGCATGGAGCAAGAATTGGATACATTTTATTTGAAAAAAACTGTCATGACTGATGACATCATCTGCTTTACACAGCATGGCTATGTGGACAAGATTTCAGCCAAGAGTTCATGAACTGGAAAACAGACTTTTTACTTTAAATGAAAAAATTCTCTTAAAGATCCATGAATTTGGAAACAACACTAAAGTATCAAGCATACATTTCAGCTTCTCTTCATTTCTTTAACATCCAGTGGCTGAAATCCTGTTGCTGAGCTTAGTAAGTCACAACTAAAATAGGTCAATTTGAATAAATGGAATTACAGAGGAGTTTACTAATTCAAAGGGCCAACTCAACTGAGACTACACCAAGCAACAGAATTTCAATCAGTGTGTTGTGGAAGACAGCATGTGCTTGCTGGGCCATTCCCCATTATTGTGTTCATTTTGCCTGGTCCCAATCCACACATGGAAAGGCAAATATCTGCTGCTGTGAGCCTGCTCAATGTGACATTTGTACCTCACTTTTAAACTATGAATGTTACTTTGGCTACAGACTCAGCTGGTAGGGTGCTCATGAACTGATGCAATCTGTTCAGAATCTGGAGCCTCTTCCCCACCTGCAGATTTCCCAACCTCAGTTATAGAGAAAACATACTTTTCAACACAGCAAGGCATGTACAGACTAATTTTCATGATATTTTCCAGGTTGCCAACATGTTAAATGTGAAATTGGGAAATTTCTAATATTGTCCTGCACTAGAATAAAATATATAAAAATGACTGGCCTTTGAAGCAATTCTCTCTGTTAGATGTTCTAATCTGACTATAACTTTGCTGTATTTTTTGCTTTAGGAATACCCGGTACAATCACTTAATATTCCTACTCGCCTCAAACAATTTGGTTTCTATGGGAATAATAATACAAACTGAACTCTTCCACTGAGCCCTGTAATAAGCTTCTACAAGAGCCAACTGGTTTCATTATGTATTTGTGATGGCACACTAATAGTTCCAAAAAAGAAAAAAGAAACACTCAACCAGGAAAAGAGTCCAGTTCTTGAGGCAATTTGAAGCAGTTATTAGGAGAGCTTCTTCCTAGGATCTCAGGAGATCATGAATTTAATTAAGCTTAAAATATGTGCTTTGCAAGTGACAACAAGAATGCTCAAAAAGACAGTTGATAAGTGGTGCAAATTAAGAAGAGAAAAACTTACACAAAAAAACAGGATTGAAATACAATCAAATAATATTTTTATCATCCAAACCAGTATAAAAATATGTTCATTGCTAGTGGCTTATACTGACCACAACATTTGCTTTGGAGTCCACTTTTTTGGGGGGGAGGGGGAAGTCAATTCAAAACCAATTCACTTTGACTTAAACCTTAATCCTTGAACTTAAGTTGAGATTTGAAATTCTAAGGTTCTTATTATTTACTGGAGATTAAAAATGTTGTCTTTGTCAGAATTAAGCTTTGATAGGCATAGCTGGAGGGGGCTTATACGTGCCGGATTGCACCCCAAGAAGAAGAGGGAATTTTGCATTCTGTAGCTTTGGAGCTTGACTCCCCCCCAAGGGAACTGTATATCTTTGTTATTTCTTGGCAGAAATGGTAAAAAAAAATGCAGATGACCTACATAGCACTACATAGATGACATGGGGATAGAGGTAGACAGGTGCTGGAAACAGGATGAACTCTGTTTTCTTCAATGAAACCCTCAGTCCCAGCACCTGCTTGGCTACCTCTGCCTCCTGGGCACCTATGCATAGAATCATAGAATAACTGCCTCTCCCCATCACATCATCATATTTTCCATAACCTAAATACTGCATATATGTCTTAACAAAGAAAGGTAAGGTAGAGAAAAGTGTGTGCTGTAACCCATATTTACAAAAATCTTATCTGCAACCATGAGAACCCAGAAAACCTCAGCTGAAGACAAACACAGACTGAAGTAATATCAAGTCCTAGATCTCTCAGACAAAAATAAAGTCCACACTCTCTAAAGTGACATTCCCACTAAGAAGCCAGGGATCATATGACTATAACAATAGTCCCTTATGGAGTATAATGTAGTCATACATAAAGAAGGCATGGTTCTTGAGTTCCAAAAGAGATCCAACAAAGACAGCTGTCACTTTAAAAGCTGTGAACTTACTTTATAGGTATCATCTGACTGTAATTCTACTCTGTGCCTCCCAAGCCTAGGGCAACTATAGAGATCACCTCTTTGAAGTCCTATACTTTCCACATAACATCATTAGGGTTAACCACACCTTTTCTGGAAATTGTGTCCCCCAACCTTCAATCACCTACAACTGAAACATGCAAAAAGCTCCACTGTTCTGAAACTTCATAATTATTCTGATTCCGTTAGCTAAGTTAGAATTTATTGCTGCTTACAGCTTTGTCTTAAATAACAAGGTACACCAAAGTGATATATAACCTTTCAGTGAATATTGAGTTAACATTTAATATTGGGTTAAAAATGAATGAATAATATCCAGAGAATCAAACTATCCAGGAACAACTGGCCAGTTCCCATATTTAATCTCCTCCACACAGCACTGGAAGACCTTTGGCTTTCTATATGTTTTGGATCAAAAATCTCCAAATCCCTTACTGGTGGCTATCTTATAAGCAGACAGCTGCATTCCATGTCAACCATTTCATTTCTGAATGTAAATGAATGAATGAATGAATGAATGACTAAATGAATGAATGAATGAATGAATGAATAAATAAATAATGTATTTTTGACCTCTGTATTTTCTTCCCTGTGGAGAAAAGAAAGATCAGCCAGCAGTCTCTGTGATTGCGACAGTGCCAGCGGGTACCATAAAAGGGAAGGGACAAGAATTAATCTGCATTCCACTGGGAAGTGAGGTAAACAGAGAAGCAGTAGTGATAGATCTTGCTGGGGTTTATATAAAGTTTGAGTAACTTACCATTGTAAACTGGGGCCAACAGCCAGGCATATAACCAGCACTTCATTAATTAGCTGCAATTTGCAACAGAAAAGTATACAGACCTAAACAACAGGATTCTTACCAGCGCATGTGAATAAGAGAAGGATAAATACAGTATCTGAGTGCACCTTATGCTATGGCATCAGTGACTTCAATCAAACTTTGCTAATCATCTGTAAAGAAGAGTTTAAGCACTAGGCCGCTCTGCTGTGTTCACGCTTTAGCAAATGCCATCTAAATTACAAATCCAAAGATAAAATGGAAGTATTTCCAAGTGGTTTTTAAAGTTGAAGCAGTAGAACTTGTCCAAGAGCGGATTGGAAAAACATGCAAAGCAAAAGTGGCAATATTACCTTGAACCATGAGCATGGGTTCTTTTCCTCCACCGTGTGCCAGCATTTCTCTGCGGTAACGTTCACCCATTGCCCTGAAGGAAAAGATGGTGTTATTATAGCCACCTGCAATCATAATCAGTGCAGTTTCCTGTCACAACTGTCTCCGGGTTCCTTGCTGAACTGACACAGATAAAGATCTAATGAAGTCTGGCACTTTAAACTCACATGCCTGTTCCAGAAAGGCACTCAATAAATAAAATGCTATCATAATATGCTAAGCTTGACAGATTGTAGATGTAACCAAGTATGATAGAATCCCACATTTGTCTGAGGTTTTGTAACCCATCCACCGACAGTAAGCTTCCCATGTGGTAAACAGGAATAGTGTAGTAAATGCATGCTGCTACGGTTTACAAAATGACATGAAACTTTTATACTGAGTTTTCACAAGACATTGTAAAATCTTGTTGTTTTTTTTGGTAATAAAATTGGCAGCGGTGGCTCGTTCCAACATAACAGTCGTGTAGGTTTGATTTTAAAAAAACTTAGTGTTTCTTACAGATAGGAAAATCTGTAAATGACAATAATTTACTCCCCAAAATAATCCAAGTGAAAATTGATTCATGAAATTTTAAAAAGGGAAACTGAATTTTTGTAAGAAGACAGGTATTCAGATAGGTACAAGATCCCACTTAATTTTAATGATAAAGTTGAGAAACTGCCCCTGGATTTAGAAAAATATATGCCACAGATTGGCACAGCTCTTTCATTTCTCAGTGATCATAGTAGAAAGCTGGCTCTTTTGTGCTTCAGACCATCTATCAAGGAGCTTCTCCAACGCCTCAAAGGATTCTGTACCTCCATGAAGCCTTCATTAATTGAACCCTTTCCCAGCAAGTGTGAAGAAAAGACTTCTCATCCTAGTGTTGAGCTTAATGAGATTTGCTTTGCTTGGTATGTTTCCTAATGCTTGGATGTGACATACCTCTGTTCATCCCTAAGGGTCTGAAATGCTCACAGGCTAGGATGGCCAGTCCCATACTTAGCAGCATCTTGAGACACTAACAGTCAACTGCAACAGAGCCATTCAGCAAGCACAGCTTTTATGCTTGCAGGAGTGTAGTGATGGGAACAGAAGCCCTGTCCTGAAAGCAGTTAGACACACATCTTGCAAAGGCTTGAATTTACCACTAGGAAAGGGTTTTTTTTTGTTCATAAGTCAAAGCTCCGTTCGCAAGTCGAAGCAACATTTTGTGAATGGAGCCATTCATAACTCAAAACGTTCGCAAGTGGAGACATTCGTAAGTCAAGGTGCCACTGTGATTTTTTTAAGTTTTATTAGCAAATCAAAGAAATCAAATGTTAAGAAATCTTGCAGTGCTCTGCATTTTATTTTTGTACCTGTTCAAGGGGTCCTGCACAAAGCACTGCCTCCATACCATGGATGCCACAGCCCGAGACATGAGATAGGAATAATACTTGGCACCATAACCCACAAGATGGCTGAACCTGAGTTGCCAGGCCTGTATGGGAAGGAAATAAAAAAGAACATTTCTTGTGAAACTGAAGCAGTGGTTTATAAACTTATCAATCCAAACAACATGTGTAGGTAACGGAGGGGAAATAACTCTTCTATAACTTTTTAAAGCAAACTGCAAACTTCTTAACTTCTCCAATCTTAATAATTTGTTTTTTAAAAAGTGCAAAAAGTACTGAAAGCAACTAGCATAACATATAGCCCTATCTGATTTCACCCACATTGTTTCTTTTAGAGGATTAAAGAAAACCCACATTTTCCATGTTAACAAGTGCCATTACGTTTTAGTTCCTATATAGATACATGTCATGTTGCACCTGGAAACGGTACACATGCAATAATCTGTCAAAAAGAAAGCAAGGGTAGAGAATATCCTTGTTACTTTTTAAATTACACCTGATATATTTTTGCTGTTAAATTTCTTAAAATCCAGCACACAGCATACATTTCAAATGTACTGCGAGGCAAACTGAAGCGGTAAAATAAGTTGGTTTTCATTCTAGTCTTAAAAGATTTTTCATTTGAATATATCAAAGCTCAGCATGAAAAGGAATGTCTCTTCCAGTACTTAGAATCCAAATTATTTTCCACTGACACACATACTAAAGAATACAGATGTTCTTCCTGTTTCAGTTTTTCCTGTCTTGAGCACCATGATAAGAAGAGGTTTATTTTTGTCTTTGATGAAATATTCATCTTGCAACCATTCAGTCTTGAGGCAACCCTTGAAACCTGCATTTGCCTGATAGGAACCACACACTGCAGCATGAGAGATTCCTAGGAATTATCGATGCATACATGATTTAAGTGGGACATTGGCTGGGCCTGCTATCTCCTCTAAGTTAAATAACCACATGAATTCCTTCAAGTAAAATATAAAAAGAAAGCTCAGTAGTTATGTGCAAACTATCTTCCAGGAAAGATCTCTCTCAATTATTGATCTTCATCAAATACAGCATGAGTCAATAACTGTGGCAATTTTACATTGTAAACATATATTGTGTATAGGTTTGGCTGCATGCACGGCGAGTGACTGTTAATCATACAGTTACAGATTGGTGCCAATGTTCTCTCTAAGCTGTGCAAGTGTGTGACCGTTCAGCACTGTATTGGTGCCACACACCAGCAGATAGTGTTGCCACTCATTTGATTCCAGTCATGGCAGGACATTTGCGTCCACAGGGGTGGATGGAGTTTCTGCTCAGTTCTGTTGGAAAATTAGAGGGAACGTTGATTGATGCCAAGGAGTACAGTACCTATAGGCCCATTGCTTTAATCTCCCATGCAAGCAAAGTGATGCTCAAGGTCCTGCAAGAAGAAATGCCACTGTTTCCCAACCTGGGGATTGTAACCCCCTCGGAGGTAGTGAAGCATTTTCTACAGGATTGCGGGTTGCTTTATATGTGTTGTAACTCTTGTTAACTAATTTCTTCCTTAACCTTTCAGAGCGGGATATTAAATTTAGCATGTGAGTATGAGAAACAGGCCCTTTAGGGAAGAAAGAAGCCTCTATTTACTGAGAAGGGATCACTGAAACTAATTTTTTACCAAAAAAAAAAAATGCTAGCAGAAAGATATAGTTCCAGCTGCTTCTGCAAGAAAAGGATTTTAACTAAGGCATGTCATTTCTGGATAGCCTGAAGAAGAGAAGGAAAGGGGAGAAAAAAAAACTACACATACAACAAACCCACAAGAGGGGACACAAAAACAAGCCGCCCGCCTCTTCTGCAGTCAGTGCAAGGAAAGCTTCATGTTGGTTTATAAGGGTGATTGCCTCTGTGCAGTTTTTGCCCCCTCCCTGGGTATCTCAACGTCCTTTCACCCCCTGGTCTGTCTTTGACGTCCCCTGCCTTCTCTTTTCCCCACATTTAATCACCCCAGCCTGTTCCTCCCCTGGTTTTGCTGTTAGTAGGGGGACAAAAGGGAGGCCAGCCTGATCACCTCAGGTAGAGCAAACCATAACCTGGGAGCTGCCACAGAGAAGACCCTCTCTCTTCATCAAGCATGCTTGTGCTAGCAATGGGACCCAAAGAAGGGCCTCCTTTGACAATCTTAAATGTCAAGAAGGCTCATATAGGGAGATACAGTTCTTCAGGCAGCCTGGACCCAAGCTGTATAGGGCTTTATAGATAATGACCAGCACTTTGAATTGGGCCCGGAAACAGACTGGTAGTCAATGCAATTGTTGTAGCAGCGGTGTTATATGCTGCCTATAACTGCCCCCCCCCGTCAATAGTCTGGCTGCTGCATTTTGAACCAGCTGAAGTTTCCAAACCGTCTTCAAAGGCAGCCCCATATACAGTGGGGGCTTGACTTGCGAACTTAATCCGTATTGGAAGGCAGTTCGCAAGTCAAAAAGTTCGCAGGTCAAAATCTGCATTCCCATAGGAATGCATTGAAAACCATTTGATACGTATGTGCTCTCCATAGGGCGGCGTGGGACCCTGAGGAAGGGAAGGGAAGGGGTGCCGTCAGTCAGGGCATTGATTACCTCAGGTCCCGGCGGCGGCCCACAGGTCCCGGCGGTGGTGGCGGCCTTGGCGGGAGGAGAAGGGGAGGCACCGGAGAGCATCCACCCTCGCACGGGGAAGCCGAGCCGCTCCCGCTCCCGTGGCCCTCGGCAGCCCCGAAGGAAAGTGGGCAGGGGGCGGGTTGGCGGGCAGCCCGGACCTCGGCGCAAGGGCAGGTCGTGCATGGCGTGGAGCCTGCTGGTGCTCTCCTGCGCCCGGGCCCTGTGCCCCGGACGCTCCTCGGCAGCCCCAGCCGGGGCTCCCGCCTCCTTGCTCCCGCGCCGGAACAGAGCTCGGCCAGCGGAGGCACCGGAAGCCGGGAGCCCCCGGGGGCTGGGCGGATACTGCGGGGATCCTTCCTTGCCGCTCCTGGGAGGACAAGGGCCGGCTCCTCCGGGCACCCTTTGCCAAGCAGGATCGCCGCCCTTCCTCGCGTGGGCCGAACGGCGACCTCCTGCCTCACTCCCGGCTTCTCCCCAGCGACCGTCCGTCCGTCCAGCAGGGTGGCCCTCGGAAGAAGGCGGCGGGGAGCAGGAGCGGCGGCGGCAAGCGCAGCCGAGCTCTGTTCCGGCGCGGGAGCAAGAAGGCAGGAGCCCCGGCTGGGGCTGCCGAGGAGCGTCCGGGCTGCCCGCCAACCAGTGGGGTCTTGACTTGCGAATTTCCTGCGTTTTTTTCCCTAAACTTTTTGGTACGTACCTCAAATCTCCGTCCGCAAGTCAAAATGGATTTTTGCGGATGGAGAGGTACGCAACTCAAAAAGTTCGCAAGTCAAGCCGTTCGCAAGTCAAGACCCCACTGTAGAGTGCATTAGAGTAATTCAAGAAGGATGTAACTAGCTGTAGTCAAATCAGACATATCAAGGAAAGGTTAAGCAAACATAGGGTGATAAATAAATGTTACACATCCACTCCTTTCTAACACTAACCGATCAGCGCAACAAAGGTGCACTTTATATAAAAGGGGAAAATATGGTGCTAAGTACATCAGTGCTGAAGTGGGACTAGCACCCAACTAGCATGACATTCTGAAAGGCCATGGCCATGTATCACTAGTACATTCTGTACTGGAATAAAGAGACTTCCAGGAGAAAGTAGTGTCTTGGATGTGTTGCACTGATTTATTTCTAAACTGTGAGGTTGTGCTTCTTGTGAAAACGTCTAGTGTGTTTGAAATTAATTTCAAATCACCAAATGGTCTCATCTTTCTTACCATTAATGCAAGTATCTAATGTTTCAAATTCCCCCTTGGAACCCTACCCTGTTTCTGGCATATATACAAATAAGCAGAAGGTACATCTTACTGAAAGTCATGTTTCTAAGGTGCAAGCAAGTTGATGAAGTCTTCAACTACATTATTTGCTTCTGTAGAGTATGTAATATGTCCCGAAAAAGCTGTAGAAAAACATTCCAAGAGTTCATTAAACAGTGGTGTGTTCCACAGCATAGCCCAAGGGTTATGATAATACACCATCTGTAGGTCATGTTCCTGCCTGTTTTTTCTGCTAGTGGAACTAACAGAAATGAAGGTGAATGACTGTTCTATAAAACTAATAGTTAAAGATGCCTGTTTCTCATTAACATAGCATCAAATGCACCAGTGATTTATCTTGTCTGAAGATTTTCCAAAAATCCATACATGCTTTTTATTAGGAAAGATGAAAAGCTAACTGTTCCCTTGTGGCCAAGACTTTTGAATAAAAGACACATTGGCTATATTATATGAGTATAAATAGAATTTTAAGGGCATTACTACAATTCCCTACATTCTGTTTATAACACAAAAGCTTCTAATGCAAACTGCAACCATGTGCTGTCTAAAGGGCTCATTTAAAATTTTAAAGTTGTTAACAGTTTGAGTTAATGAAATCATGATAGTATTATTGAGCAAAACAGCACAACATACAATTCTGATATACCATTCTTAAGTAAAATGTAACATGAAAAAGCATATGTTGCTCTGCATTGCTCTTTCCAAAAACAGAATAGAAAAGGGTAATAGTCAAACTCTTTCAGTTAAGCTTAAGTTAGAAGGTGAATTTTTTTTAAAGGGTGGAAGCTAATTTGGCATTTAGGCTAGATAACATCAATAACACCTTATCAAAGAAGAAGAATCCCATCCATCATATTATTATTATCCACCCCATCCCCGTCTTGAGCTTTGGAGAGAAGGATACAGATGCACGAATTTTTGAAAAAGCCATCTCACCAAAACCTCTTTCTCGCTTTCCTCCTTGTTCTCTCTCATAATCTCATCTCCTCACCCTCCTCCTTTTATGACTGCTGATCCTCAAGTGGATTCTAAAAATAGTCCCAGAGACCAAAAATTCAGTTCCCTGGACAGATGAGGAACTGTGTCCAGTGTGGAACATAAGGGGATCACCATCTTGATGGAAGAAACATCACCACCTGCTTCTAAGACAACCTCACTATTTGTTCATTTGAAGTTTTTAAACCCTGCACTAGAAAGCTCATTAAACAAGGGCTGCCAGGTTTGCATTCATTGAAGTTTAGTACTGTGCGCATGCACCAAGGCACCATCTTCAACACACAGTGAAATTTACTCTCAGAAAATGTGTTCATAGGAATACAGTCACCTGACAGTTCAAATCGACGGCAGATTTACTCAGAAATAAATTCTATTGTGTTCTTACTCTTATGTACAGCCTGGCTTGTTTGTTTATTTTATTAGTTACAAACTCGGCTGCCAGGCTGTTTGTCTTTCCCCCCATTTTTAACCTTTCTATAAGCATAATTTATTGTATTGTATATATCTGCAGGCATTTTGTGTGGAGAGGCGGCACTTAAACTGCAGTCCCATATCCACATATCTTGAAGTAAATATCAGATAAAATGAAACTTACTTTTGAAAGGATATGCCTCGGATTGCCCTTACCTAGTACTTTTCTATTACCAAAAAAACTAACTTAGTTCACTTGTAACTGTTACTGTTAGTCTCTGGTAAAATATATTAAAAGCACCTTCTTGGTGCTTGCTTCAAAAGTATTTCCCAACCTGGAGGTTGCAACCACCAAGGGGGTCTCTCAAAGTGGTTTATTTTTTTGGGGGGGGGAGTGAGTTATTGGGCACCTTATATGTGTTATAGCTCTTGTTAAATAATTTCTTCTTTGATCTTTCATAGAGGGATATTAAAATTAAGTATGTATGTGTGAGAAACAGGTCTTTTAGGGAGAGAAAGAAGCCTCCACTTTCTGAGATGACTTTACCCCCATTAAAAATGCCTTTCTATGCAAACATAGCAGGGGGCGTACATTACTTTGTTATTATAAAAATGGGGGGGGGGATGAGTAAAAAAAGGTTAGAAACCACTGCTATAATAAGAGAAAACTATTCTCACTCTCCTAGCTTAATTTACTCCCAAGTAGAAGAGGCTATGGAGCGCTGTGATGGTATCCTGTTTACTATGTGATTCCTGGTTGGCTAATATTTCCCACAAGACAAATGCAGGACAATGAGATGGATTGATTTTATAAGAGAAGCCACAGCACTGACTTTACAAGAGCTGAGCAGGGCTGTTGAGGACAGGACATTTTGGAAGTCATTCATTCGTAGGGTTGCCATAGGTAGGGGGCAATTTGACAGCACACAGCAACAATGAATGATGAAGTAATTAAAGTGAGCAAGGAAGGAGGATGTTGCCAAATTAGGGAGGGGGGAAATAGCAATAAATGAGATTTTAAAAAGCAAACATGCTAACAAAGGCGGCCAGGATCCTATTGCCTGTGTGACTCTGCAAGGACAATTATGCAGGGGAAGATCTTTGTTTCTTGTGCTGTCATCTACCTGGTCTTCCAAGACTGCTCAATCAATCGTGCATCTGAAGGTCTAGAAACAAAGGAACTGTTTCCATGACTGCCTTCTGTGCACAGCATTTCTTCGACTTCTTTGAAGAAAGCCACTTCAAATACTTTTGGCCTCAGTATTTTTAGATAAAATAAAGTACTACAGTGGTGCCTCGCATAGCGATCGCTCCGTATAGTGACGAAATAGTTTAGCGACACTATTTTTGCGATCACAAAAGCGATCGCTTTGCAATGATCCCTATGGGGACATTTCGCTTTGCGATGATCGCAGGGAAGCGGTCAGCGCAAAGCCCCCATTTTCGGCCAGCTGATTGGCGGTTTCAAAATAGCCGCCAGGTAAACAAAATGGCCACCCGCTGTTTTCAGGCACAGATTCCTCGCTTTAGAGGCACTGAAAATGGCGGCACTATGGAGGATCTTCGCTTAAAGGTGAGTTTTAAGCTCATAGGAACGCATTAATCGCATTTTAATGCCTTTCTATGGGCTTTTTATTTTCACTTAGCGATGTTATCGCTTAGCATTGATTTTTTCTGCACGAATTAACATCGCTAAGCGAGGCACCACTGTACAAATAAATCCATTGCTGTCCTAAGACTGGAAAAAGGCATCTGTTTTTCAGAAGTTGGATGACAAAAATTCTATTAGTGTTTATTTCTGAAACAGAAGAATCCTACATCTTTCAGAAAAATTCAGCTGTAATTTTAGAAAACCTTTGTACTTTATCTTTAGATCTTCACAATCAACTCCTTAAAGAAAAAAACAATATTTAAAGAAATAGTAGAATGATCCATCTGTTAGAAAAACAACATGCTATCTTCCAAGTTACACAAAACAATCAGCCTGAATTAACCTGATGATTTACAATGAAACTCAATCACAACGCTTTTATATAGAAGCAAATAACATCAGCTGCTGTGGAACATCAGTGTAGTATCTTCAGAATCGGCCTCCAACTATTTGAGTCAGGAAGAAAACTACATGTAATTAATATCAATAGGATTTTGAGTAAAACGTAATCATTCATCTGAATACTTCCACAATAATTTTAAAAGCAAACATGCCTACATGCAACAGCACATAGTATCACTATAAAGCTGGGAGAGCACTATACTAGCAAAGGTAAGGTACCTATGTTTCACAGAGTCTTGCACTGAGAGGCAATCTGACCCTTACCAAATATTTTCCCTATTCTTTCACCAACACAGGCTGCTTCTAGCAAAGGTCTAACAAAATGCATTATTACAGGGTTTTCAAGGTTAGTGAGATATTTAAGGAGTGATTTAGCAGTGCCACCCATACCCCTGTGAGCTTCTATGGCTAAGCAGAGGCTTGAGTCCAGGTCTCCTGACCCCATCACTCTATTCGCTAACCCACACCAGGCACCTAAGGTTGGTACTCAAGAGCCTAAAGCATACAGCGTTTGCATGTAGTCACACATCCATATTTATACCCAGACTACTATAGCTAAGGCTTATCTAGTCCATAATAAAGGACATTCACATATGTACAGTTATTCTAAAGAAAGCAGGAATGAACAAGCTGAATTACACCATAGATGCCTGCCTTGGGCAAGTGAACAAATGCACAAATTGTAAAAACAAGTTAAATTACAAATAAATAAACAATTTAAACCCACTGTTGTTGGCAAGGAGCAATTCTCAATAGGAAAAAAAATGGCCCTTTTTGGGGATTCCTGAAAGTGAAATAAAACCGATCCATTCAGTGAACTACCCAGAGAGAAAATGGTCTCTCAAAATTCCACCCGGCTCAGCATTCCATCAGAAAACAAGAATATCGTTTCCTGTGCTCTAACTCAGCCATATTGTTCTGACATTATCAATTTTTTTGTATAAGTGCATGTACAAAATTGTTCTCATCATGGCTAAAGTAGCCAGTAGCTGTCTTAATGGACTACAACATTTTCTAATGCAGAAAATGCAGTTAAAATGACTTCTACCCCGGGCATCGCTGCATATTACCTTAGTCTCAGAGTCTAAGCTGTTCACTTACCATTGTCACAAGGAGAAGGAGTAGACCCGAATGCCACAAAACAGGCCACTATGCCTGAATGCCAGTACTTAGCATTGGCACAGAAAAGGCCCCCTGGATCTTTATCATCCCTCACTACAGCAGGAAGAAAAAAAAATATCCTTCTTAAATGTTCCCTAACAATATGGGTGGAATAAGCCAATATGCCTTTCTCTTTTTGTTCAAAAATAGGTTGTGAACAAAAATACAGTAGGTTGTGAACCAGAAGGTTCACAAGGAATCTGAGCAGGATATTTTGAAATAAGGAATGGAGAAGTTTGAAAAAAAGCCGCTGAGATTTTAAAATGTGAGTCAAACAAAAGGTTAAAGGTTTCAATTTATAACACTTTGCGGCTTTTTATAACCAAGTCATAAATAAACCCAGCAAGACAAGAAATATAAATATTGTTGTGGTAATTTATACTAGAGAACAGGAAAGGAATTTAACATGCAATTAACTAACTAGGTGTTTCTGAAAAGATACCATATGGTCCTTGAATGTGTGTATGTGCACGTGTTTGTGTGTTTACATAGATAGTGAATTATGTTTTAATTGATCCTTGAGAGATCCCAAAAAGTCTTTTCAACTTTTTAAACTTTCACGATTTAAAATTTTTCTGTGTATTTATCTATCTATTGCACATCAGTTCTTACAGAGTTCTGGGAAGTCTAAATATGAATAGACTGCTTAGAAACATCTAACTTGGCTTCACTGTCCAATCTTCGATCTGTCTACATACAAGGAACCCCCACATGGTCTCAATGTGGCTTGTTTCTAGGAAAGTGTGGAGAGAATTACAGCCTTAACTTTGTTTGAATTGGGAATATTTTCTGCAGTTTTCCTGTCTAAGCAGATAAATGAAAGGCTCTTAAGTTTTTTAAAAGAGAAGATTCATGTGCCAATTTCAAAGGCCCAACTTTTGTTATAGTTTTGAAATGAATGTTGAGTTTATGAAACCACTCCTATAAAGCAATCACCACAGACTATTTACAGAAAATTCCACAAAAAGGGTTTGTTACACATTCATTAAGTCTCCTCTTCCTACACTCAGACTCTTAAAACCTGGTTTTACAGTGTGCTTTAAGATGATGCAGTTAAAAGCTAATCTAAGGGCATACGATATGTATAAACAAATGGGTTTTCCACTTTGGCTGAAGCAGCAAATTACAAACATTCCGGAATGAAGAAATGTTTTCAAGAATGATTCTAAAATCTGAACCTTTTGAATTTCCTGTATTTGTAAACTGAATGAAAGAACCACACTGACCACAACATATATTTACAGTAATTTAAAATGGCCCTCTTTTGCATTCTATATAAGATTAACACCATCGAAAAAATTATCATTACAGACAGGAAGTACCTCGAAAACCAGTGTATATGTAGGTAAATCTTTAAGCTATAAAGAAAGCAACAGCCAGACATGATGAAACTGTACCTTCGGACATTTCTGATTCTTAAATGCTGGCCTATGCTCTTGTGCATGCCAAAGACCTTAGTCAAAGCATTCTAAAGCATGCCTAAAGCTTTCTTGGATACACAGGTGTAACTACGTTGCTCTTTAGATCTGGCAAGCCAAAGTGTGCCTCCACAGGTTGTATGAGGGAACACCAGGGAACAGGTGGCCCTCTAGTTTGTGCCCTGACACCTATAAGTCCCAGCGAACATGGCTAAAACTTAAAAATGAATGAATTTTTAGATTAACATTATCTGGAGGGTTAAATGAGCCCCTGGCCCTGCTTGCAGGCACAGCACATGAGGCATACCTTGAACTTTGCTAGGCAATCAACACCCAACCCACCACACATGTCAGCAATCCAGCAAGAGCTACAATCTTGTTCTTCAACAACCAAGGGCCTCCTAGGCTGCACTCCCAAAACTGACAACAACTTAACAAATGCCGCTGTCAATTACCTAGGGACAGGGAACTTCTGCTCATGAAAGTCAACTGGAGATGGGGGCATCCATATATGAATACGAATAACCCCCCCCACAAGTGGAAATATTGGATGCGCACTTGACGGAACCTTCCTATCACGCCGTTGCCCACAATAGATTAGCCACTCCTGGCGGGAGGCGGGATGACAAATCTCTCTGCCAGGTTGCAGAGTGGCTAATCCATTGTGGACAATGGCCGACTGGAAGGCTCCGTCAAGCAAACGTCTGCAGTGGAATGGTGAGTGGACCCTCGTTATTTCCACCTGTGGGGGGTATTCGTATATGAATACAAATACCCCCATCTATAAAGTCAACTCATCTAATGCTGAACATTGTCAAGACACCTAACTGCTCCCCGGAAGAATATGATGGAGAAAGATGCATGCATATTTTTGTTAGGGTTATAAATCTTTACTTCTTTCATTCTCATACGTGAATCTGTGGGGGGGGGGGAAGTCTGTGCGTCTTATGGAGCGAAGGTGGCGATTTTGCCCCCGCTGCCCCTGTGGGAGCGAGCGTCGCAAGAGTCCGAGTCAGCCTTCCCGGACCCTTGCGCCACTCCCCCCACCCCCACGGGGCCAGCGTGGGCGAAATCACCAGCTTCCAGGTGGGGGAGCGGTGCAAGGGTCTGGGAAGGCTCACTCAGACCCTTGCGCTGCTCTCCCCACCCCCACAGGGCCAGCGTGGGCAAAATCACCAGCTTCCAGGTGGGGGAGCGGCGCAAGGGTCCGGGAAGGCTCACTCGGACCCTTGTGCCGCTCCCCCCACCCCCACGGAGCCAGCGCGGGCGAAATAGCTAGCTTCCAGGTGGGGGAGCGGCACAAGGGTCCGGGAAGGCTCACTCGGACCCTTGCGACGCTCCCTCCACCCCCCACGGGGCCAGCACGGGCGAAATCGCCAGATTCCAGGACCTTTTCTGAGCCTTTCAAGCCTCAGAAAAGGTCCTAGAAACTGGCGATTTTCCCCGCGCTGGCCCCGTGGGGGGTGCGTTGCAAGGGTCCGAGTGAGCCTTCCAGGAACCTTGCACTGCTCCCCCCCACCCCCCACGGGGCCAGTGCGGGAGAAATTGCCAGCTTCTGGGACTCTTTTGAGGCTTGGGAAGCCTCAGAAGAGTCCCAGAAGGTAGCGATTTTGCCCCCTCTGACCCCGGGGGGGCAGGGTGAATCTCTAAAGGATCCTGGAACACACCCTAGGACCCTTTAGAGACTCAACCTGCCCCCCCGGGGGTCAGAGGGGACAAAATCGCCACCTTCTGGGACTCTTCTGAAGCTTCCCAAGCCTCAAAAGAGTCTCAGAAGGTGGTGATTTCGCCCCCTGGCCCCCCAGGGGGCAGGGTGAGTCTCTAAAGGGTCCTGGAACACACCCTGGGGGGGGGCTGGGTGAGCCTCCAAAGGGTCCTAGGGTGTGTTCCATAAGATGGACCTCTCCATAAGGCTCACCAATTTTTAGGAGAAGAAAACAGATTATTTTTTTCCTGTTTTCTTCTCCTATAAATTTGGTGCGTCTTAAGTGCGTCTTATGGAACGAAAAATACGGTAGCAGTGAAAAATCTCACACTGGTTGACCAATTTTTCAAAGGAATGAATAAATGCATTCACTGATTTTCATTAAAGATGAGAAATTTGGCAAGTATGTGTCACATCTTATTTTGGCCAATGTAGAGGAATGTGTGTTGAGATTATTTCTGGGCTAAGATGGTTATATGATAATGCATGGAAGGCAGTATTTGAGAAGAGAAGGAAAATGTTTATCTTCTGCTTCTTCTCTTACTCTGAAGATGTTTCATCTTATTCCAATTTATTTAAATGAAGCTTTGTCCAATGTTTCAAAAGCACAACCACAAAAAGAAAAAGAACATTATTGTCCTTGTGCAGGACATGGGGATCTATGTAAATACAATTTACTAAGAAGCCACAAAATATTTTTGTCTGAGATTTTAGAAAGTTGATCTTATTCTGTCTTAGTTAATATGAAAAAGGATATTCACACTCTGACTTTTTCTTTCCTTTAAACATGAATTAGCACAAAACATGATACTCACAGTATTAGGAACATATGGCAGTCCATAAAACTTCTCTTGGGTTTCTTTTAAAATGTCTGTGGTCGACTTCTCCAGAGGATGCTTCCCATGGTATATTTGGTCCAAAACAGCATAAAAAATCTAGACAAAGGAAAAAAAGTGTGTGTGTGTGGTTAACCAATACAAACATGCAGCGGGGAAAAAAAGATTAAAATACAAACATTTCTTTATCTTTCCTTTATGTAATCAATTCAGGACAATATATGTAAATATTCTGTTTACACATTCAGTATTTTCAAGTCTTGTGTGAATTTCTGAATCACTACCAACGCACTGTTCCTCAAAATGAAGCCAACATGCTTTCATTGGACGCTCAGTCAGATTTTAAAACATGGCATGTTTTTGTTGCATGTGATATATGTAGAAATGTGTCGATGTACTCTATTATGAGGTACAATATGCCCATATTTGGATGCCAAACATTCCCTGCACTTTGGGACAGGAGTGGCAGTTAAAGCAGTAATCCCATGTACTGTGAGATAGAAGCAGCAAAGTAGTGAACTACAGCTGGGAGAAGCACCACAAAGTAATGACAACAGTGCTGGCATTGTCATCCCTGAGGTTTTACTACAGCTTAAGTAATTGGGGTGTTCTACAAATGTATTCTCTGCCTAATTAGGCTTTAAGCCCTTATTGTTTATTTTTTCCTCTTGAAAGAGTCTGTACTCTTGACAGACTGTATTTCAGAATGTAACTTAAAACATTCTTTTTGATATTTTATTGTATTGCTCCTATATTTTTGACTGTTTTTTTCTGTTTCTACACCAAGATATGTGCACCTCACCTGTGGAGGGGGGTACTGTTATAAAACAGATGAAGGAGGTTCAGAGAGAAGAACTTTTCATTGCAACAGCTACATAAAAGGCTGCCACTGATACGATTCCACTCATGTGAGCATAGGATTCAAAGCCGACATAAGGAGCTACTTAGACTCAGATTTACAGTTCAAGGATGTTGCTCTGTGTAATGATATATTCTAAGTAGCCAAGTCAATGGCTCAAATGTCCTTTTATTCAAAGATGTAACTTGAACACTGATTCTGTGGTAAAATCCCCACAGATCGAGCATGGTTGCATCTAGTGTTCCTCACTCAGATAAACAGAGACTTGGCATGCCGATCTGAGCAGGCTATTTTTCCTCCACAATTTACCAACTTCTTAAATAAGGATGGGGGATGACATTAAAAAGGGAAGAAATCTGGGAACTCCCTAAGTATATCTAAGAAAAAAAAAACTGGAAGACACAAACAAAAACAAAAAGACAGTGGACAAACGATAAATAAAAGCTGAGAAGATAAGAAAGCTATTTGGTAAATAGTTATCACTAAAAGAATATGGCAGCTGAAGCAAGCAAACATATTTGTTTGCTTTTTTCAGAAGCTACTGAGTTCAAGAGGTTTCCACACTAGGTCTGCAGAAGCACATGACACATATCTGACTCTGAAGAATCAGGGATGTAATTCTGATAGCACAAACGAAACTGCATTTGAGGACACTCTTAATTCTGGACTATGTGCAAAGGGAAATTTTGAAAAATTAGCACAGCTAGGAACCATAAGAACAAATGTGCTACAGCTCTTCCAAGGAGAAAAATCAATGGAACTCCACTAGTCTGTGCTGCATTGGATTTAGGCCAGAGGCAGACTGCCAAACCCACAAAATTTTAAAAGTCCTTCTGCGGATCCCTTTGAAGCTGCTCATGACTAAAAGGCAGAGGCCAGAAGAACTGACGTTCTTCCTCAGCTTCTCGAACAGATTGGCAGTATCCCCTCTGGACGTCTAAGGGGAGAGTAAAATTTGGAAAACTCACTTCCTGTAGTGGTATTTCCAAAGAAAGCATTGCTCTAGCAGTTATCCCCTTTTAGATCCCATGCGTTCCCCCCCTCCTCCTTATGAAATGAACATCCTTTGAGAATGTTTAACACGGACTGGATTGCACCCAGATATTTCAAATTTTAAGAATGTATTTTCTTGCTTCAAAGAACCAGCAATTATCTGCCCTGTGGAACTTGATACAGGATGTTACAGCATGGCTTTGTAAGTGCAAGCTACCCACTACTTCCAGTCTTGAGTCTGCCAGGCTATAAAAACCAAACACTTCTGTCATGTCCGAAAAAAACAAGGCAGGATTTTTGACATGGGGAAGTTCAGAAACAAAGTAACTGTAAATATGTTAGCAATACTAAGCATTGATGAGAGATTTGAAAAAAAGGTGAACTACTACAAAGCATTACACTGGTTCTAAATACAACAGTAATTTTGTCCTGAGACTTGTTCTCGTTTTTGTGGGAGCCAAAGTTAACTGCAGAAGGTGAACCCTATTGCAGAGTGACTCTCCAAAGTGTAAAAGTGCTTGCACATGAAAGAATCCCTAAAACAACATGGAAAGGATGGCACTACGCGCCATGAGGTTTTCTTAAACATGCAGAAAATTTAAAATGCATCTCCTAATCTGAAGGAATCCAGTCCAAAAACGCCTCCTATGAGGAAAAAAAAAAGAGGTATGTCCCTATCTTGGATTTGGAATTCCATATACTTCCAGGCCAGCTATGGCTTTGGAGCAGAAAACTGAAGGGGAAAGAGCTAAGCATTTAAAGGTATAATTAGCTAAGCCTTGATATCCTGCGGTGGCTTGGAAGAGACAGACATTTAACCGCAATTATGTTTCAGACTCTTCTGGCTCTTTGTAGGATGAGGTGGGTGACCTAGGCATAACATTTAGTCACCCTGCAATTTCCTCTGAAAGCTTTGTGTTCGAAAAGTTGCCATGAGAGTGAAGAGAGAGAAAATGACCCTGTCATTATGGCCCTTTTTGTCACCAAAAATAGGCTCAATATTTTCCAGAATGGTATGCGTAAAAAGGAGAAAACCTGACAGAGGTCTTATGCTGGGTGGTCATCTCCCTCACTGGAAGTTTGTGATGAAATAACTGCATTATTTATTAACTAAGCCCACAATCTGAGCTCCAATATTTACACAGAACAAGATGAATAATTCATACTCTTTGAAACTTTCTTGGGAGTCTCTCCACAATTCAGAAGCTAGGAAATACTTGGGAGGTGATGCAAGACCCTTTTCTTTGAGCTAATAGTCACTTCCTACTTACTGCTGAGCCTCGTGGCACAGTGGTTAAACTGCTGTACTGCAGCCAAAACTGTGCTCACGACCCGGGGTGCAATCCCAGGTAGCCGGTTCAAGGTTGACTCAGCCTTCTATTCTTCCAAGGTCAGTAAAATGAGTACCCAGCTCGCTGGGGGGGGGGGCAATGTGTAGCCTGCGTAATTAACTTGTAAACCGCCCAGGTAGTGCTTGAAGCGCTATGGGGCGGTATATAAGCAGCACGCTTTGCTTTTTTTTAACTGCTCAGTTCTAATCTAAATAAAAAAATCAATAAATGAGCAACCTCATATTTCAGATGGCAATCAACTCAACATGAAGCAAAAACCACAATCACTGGAGAATGATTGAATACTATGATCAGTTTTCATCTTAAATACTTGAGCAGGGCTGCCTACCATAAATCATACAGCCCAGGGTTTCATCAGGCAAGGACTGACCTGACCTGTAATGTGAACTAAGTATGAGCAATCAGACATATGTAAAATGATAGCATTACTATACATTTTCTATAATCCCTTGCCCATCTGCCTTAGAACAATTTATTTCAGAAGATTTTTTTCACCAACTCTGTTTTTAATGAAGAGAAACAAATGAAAAGGAGAATTACCAGTCAATTTGCTTATTGATCAAACTTGCTGCCCTATTTATTTATTCTTTGATTAATCTCTCCAAATGGCATTATTAACCTAAATCATATTGTTTAATTTGATATCACATAGAGGACATAATGTCATTGTAGAGGGAAACTCGCACATGGTAGAGTCGCCCCATGATTCCACATTGCATGCAAAGCCACTGAACATGCACAATGAGAAACTGCATGAGAAATTTCAACAGAGAGCATTTTCTCTGTATAGTAAACTAGAGTTTGCTTTCTTACAAAATATCCACACACAATTTTTGCCTATAGTTTTGCTAGAACGTATTCATTTATTGTAGATTTATTCTGGCTTATGCTCTTACCTGGATCTTCACATCTAACATATAAACACTTCTGAAAGATTGTTGCTCCTGTTTGCATACCTACTTTCTGAAAAACACACAGCAGTTTAGCAGACTTTGCTAGTCAATTGCCAGAATGGAAACTGGATCTGGTTGCTCTCACTCTGCGCGTTTAAGGACTAGACTGTGGGACTGCAAACTATTTAACTCAACAGATCCACTAATTAAATATTTAAATTTAGGAATCCACTGTGATTTCTCAAAAGCAAGTAGGGATACCCTTCTAATCATTTATCTATGCACCAATTTTAGAAGGCAGAGGCACAAAGATGAACAGAGACATAGCATCATGTGCTTACTCCTCACAGATGTTGGAAGTAACCTTAAGAATTGTTAACAACTGTGTTTTCTCTTAAACCACAGTCTGAAAACTTCAATGCAATGATTCAGATTGGGGTTAAAAGAAAGGCTAATATACCTGGATCACATTGGTACCTTCTTCCTTATCTTCACTTAAAGAAGATAGGTAGAATTCACCTACGATGCAGGAAAAGAACATATACAACCAGGAAATGTATTCTGAAAGCTGACTACCTCTTTCTTAAGTTACTGAAGAATCATGTCTGCACCACCTCACCCAAGATGTTAACCATCACAGATCTCCTTTGAGTTTTTTTCCTGGTGTATTAGAAATCTGTTATTTTTTATTAGCTTTCTGGTGGCATGCTTTAACCAAAAGTCAATTTTGTAATTTGCTTATCTCTCTTTTTCCTAAATTATACTTCACTCCAACCTGCAGATATAATTTTAAATAAATAAATATGGTCAGTGGGTAACTAGTTAAAATCACAGTTGTTATTTTCAAGTAAAAATGTGAGTAAATTATTTTGTGAAATAAAATTCATTTAAAAAATTCTAATATGGTACTGATGTGACAGAGTACGTATATCACTGAATTATATCTTTATATAATACTGGGCTAACGGCAGATCTGTTTCAAACTCATAATAGATTAAATTCATGTAAAACCAGTCAACATACCTGAAGCTGCATATCAGCAGCAGCACAAACTTTTTTAGATTCACAGAGTCTTGACACCATGTTTTTGGGCAGTGGCTTGAAGAGAGAGAGAGAAAAAAGTTGAAAACATTTTGAATAGTTTTACATATATATAGCTACTGAACGCAAAGGATATCCAGTGTAGTGTAGTGGATAGAGTGGTAGACTAGGATTCAAGAGCTCGGGGTTCAAATCCCTGCTCAGCCATGGAAACTCACAGGGGAATGTAAAACCAGTAAAAGCACTCCTTAAATATGTCACTTACCTTGAAAGCCCTATTAAGGCATAGGTGACTCCCTTTCTTTTGGAGGGACGACCCTTGCCGCAAAGAGTGAGGTCCGCAGCTTGGGGATACATCTGGACCCGGCGCTAACCATGGAAACCCAGGTGGTGTCCGTGGTCCTTTCTGCCTATTTTCATCTATGGCGGATTGCCCAGCTGCGGCCATATCTTGATCGGGGGGCCCTCACTACTCTAGTCCACGGGCTCGTAATCTCGAGATTAGACCATTGTAACGCACTCTACGTGGGGCTGCCTTTGAGGCTCATGCGGAAACTCCAGATGGTCCAGAATGCAGCAGCCAGGCTTATTAGTGGGGTGAGACAATATCAGCACATCTCCCCCACTCTGGCTGCGCTGCACTGGTTACCTATTCGTTTCCGCATTGACTTCAAAGTATTAATGATTACATATAAAGCCCTAAACGGTTTGGGACCTCAATACTTGGCAGATCGCTTCCTCCCACCCAGATCTACCCAAGTCACCCGACATAGCCAGCAGGGACGGCTGAGGGGACTGATGCCGAGGGAGGCCCGGAAGGAGAAAACAAGAAACCGGGCCTTCTCGGCGGTCGCCCCTCGGTTGTGCAACACACTTCCCACTGAAATTCGGCTGGCACCCTCGCTGGGTGTGTTCAAAAACCAACTAAAAACATGGTTATTCAGACAGGCCTTCCCCCCAGCCACCTAAGTTCTCCCCCCCCTTTTTTTCTGGTTCTTAATGTTGCCATCTTGGATAGTATTAATTATAATAATTGCATTATGCTAGTTACTTTCTACATTGTTTTAATGTGTTTTAATTTTTGTAAGCCGCCCCGAGTAGACGTTGTCTAGAGGGGCGGGGTAAAACTTGAATAAATAATAAATAAATAAATAAATAAATAAATAAATAAATAAATAAATAAATAAATAAATAAATAAATAAATAAAAGTCAGTACTGACTTGACAGCACATAACAAACACTAAACAAAGAAGATGAAAGTCACATGAAAGTGCAAATGATGTGCGAGAACATACTGAAGGCTTTTAACTAGAACGTGAATCACCCGTGATTAACACAGTTTTCCTCCAGCAACAAGAAATCCTTAGATACAGTACACTTGTTCCAGTAATCAAGACTCAGAAAATAAGCTTGTGTTTACCTTTCCATGACCGCTCAAAAACAAAACACAACTAAATACAATGTAGGGCATGAGGGAAATGACTTGCTATTACAAACAGATGTTTTTCACCACTCGAGAGATTAACACTCAGAAATACCAGCTACGTGTATTTTTTAGTTTATGAAAATACTCCTTGCTTTGCTTTCTCTTGCTATCCTCCTACCTTGGAGACAGAAAGCAGTAGAAGTGAAAACAAAGAATCAAACTGCATGATAAAAAAGTTGAAGGTATTTTTTATAAAAGAAGCTCCCTTGAGTGATGAATGATGTCTATCACACACCATGTGATTTTGCCCTTACATGTGTTGCATTTAGCCTGTTTTGTTCAGTGATTTATCACTGAAAGTTAAATGTAATTTGCAAGTCTGATAGTCAATTATACGTCTCTGAGGAAATTCCATTGCAGGACACCAGCCAGATGCCTTCTTAAGTCAAGCTGTGCCCAAGAGCATTTGGCCGGGAAATAACCTCTATTAGGTCATTCTTTTACTGTAAGGAGGAGAGAATTTAGGGGAAAGCCCTGCTTTGTGGCTCAAACAGTACACTCCACTTCCTGGTGCTAAAAGCCATGAACTGAAGAGACCTTTTGCTATAAGAGAATATACTACTAAAGACTTCCCCATATATATATATAAAATGGCCCCCCATATATATATATATATGGCCCCCCATATATATATATAAAATGGCCACCTGTACAATGGCAATTATATCGCCATTAATGGTATATTATTACTGACTAAAGATTTAGTTCTTTGATTTCGCTTTGTGTGCAGCTCATGCACAGTGAGACAAACTCATGTGCATCCTAAAACTGAGAAACAAAATATTTAATCAGAGGCAATCTGCACTGATAATTACATCAATCTTGTCGTGAAAGTAGAACCCACCCATTTTGACTCTGACCATTATTACTGTACAGGAAACAAAAGAGGAAATACTGTACTGTATGCACAAAGTACGACCTCTGAACTTCATTTGATATCTATTAGTGCTAAGAAGACACAACTCTATGGACCCAGGAATACTACCTCAGGAAACAGCATCTTTTCATTTCGTTACTGCTAGTGACATTAAGATGCAAGATAACTTTTGTTACATATTCTGGAGGGGAGAAAGGGAATGAACATGGACTGCTGTTTTCAGTAGCAGACTTACACTTCCAACAATGTAATGTTCTACCCAAGAATTGGCAGAACCACAGACTCTAAATGTTTAAAAGCTTCTGTCTTCTAAAATAGAACACAGATGTCTAGCATTTATAAAGAACTCTTTAATCATTCCAAGAACTTTTCAAATGAAGTATTCAAAAATTGTTTTACTCAGATCAACAAAATTTCATCACAAGACAAGTGCATGTTCTGCATCAATCTAGAAAAACTACAGCAAAGTTTATAAGACACAAGTTATTGTATAAAAGCCATTGAAAAGTAGAGTAAATTGTCACTGACTAACTAGATGGACTCTGGAAGTAAAGAATTTATAAGAAATGCTACCAAACTAGATGTCTGCTTTACATAGTAGTTAGGCAAGATCTGTAATTTTCCAGTCCAGAAAATAGCAGTATAGTTTTGAACACTGACAAATGTTTAGTGTACAAAGTTGGAATCTTCAAGAGTACCATTCAATCTATGCACTTCATATTGTCATAAAATGTCTATTTTAGGGATCTAGCCCCCAGATATAGGCCCTTTGATTATAAAAATCTTCTGACAAGAGAAACCCATCCCCAGAAACTGTAAATAATATAAACATGAAACACAGAAATGCTAGACCACACACAGGCCTAACAGCATGAACAGCGGAGATAAAAGGGAGACAGGTGGACTCAAGGCTCTCCTTTTACCTCTCCTAATAAAAGAAATGAAAAGTTGAAAACATAACCTACTCTCTAAAGCTGGTAATGACTATTTTGCCAGCGTATCCTTTATTCCTCCAAGCTTCACAGCTGTAACCCATAATGATCTAGGTGGTATACATCGTTTAAAGGGGGAGGATAAGGTGCTGCATCCTTGCATCCTGGCCTGTAACTTAACTCACTTGGTATTAAAAGATGCATAACATAAACTGGAAAGAGCTTGTGGCAAAGTGAATTTGATGTTGCTTTCTCCTTTTTTGAGGCTGTAGAATTCTAAGTCACAGCAAGTGGGATAAGCTATAATAAGGCCAAGTTATTATGAAGCAGTTCTTAGTAATCTCTCACCACCCATCTCCCTTGCCTCACTCCCATTTCACAGCAATTCTAATCCCTATTCAAAATGCCTATTTTTAAGTAAATATTGAGAGACTTGGACTGTGAGATCTTCCTGGATATGATTTTCATGTCGCACAAAGCAAACCATATGACCCTGAGCCAGACATCGTTGGACGAATCGACACTTTCTGAGGGTAAAAGTTGTAAAGAAAGACTAATGCATGCAGCTTACAAAGGCATGCTAAAAAAGTAACAAATAGAGCAAGACTAGGTTTCAAACATTACTCAGTGGTTCCTCCACATGATACAAGTCAAGGTGCCACAGAAACATAGGAAACTGTTTTATATTGAGTCAGAATATTGGTCCTTTGGCCTCAGTATTGTCACCTCTGATTGGCAGCAGTTTCAGGTAGTCTCACTTAGTAATGCTGACAGAACTAAAGATCCTACACATGTGAAGAGCATGCTCTATTCTAGCCCCCCCCCCAACAGGAATCCTGTCTTATCACTTCCAATTCTAACAGAAGCATTTAAAGAAACCACAGATCTTTACCCCAGGATTTATATACTGCATCATTTGGCAATGAGCAGTTCCCCATTTCTAGTTTGCTCCTTCCCAAAAAAAAACAAGTGGAGGCAAAAGCAATCCTTAGATTCTCTCTCGGGTTTGTTGGTAGAGAACAAATCAGGAATAAGAGAAACTTCCTACAGTACTGCCCAACAACGTAAGAAATCAGCTGTGGAACAAAACGCCGGTTTATTGAGCATCTTCTTCTGCAGACAGAAAAGACCAAGCAGCCTGCACCTACAGGCCACTTGTTAAGGAGAAGTCAGACTGTGCAACCAACAAAACTGAATAGCTGTAGATTCAGGACAGGAAAAAGTAAAAATTCTTCTGCATAATTTATTCTTGGCACTCATTATAAAATACAGTGCTAGCTGTGGGCCTAGATGATTTTGAAATCCATGAAACAAGTTCATGGAGGATAACTATTACCCATGTGACCTAAAGTGAACCTTCACAATTAGAAACAATGTACTTATGAATAACCTGATTCCGTACCTGAATTCCCTGTTTTTATGTTTTTCAGAGCCATTTGGCTGGGCACTACCACAACAAAAGACTTTAAACTAATCCCCCCACCCCTATTCTTGTGCTTTACATTTCTTTCTTCCCAGCTGTGATCCACCATGGCCATGGGACATCAAAGACAGATTGTCCATTTGCACACTCCTATAGTAGATTTTCCCTTGTATTTCAAGATGTAAATACTGTACTGAAAATCTTGACAGTCAATGGGCTTATTTTATAAGGCCCTAGTACATAGTTATAGCCAAACTGAATCTTTTTCACCAAAAAAGTGGGGGGGAAGTGTGTGCGTCTTATGGAGCGAATACTGCCCCTCCAGGCCACCATTGCTGGCTTCTAAGGCCTCCAGAGGCCTCAGAAGGCCCCATGGGGGTCCCCCCAGGCCACCATCGCTGGCTTCTGAGGCCTCCGGAGGCCTCAGAAGGCCCCATGGGGGTCCACCCCACCAACATCGCTGGCTTCTGAGGCCTCCGGATGCCTCAGAAGGCCCCGTAGGGGTCCCCCCGCCACCATTGCTGGCTTCTGAGGACCTCCGGGAGGCTTTGAACCGGTAAGGTGCTGCTTTTTACTTTTTAAAAAAAATGTTCTGGGTGGGTTTTGGAGGGTAGGTTTGGGCTGGGGGGTATGTTTCTATGTTGCTTTGTTTTTTGGTGATTTTTTTGTAGTCCCAGCGTGGGACTTGCTGTTTATTTATTTTTTATTTTATTTTAAGTTTTGGTATTTAAAAATTAGGTGCGTCTTATGGCCAGGTGCTTCTTAAGGAGCAAAAAATATGGTACCTTTTATTTTTCACAGTTTGTTTGAAATCACATCAAGGAAAGTCAGCTTCTGAACTATCAAATGGCATCCTGATATAAAACAGAACAAAATATCAGCTGGTATTTTGGTAAACCACAATTAGTCTAGCTGAAATAGAAATTCATGTTTGCAGTTCAGTGGAGCATATAGCAAGGACTTATATGTTATCAGGGAATGGGCAACACAAATCACTATGACTCTCTATGGGATACCAGACGAGAACAAACACTTGATAAGACTTTAGTCTAATCCAAAAACCCAGGGAAAATACTATTTTGTCTGTCTGTCTATTTATTTATATGCCGCCCACACTACCCAAAGGTCTTTGGGCGGCTTACAACATTTAAAATACAATACAATTTAGAACAATTAAAATATAATTTAAAATATATATATAAATTGCCATCGGACCCACATAAGGTTATATCATTCCTAAGGTGCAGAGAGTTGTATATACACAGGCACTTGTTTTAAGTGAAAACTATGCAGATATCTATTTTGATGTAAGTATATACATTTGCAAGTTACTTGGTTGTAGTTCCAATGATGTAACTGTAGGACACTGAACACAAACAACTTTCAAAGATGTAAGATTATTTCAAAGGAAAAAAGACGTAGCATGCAAAGCCAAAAGTTGACATTTCAAATACAGTACAAACTGCAGGGTTCCTGGCAGTCCTTAAGGAATTCAGTTATGGAATTTTTCAATTTTTATTAAAATATGTAATTATAATCAAAAACAGCCTTCTTATTAGATGACAGGACGGTGACCAATAGACATTAATTTTTAAAGAAAGAAGAATATGAAACATTCTTTATTTTATAAAAGGAGTCTATGTTCTGTCTCAGGTAAACAGGAATTAACATTACCTGTATTGTTGTTGACAATGAATCAGTATGGCTTTCACAAAGGAAATTCAGACACATTTATCTTTAGAGAAGTTTGAAAATGCCATTATGTATGAACATAGGAGCTTTCATTCTGAGAGCAAATGTAGATGAGTACTCATGTGACTGGGGCTGATCCCCACGTGGCCCCTGCTTGTTTCACCAAACAAAGAGCTCACGCTATGTGCCCCTCAGCTGCCACCAGTTGATTACATCAACATTACCTATTAGTAATAATCAAGGTCCAGGCCATACGTCATTTTAAAACAACCAAATAGAAATTGTTTCTTGTTACAGATATTGATAGAATAAGCAATGTTGTTGACTTTTAAACAAACATTCTCCTTTATCCCTCTCAACCACCACTCTCCTGCCCAAACTCCAAAACTTTTCAACTCTCACTACATGGGCTTCCTTCAGTCTTGAGAGACTAGGGTAACATGCTCTGTATGGAGGACTTGGAACAGCGTCTAGTGTTTCGACGCTGTATGTGAAGCTGGAGTGTTCTCTCCAGAGCACGACGCCTGGGTAAAATAATATGGAGGTACCCAAGCAGCAAATCCCCCCTCTCCACATCACTGAAATAGTCCAACAGAAAGGCAAGAGCCAATACAACTGGTTCCAGTGACATCGCAGGAGTTGACAGAACGACACGAACTGCCTCCGGGACTCTCGACTCTCACTAAACTCTATCTAAACTCCCCCTCCTCCTACTGAGTCTCTTATATCTCGTGACTCTGTCACTCCAGCACTCCTATTGGTCTATGCAGATATCATATGGATATTCATGACCTAGGCGAACCCCACACAAAGTCAGTTGTCAACAAGATGGAAAGTAGCAAAATGTGTAGGGGAACTTTAAGAGCTGTAGAAATCAAACTGAGCAAATGAGGAAAAGAAGTCAACCCCATGAGGAACTGACATATTTAGAAACCACAAAATCTTGAAAATCAGTGGGAAAACAGCCACCACCAAAGAAAGAAATCTAATTCCTTGGTTAGTTGAAAGTGGCTGGTGAAGAGAGTGAGATCATATGCTGTGGGCAAGAGAGGCAAGCTGAAAGGAAAAGCAAAAAGCACACAGGGAATAAATACAGAAACTGGAAGGTGAGCAGCCAAATCTATACGCCTCCTCCTCCACTTTACTTTCTGATCAAGCAGGAAACAAAACAGCACATAAGGAAAGTAAATATAAACTAAAGTACAATGGAATGGGAATCTTAAAATTAGTGGGGTCATAAGCTGGTTGTGAAACTGGCAAGCATCTTGGGGGCTGTGGTGTATAGATTAATGCAAGCATTAAACTTAGAGTGTAATCACAGTGGTTAGAACAAGATGAAAATTATTAGAAAACAGGTGGGGAAACCGCCAGTATTGTAATGATTTAAAATAAATTTATGTGGTACTGCTCTGAGTGCCCCAACTCAAAATATTCATGACAAAAATGGATTATAGTAGGGACATCAAATTGGTTGATAAAATAATATAGAACACAGTATGGAGACTTCAGAGTGAGTCATTTCTACCCGTGCAACACTAAAACTTAGGATCATCTAATGAAATTGAACAGCACAAGGTTCAGAAGAGACATATTTTTGTTTTTACTGTAAGCCACCTAGAGTGGTCTAATATGATCAGATAGGCGGGATAGAAATAAAATAAATAAATAAATAAATAAATATAGTAGGAGTATGGTATCCATGGAAGATCTGTTCCAAGGTCCCCCCCTACAGATACAGAAATTGCAGATAAGTGAAACCGATATATACTGTTTCCCTGAAAATAGGACCTAACCTGAAAATAAGCCCTAGGATGATTTTTCAGGATGCTCATTATTTAAGCCCTACTCCCAAAATAAGCCCTACTTAAGTGAAACCCCGCCCTCCACCATTATGCAGCAACCAGAAGAATACGACAGGACCGTATTTGAATAAATGTAGATAGTTGTACATGAAAAAAATAAAACATTCTCTGAAAATAAGCTCCAATGTGTTTTTGGAGCAAAAATTAATATAACACCCTGTCCTATTTTCGGAGAAACACAGTAGTATAACATTTGGTTCCCCCTAGTGGCCACTTTTGCTAATACATTGCGGAAATGTGCATTTCTATTTTTTAAAAAATTTAATATTTTCAGGCAGAGAATCAGTGAAACCGCAGGTATTGATCCCACAGATATGGCAGTCCTACTGTATTAGTATTTTTTCACATTAGATTAGATTCACATTTAAATTAGGGATTCTCTGTAAAAAATACCTGGTCGCTTAAGATAGCTTTGGCAAGAAGAAAATGGTGTCTCTCTCTCTCTCTCTCTGTGTGTGATGTTAGTGTGAAGAGTTTGGCATAGTCAATGTGATGAAGGGCACACCCCTTTATATTCTGTGCATGATTGTCAAGATTAAATGCATGTCATTCAAACAAATCCCTCAAAGCAGTGTTTTATAACAATCCTTAATAGTTCTGAGTTGGTGGAAATTAATCACAGCTGGCATTTTTGCAATAGAGTTAATTTCATCTTCAGATCAGATAACCTTATCATCACATCAAAATTCATCTGGGTATCAAGGTAAACATTGTTTCATTGGCTGAATACTCCTTTTCTCTTTAGAGACTGCGAATAAGTCACTTTTTCACTCACGGTGAACAAAAACATTCTCTAAATATCCATATCTGCAACATCTATAAGCTTTATTTATCCAATTCCTTCTATGCTTCATATGTATGAAAGGAAAATTCAAAGTTATTGAAAACACATAACTTGAAAGTTACAGGCACATTGACTTCATCTTACAGAAATCAGTCTTACGGCTATGAAAAACTACAGAAACAAATGCTTAAAAAGAAATTCTTTCTTGTAAATTGTGAAAAGCCACAGGTGTGATTGTTATCCAAATCCTTACAACTATAGAAAACTACAAACAGGAGTACATTCAAAATATATAAAAGCAAAACTTAAGTAGCAGGCAAAATTTTAATTGTTTTAATGAAATTTTGTGGGAACATAATAGTATAGTAGAAGTATACTTTAATAATCAAAAAGAGCAAGAAAATGCTTTAATTACATCCTAAAAATGCAGACACTTATAGCCTTAAAACGCATAATCAGAATGTACCAAAAAAACCCAGAGTACACCTCCATAATAAAGACTACATTTCTAAAAATGTTATAGTTTTTAGCATTAGATCTTTGAACAACTGATTATAGCCTTTAGCATATCACATAGAAATACAGTAACGCCTACAGTTTGACTACTTTGACAAATACTTTGAGATTTGCTCCAGAATTATAACAGTTCAATTAAAAGGTTTTTTAATCACCTGATACAAAAGCCAATGTGAATCAGCCCCAACCCTTTTTGCTTCCAATTTGGAGCTTCCTCCCTGTTGCTGGGGTCTTCTATTTTTTGTCAAGCTGTAACTATCTATATACAATACTGAACTTTGACATATTATGTGCCATTAACTCATCTGCAATTTATGGTCACTATTAATTCATTCTGTCCAGAAAGTCCTATCATTAACAGCTCTGCCCAAATCTTTTAAATTAAAACCCATTATGCTCTGGAGAGGACACGCCTCGATACACAGCACGTTACCATGGTCTCTCGAGACTGAAGGATGCCTATGTTATGTTACTTCTTTCACTGAATCAATCCATCTTCTGTAATGTCTTCCTCCTTTATTATTGCCTTCAACATGTTCTGGCACTGCTATCTTTTCCTGTGAGTCTTCTTGTTTCATGATACGGCCAACATCTAACAGTTTAGTCACGTTTGCCTCTAATAAGAGTTCAGGCTTGGTCTGATCTACAACCCATTTACAGTATTTGCCATTTCAGTGGTCCATGGTATCCATAAAGCTCTCTACCAACACCACCTTTTTAAAGAATCAGGGTTTTTTTCTGTTAGCTTTCTTATTCTCCAATTTTCATATCTGTATATAATAATAATGAATACCATAGTTTGAATGATCTTCAGCTTAGTGATCCAGTGATACACGGAGTAATCTAGTGATACACGGAGGTTATGACTGCCCTTGCAAATGTCAATCTCTTTTTGATTTCTTGGTTTCAGTCTGAAGTCTGGCTTAATAATTGAAACAAAGTGTAGAAAATCCTTAACAATATCAGCATCTTCGCAATCTACATTAGTTACATAATATTTCTGTGGTTATTATTTCAACCATCTGAATATTCAATTGTAATCCTGCGTTTGCACTTTCTTCCTTAACCTTCATTAATTACAATTTCAGACCACTGCTGTTTTCATATCATTTGTCTCATCTGCCTGTCTTAAATTGCTGATGTTTCTCCATCCAATTTTCATTCTTTCTGCATCTGAATCTAATCTAGCCTATCATATGAACTGATCTATGTACAGATAGAACAAAAAAGACATCAACCACTCTGACATCTTTGCTAATGGAAAACCATTTTCTTTTTTCTGTATTTTCTTCTAACTTTAGCCTACTATCCAAAGTACAGGTATCACTGTAAAGAATCATCGGACGTTGTGGTACACCTATTTCTTCCACAAAAACCCATCATTCTTCATGATGAACACAACTGAAGGCTTTACGGTAATCTATGAAACATATATTGATTTTCTTCTGAAATTCTTCTATATGTTTTAATAGCCAAAAAAATATTTGTAATGAGATCTCTAGTGCCTCCTCTTTTTATGCATCTAGTGTGAACATTTGACACTGCTTGCTCCATATAAGTTTTGTTACATACACGTGAGCAATGCTTTGCTTGCATGGCCCATTAATGCAATGGTCCAATAGCTGCTGCAGTCTTTTTTACATCTCTTTTCTTTTTTAGTCTGTGGACCACTGCTTTGATTTCCATAACTGCTGGCATGTTCTTGTTAGGATTTTGACAGGTTCTGCAAGTTGAAATAGTTTTACTAGTATCTTATCTATTCCTGGTACATCATTCCTTCTAGTTGTTTTGTGTCCAGTTTCCACTTCACTTTCTCAAATGAAGGTTCTTCCTCGAAAGATTCTTCTTTGAAGGAATGCCTCATCTTTACATCTTAGAACTGCAGAGCTGGAAGGGGTCAGGTCCAGCCCCTGTCAAGGAAACACAGTGGGGAAACACTCCCAGCCTCTAGCTCCACGACCGGGTACCTAAACCACTGAGCTATCCAGCAGTTCTTCTCTCTGTTCTATCCTGTTCAGATAAAGCATACCCATGCTTCTTTTTCATCATCCCTTTTTTAAATTTAAAATTGCCTTTGATTTCTTGGATTTTTTAAAAATTGCTCTTTAAAAAAAAAACCTCCCAGTAAATATTACAGTTCTCTTTGTCTCTATATGCTAGTCACAAAAAAAGTGCATCGAAAAATCTGACCCTATTTCTATCATCTTTCATTTTAGCGTCTCATCTATTCATAAATATTTTAAGAGTTTCATCAGCCATCCATTAAGCTGCTTCCTACAGGTATGGTGTTTTCACATTCTTTCTTAACAATATATATGATTTCAGTCCACAGAACTTCTGACTGGTAGTCAAATTATTCTAATACTGTAATGCAAATCTATTCTTTAAGTTCTCCAGGAATATTAGTATTCTGCTTTACCTTTTCTACCCCATCCACAGAGAAATGGCAGTTCACAGGATGTGGCAGCTGCCGAGAGATTTGCCCCCTCCCCCGCCCAAATCATCCTTGAAGGCAGGATTGCCCTGCAGGGCTTCAGTCTTTCATTTACTCTTAGCTAGCCCCACTGACTCAAAAGGACACATTTCACATTGTATTAGACAGACGTTTATAGAAAAATGAATAGAGTAGAAAAAGTACAAAGATCATTTCCTCATAATATAATAATTAACATAGAGTTCACAAGATGGGTTGACAGCTGTTAAGATCTCCTTTTTAAAAGGAGGATCAGACAAAATCACAAAGTCTGTCCATTACTATTAGCCAGGATTGCTAAAGAGACTGTTTGGTGCTATTCAGAGGTTGTATAATTCTGAATACCAAAAACTGGGAACAATGAAACAAGACTGACATTTTCCTCAGGCTATCGTCCTAAAATTTCAGCAGATATTTGATGGGCCACCGTAAAAGAATCATGCTATATCGGGCAATGTGCTTCTTAAGTAAGACAAAGTAGAATCATTTCCTACATAACTTCCAAACGATTTTCCTAGTTCAACATTTAGCCTCATTTTTTGTTCTGAAACCAAGAATCCTTAATGAAGAGATTTTTGCAAAGAGTTTTAGTAAACATATTTGAAAGCATTAAATCACAGCAACAATTCTCAGTTACCAAAAGCAATTAATATAATTAAAATGAACAATAGGTCTGTTCTTAAATTCTTACTACTTGTCTGCATATGCATAATTACAGGAAATGAAGTGATTAGTATCAAACTGTTTAAAGCTGACTGGAAGAAAAATAAGACAGTAGAGTCTAAACTAATTTCTAAAGTATTTAAGAGAAGCACACATCTGATGACAAAACAGCAGTAACCAGGTTTGAGTTCTAATCCTATATTATAGCTCACCTTGTCCATCCTTCAAAACTAAATTAAAGCTAACTCAATTGCTTCCTAGTCTGTAATTATTTTATGTCAAACATCTTCCATCACAAAACAGACCAAGAATATTTTGAATGAGTCACATAGTGCCCCCAAATTTATGGACTAAAATGAAACAATATCTGTTAAGGTATCTGAAAATATAAGTGGCATACAACACTCAAAGTCTACGATAGACTACTAGGTACACTTAACCGAAAGTAAACCTCAGCAGATTCAGCGGAGTTTACTTCCAAAGAAATTGCTTAGAGTTCTACTGTGAAAATCCTCCTTGAATATATTTATCTTTTAAACCCACATCATTCTAGAAGTCCTTTTCTATATTGTGGGATACCGGGGTTGGAGAAATATCACTAATACCATTGTAAAGATGCCCTAAATCCAACTGCTAATGCAAACTGGATCAATTATTAAGTGGTAGGTCAACATTTGGAGGGACGTGGTGGCGCTGCGGGCTAAGCAGTCGTAAGATCGAATCCACGCTATGGAGTGAGCTCCCGTTGCTTTGTCCCAGCTCCTCGCCAACCTAGCAGTTTGAAAGCATGCAAATGCGAGTAGATAAATAGGTACCACCCCAGTGGGAAGGTAAAATGGCGTACCCTAATCACACTGGCCACGTGAAAACGGAAACTGTCTTCGGACAAGCGCTGGCTCTATGGCTTGAAAATGAGATGAGCACCGCCCGCTAGAGTCGGACACGACTGGACTAAAAATGTCAAGGGGAACCTTTACCTTTACATTTATGTTTAGCCCTCTGATTTAATAGCTCTGTTTTAATCAGAACTGTAAAGTAGATTTTGGGCCTTTATGTTTAGATGCCTGGGGTATCTGGAGCTCTGCTAAATATGTGACAAATAAATTCACTGAAGTATATTCATCTTGACCTGTTCTATCAACAAGGAATGGTATACAATGGATCCTCATTAGAGAGAGGCACAAACTGCCAGTTTAGTGTTTTGTTATGGCTTGTTTTTAGGTTGAACAGGTGTTTGGTGCTTCCCAGCCCCGCCTGCTCTGACAGGTGCCCACTTAGAGGCAGTGCACAAAGGAGGTGGGGGAGGGAAGTCAGGGCACTGCCTCTGAGTGGGTGCCTCCCAGAGGAGGCAGGGCTGGGAAGCACCGCACACCTGGTTGGCTGAAAAAGAAACCAGCGCAAACTGCAGAATCAGCAGGTCATGCCCAACTCTAATCCTGATCAAAGATCACCTGAACATTCTGAATTCACACTACTCTCTGTAGGATTTGTATGCTCACATTATTTGAAAATTATGTAATATGCTTAGGAAGTACTTAATTTTTCTTCCTGTAATAATGAAACTGAATTGTTTTCTAAGACAGAAATAACTACAGTCGTGCCCCGCTTTACGATTGCCCCGCATTACGACGAAACCGCATTATAACGATCTTTTTGCGGTCGCAATTGCGATTGCAAACCGATGGTCTGAATAGAGGTTTTTCGTTTTGCGATGATCGGTTCCCTGCTTCGGGAACCGATTCTTCGCAAAACGACGATTTTCGGACAGCTGAATGGCGGTATTAAAATGGCCGCCGGGTAAATAAGATGGCTCCCCGCTGTTTTCTGGGACATATTCCTCGCTGCACAGGGACCGAAAATGGCTGCCCTATGAAGGATCTTCGCTGAGTTTCCAGCTCACTGGAACGCATTGAAGGGGTTTCAATGCGTTCCAATGGGCTTTTTATTTTCGCATTACAACGTTTTCATTCTACAGTGATTTCGCTGGAATAAATTAACATCGTAATGCGAGGCACCACTGTATTTTAAAAAACTTAACTGTAATTTCTAGATATACTTACCTGTCCTGTTTTATAGTGTCTTGCAAATTGGTTCACCACTCGATAGTCATTCGCAAAATATTCCATCAGGATAGAGGGCACTTCAGCAAAGTCAGTAGAACATCTTGTCCCTGAAGGACACAAAGCATTAACAAGCAGGTAACCATAATGTTTACATGAACTCCTCTGTCTATGCTCGTCTTAGTTTTCCATTTGCACTTCTGATGAACTGTGATAAATCTTTCATTAGGTAAATATTTCATTTCTGTAACATTATTGTACATATTGGCAGGCCAGTTAAATTATAATCCTACACGTTTTACTGCAAATCACAAAGTAAAACACAATATTTGAACAGCTGGGTGAGGCACCCTATAAAGTTGAGGATCACACCCTTTATAAACTTAAGCCAGGCTGCAGCCAATCTGGTCCCACATTAAACAACAAATCTTTAATTGCCTTAATTCTATAGCCAGGTACAATAAAGCTATAAAGCTGTACTTGAGAATTTAATCCCATTTACAAATATTATCATTCCCATCTATCTGATGATCTGACTTAATTTGCTTTTCTTCCCCCCAAAATGCCAGTCATTTGAAGGGGGATTTTTTTTTGCTACTTCAAGAAATGTGATGAATTAAATTCTTCTTGTTGAAAACTCTTTCTCAAATGCAGTGTCTCTTCTTTTGTGTCTCACACATTTTTGAGATTACAGTAGCAAATATTTTCAGATTACAGTTTTCTTCCGTTTTCCTTACTATTTGATATATGGCATATAGACTCCTGAAGGAAGTAGTTCTATTTGAGATATGTGTCTCCCAAACCACAATATATCATTTCTGTGAGACTGTTTTTCTTTAACCTACCAGGGTGAATGCCGCTTGCAGGACAAGTTGTATGAATGACATGGACATGTTGATGGTAAGGCAATAGATAACACTTCTATTCTCTGCGATGATGTGCACACATCTCATGCTTTCCTTTCCTTCCCCCCTTTTTTTCCTTAAAAAAAAGCATGGGGGACTGGCAATCTTTATTAGCCCTCTTAAAACTACATTATACTTGAACAGGTGATGCCATCTGCCACCATAATACCTGATCTCATATGATTTCGGAAGCTAAGCATGATTGGGTGTGCATTTGGATGCAAAATTACCAAAGAATGCCAAGGATCTCCTGGTAGGGCTAGCAGAGAATTCAACCTGAAATGTTGCAGGGCCACTATGTATCAGACTTGGCAACACTTAAGTGGACAGATCAATGGTCCATTTTGTATCAGCCTCTTATGGTTCGGTGACCAGTTCAAGGGATGTAAGGGATAACATGTAATTTATATTGCCCAGTTGCATCCTTATAGCACAGTGATTTTTAACTGCCACAGGGGATGCTTTTAGAGCGGCAGCCAGCTTTTCAAGAAACACGTGAGCTAGGGGAGAAACTCAAAGCAATACCTAAGTTCCAAGACCATCCCCAACCACTGACAAGCCACAAGGAGTAAATTTAAAGATGAATTGTGCCACATCCTCTCAAAAAAAAACTTGCAGAGTTATTTTAGTGCTACCTGTAGTTTCTTAATTAATATAGACAATCCTGTGATGGAGGTTAAACCTACTCCCTATCCTATCCATTGGGAATTAAGTCTGTTCCTGCACTGCATTGCCCCGGTTCTCTTTTCCCATTCAGGCTAAAACATGGAGGTCTCTTGGAAACTGGAACAATTGTTTCCACTTGCCAGGTTTTGATAATGGAATGGAATTAGGTGGGCCAACTGAGATTAAATCCAGATGAGACTGTAATCTTGTTGATCCACTGAATGCCTAGCTGGAGGATCACTGTGTTCTAGATGTGATTGTGCTAACCCCAAAAAGACAGAATTCTGCTCCAGGACTGCTGCTTGATTGTTCTCTGCCTCTGAATTTCATCTGCTATTGGATTTTCAGACAGTAGCAGTGACACCGAGCTTGTTTGCCTAACTACACTGCACACCAGCTGTGACCATTCCTGAATCAGTCTGATCTATGACCCAGTAAGATAAATACTATTCAAAAATAAATAAATAAAGAATATACTGCATGAGAAAACCAGCTGTGACCATTCTCAAATCAGCCTGAACTATGACTTAGTAAGATAAATACAATTAATAAATATATAAAGAAATAATATACAACTCTGAACAATTGGATATACCATTTAGAGCCCAGGAAGTTGGAAATAAGTCTGATAAATTAATTTCAATTGCCTTAAGATGAAACTAAAATATCTACTTGCATTGAAACCACGTATACAAAGTACAAAATATAAGAGACCTGCTTATGAAAAATTAAGGATTAATTTACCTTCAACTAGTATCCTAACATTGATTACTTACCTGTGACATGTTGGTATCGAGTTCTTCCCAGCATAGAATGCATAGCATGTCCCATTTCATGGAAGAGATTCTCCATCATTCCAGGAGTTAACAATGTGGGTGAACCACTTGTAGAATGAGGCAAACTTAGCATAAGGACTACAACAGGAAGTTGATATTCTCCGTTTTCTTTCAGTCTGCCTCCACGTATTGTAAAGTGACAATCCTATTTTTTTTTTAAAAAGATCAGGGGAAAAATCCCCATTTTAATATCAGTTCAGGAAATCAGGCACTTCCAACAGTCATACAGCCTGTGTATTGACATGCAACTGAAACCAAGCTGTTGTACTATACTAGAATTATGATGCTTACATGCTTGGCAAGTGAGACCTTCAGTGTAATTTGATTATTTGATATTCTCTTTGTCAGTTTATTTTTTAAAAAATGGTACCCCTTGTTGAGATGGTGGAATGATAGTCTACTTGTTCAGCCCACGATTCTACACTTAAACATTCAATATGTATGCAGCTCTACTCTTCTAATTTTAACAAAGGAGAGGAAAAAATAAAATGCAATGCAGTGAGATACTTGAGCAATTCCGTATTCTCCTAGCTGCTTCCTGCGTCTCAATTAGGAGGTGCCCCAACTGGGGAAGAATTTAAAAGAGGGGAGGCTGTAGAATGGAGGAGAAAATGGGAAAGTGCTCTTCCATGAACTTCTTCTATTCACAGATTTCAGGATCTAATGCTAAGGACTGATCCAATGCACAGTGACTTAAAGTAAGGCCGCTGAAGCCAATGAGACTTATTTTGGATAAATATGACTAGGAGTACACAGACAAATACAAGAACAGAATTCGCGGTATATGTTGGGAACCAAATTCTGTATCAAGAGTGAATCTGAGCTTGATCCCCTTTCAGATCATCAGATGAAACTAAATCTTCTCAGGTTGTACACTGTTGTCTTAAGCCTGAGAATACAGCATCATACAAATGATAGTGTTCAATAATGATAAACAGAATAAGACGCATGCAGGTTTTGTGGGAAAAAATACCCAAAATGTTATTCATCTTGATAGTCAGCAAAACTCTTATTACCTGCAAGGGTTGCCTATTTTGTGTGTATGTGCGCGCGCTAACAAATTGTGAAATGATACATATCAGCACAAAGTCACTTCAGAGAATTACGGAGAATTATGAAATGTGTTGGCTTAAATTTGCTGTTTTCTGGTATTGCTTTCTGTTATGTTCTCTTTTATTTACAGGGTTCTGTCATTCTAATAGGCATAGTAGACATTACTACAATATTATCTACGGTTCTGTTTACATTGTTTCAAACATATGTGTGAGGCTAGCTTCTTAATTACTAGCTACAGAAAGCCTAGCCTAATCTCTCCTAGTACAATTCCCCTGGATTATACTGTTCCACAGGCAGTTGTGCTAGCAGTTGTGCAAGAACAGAGTGTGCAAGTCTTACACTATGCTGAAAATACACTACCACTTGAGTAGTTAGCTTTACACTACTGGCACAACTGTTCATACAGACTACTGTGACCCACTGATTAAGTCTGTGTTCATCTACATAAATGTGCCTTACCAGACTACCACCACCACTATCCAAGAGGCTATAAACAAATCTTTACAACAAATGCATGGGTTTTTTTTGTTAGCTGGATGATGGCCATGTATTTATTTTAAAATTATCAGAAACACAAAAATGATGGGGAATCATGCAATTGTATGTATGTATGTATGTATGTATGTATGTATGTATGTATGTATGTATGTATGTATGTATGTATGTATGTATGTATGTATGTATGTATGTATGTATGTATGTATGTATTTAAATGTTAAAACAGTAAGCATACAAACATGAAAAAAGAACTGAACAAGTATTATATTAAAATGGTAACTAAAATAGTAGTTATTCAATAGATTGCATCACTAAACTTCTGCTTATTAAAATATAGGATCATTACAAAAATATTACCGTCCCAGAAATGACTTCTAGATTTTACCAACCCTGGTCTTACTCAAAGAATTATTTTAAACCAAAGTTTTCTATAGCATTATGAAATCAGAATTGTTACCTGATGAGGTTTGTCTTGCCTGTGAAAGAAATCACAGTAGATATAGCCCAATAATCCTTCTTGGTCATGGACTACAGCCTAATGATAAAATGTGAAAATTGTGTGAACAATCAAAATAACCCTAAATATTATGGCAATGATTTTAAATTTTTTTGGAACACATGTGACATTTTTATACAAATCGTGGAAACTGTAAACATTTACCTACCTTCCTATCTATGTTTCATACTGAAGTACAAATCTTTCCTATTACTCTTGACAGCATTTAAAACAAAATCTTTCAATTCTACTCAAAAAAGGGCCCACTGAGTTCCATGACACATACTCCTAGACTACAGTTACATCCTAAACTTTTCAGGCATTATTTGCTAGATCAATAAGCATTTCAGAACACTGTTCCTCCTATTTAGCTAAGCAGATGATCCATAATATAAGGAAACAATCAACACCTTTCAAGCAGGGTTTGACATGCTGAATTAAAAATCTGTACCACAATTAAACACAGTAGACATAGATCTATCATGAAGCAGTTATGAAAGATGAAGCAGAAAGATTAGCTAATTCACTTTACAGAGATATGACAAATGACAGCTTCTATCAGCACTTGGTCTTTACAATCTAACTGTAGAGATATGAAAGATGACTCCATAGAGGGTCATACTAAAGGAAAGAAAGAGGCAAAATCTTGGATTTTCAATAGCATCTTATTTACAGACTCAAGGCTGGTATTAATGTCACATTTCTCTACTGCTAAAACGTTAATTTGGGTCTCCTCTAGACAAGATACACCTTAAAAAGCAAAAACAAAATGGACAGTTCATTTCTGTAAGACTAGAAATGCCACACGACCAGCAAAGTTCCCATGATATTTGAAGTCTGTGCAAATCATATGGGTCAATATTACCGTATTTTTCCATTTATAAGATGACTCAATGTATAAGATGACCCTCCTTTTCTAACCCCAAATTAGAAAAATCAGGGATCAAAGGGCTTCCTTTTTTGCTAAGCCCCGTGCCTTGGCAAAAGGCAAGGAAAGTGGCTGTCAAAGTGACTGCTGCTTTTCCTTGCCTTTAGAGAAGGCACGGAGCTTAGCAAAAAGGACAGGAGCAACGCCTCCCCTTCCTTTTTGCTAAGCCCCGTGCCTTTGCAAAATGCAGGGGTAAAGAGCTGCCTTCCATGTATCCAATGCCCCTCAATTGTTTCTCAAATTATTTAAGGGAAAAGTGTTGTTTTATATACGGAAAAATACGGAATATCAAGCTTTCCCCAGAGTTTAAGGGGAAATCTGAGGGAAAGTGACCATGTACTTCAGCTCTTGGTTTCAAAGGAAACAAAAGCATAGTATAGCTGCATGTATATGCTGTATTTTAGGAAATACAATTTTAATAAACTCAGAACAATGATAGTCCCATGGCAGGAGATCCTAATAAGAAAAACAAATCCAAGATGGGTAGGAGTTTAGCTAAAAAGGAAATTCTAAAGGCACAACTGCAAACAATTCCGACAAGAAAAAAAGGAGGTAGACAGCAAAAAAAGACCAATGTAGCTTCACAAAAAGTTCAAAAAACAAAAACAAAAAAGGACACATATGGGCAATGGAAGAAAGGCCACACCTCAAAGGAAGCGTATGGACAAGTAGTAAAGAATTACAGGGATGGCTTTAGGAAGGCAAGAGCCAAGAATGAAACAAAGTTAGTGACACCAAAAGCAACAAAAGGGGAAAAATTCAGATACATGCATAACAAAAGAGAAAAGAAACAGTGGTTCAGCTACTCAGTAGGATGGGAAAATGATACGAACAAAGAAAAGGTGAAAGTGCTCAATTCCGACTTCAGCTCTGTCTTTTCCTAAAAGATAGTCTATGGCCCTCCAGGCAAATGTGAAGTACAAAGGGAGGGGATGGATTGCAGCTTGAGATTGATAAATGAACAGTCAAGGAACACCTTAGTACAGTGGTGCCTCGCTTAATGGGCGCCCCATTTAACGAAGAAATCGCATAGTGATTAACTTTTTGCTATCGCTTTGCGATGTTCCCTATGGGGAAAAATTGCTTTGCGATGATCGGTACCCTTTTTCGCTTACCAGTCATCGCAAAGCGATGATTTTTAACAGCTGACGGTGGTTCCAAAATGGCTGCCGGGTTAAAAAAAATGGCTGCCCGCTGTTTTCTGGGACGGATTCCTCGCTTACCGGGCAGCGAGAATGGCCGCCGTATGGAGGATTTTCGCTTTAAGGTGAGTCTGAAGCCTATAGGAACGCATTGAAGGGGTTTCAGTGCATTCCTATGGGCTTTTTAATATCGCATAGCGATGAAATCGCTTTGCAGCGATTTTTGCTGCACCGATTATCGTCGCTATGCGAGGCACCACTGTACTTTGAATGAGTTCAAATTCCCCAGGGCTGGATGAACTGCATCCAAGGATTTTTAAGGGACTGGCTGAAGAGATCTCAGAACCACTTATTATTTTCCTGAAATCATGGAGGATCTGGTTGAAGTGCCAGATAATTGGAGCAGGGCTAACACTGTGCCTGTCTTCAAAAAGTGCAAAAACGAGGAACCAGAAAACTACAGACCAGTCACCCTGTGAGACTGGGAACACCTTCAAAGGTGGTCAAAGCGGTGTTCCATCTGTCTTTTTACAGGAAACAATGAAGGATAACTGACAGGACTTAATGAAAGATTTACAGGAACTAAATTTAGAGGCAGAAGTGAGAGGAGGTGCTATTTTGACAGGAAGGCAGGAGAAAGGAGAAAAAGGAAAGAAGGAGGAGCAGCAGTTAGTAGATCTCGGAGCGGGAGAAGCATGTTGGATAGAGAAGGTGGAGGAAAAAGAAGATTTAGTAGGTTTGATACAAGAAGACCCCTGGACAGGGGAGTGGGTGGAATTTAAGGTACCGAGAGAGTATGCAGAGAAAGAGTGGAAGAGACAGATATATAGAAAACCTCCATATTGGTGCAAGACAAAACAGAGAGAGGAAAGAAAGAAATATAAAGCTTGGGTACAGAGAGAGACCCAATGGAAGGAACACAACCAAAGTACAGAGAGACCTGGGAAACCCCCTGGGGTCAGTCCATTTCACCCCAACCTAAGACCTATGCCAGGCAGACCAGTATGGGAACCACAGGTGGGCTGGATATTTCACCCCCCTCAGTGAGACCAAGAGTAATAGCAGCAGACAAACTGGGCTATGAGTCTAAATGGTATGATCATGTTTTGAATTCTTCGCCTCTCATGTTTAAGGGGAATCTGTTACTGTTTGAGGATGAAAGGTTTGGCACCGTCTCTACAAAGCAAGAGGCTGATGTTGTTGTTGACAAAGACCACAAAAGTTTGTTATTAAATAAATGTTTTATTTTAAAAAAGGAAGTTTTCAAAGTCATCTTCGTACCATAATGTTGCACTAGGAGGAAAAGGGGCTGACAGGGTTCACACACTCCAACATCAATCCCAGGACAAATTCTGAAGTAAATTATAAAACAACCTCTCTGCGAGTATCTTGAAAACAATGCAGTAATAATTAGAAGCCAACATGGACTGGTCAAGAACATATCCTGCCAAACTAATCCTATTTTATTTTTTTTCCAGATAATCTCCCTGGTAGATGGTGGGAATGTTGTAGACATAATATATCTTGACTTCAGCATTTGACAGTACAGTATGCCCCACGATATTCTGATTAGCAAGCTAACTAGATGTGAGCTGGATGGCACAAGTTTCAGGTGGATACACAGTAGATTACACTTTTCAAATACTTAAAAGATTGTCATACAGAGACGGGGCAGGATCTGTTCTTGTTCATCGCAGAATGCAGGACATGTAATAAAGGGCTCAAGTTATAGGAAGCCAGATTTTGGCTGAGTATCAAAAAAAAAAAGTTTTAACTGTTAGAGCAGTATGACAATGGAACCAATTGCTTCAGGAGGTGGCAGTACTGGAGGCATTCAGGAGAAAATTAGAGAATCATCTGTCAAATCCACTTTGATTTGGATTTCTGCATTGAGCAGGAGGTTGGATTTCATGGTTTTATAGGCCCATTCCAACTCAATTATTTTATGATATTATAAGTTTAGAATACATGGGTTTCTTAATGATTTCCAAATACCTTTATTTTGTTTTTAAACTGCAGGGAGGGTAATGTAATGTTAGAAGTGGTTTTGGGCTTTTCTATACCTGTCTTATGTTAGGCTAATAGTGGAAAATGCTGTTAATTCAAGCTCAAAACCTCATATTTAATAACCCAAAATAATCAAATGATGCCAGAGGGCCAGAATTGTATCAGTTTTGTTGGATATGAAATTTCCTGATCTGCTGCCCTTTGCCTTCACTTGATATGGATAATAATACTACTGGATGATCCACCAAGCTATTCCTTCCTTCTGCACTGCCAAAATATCTTAACTGATTTAGGACGCAATCCAGACTACCCAAGATGGCTGGAAGCTGACTGAGCTGACACAAAGCCAGCTGAAGTTGTGCTGAATCAAAGTCCCACCCAGCCTAGGGAGGCTGAAAGCTAATTAGGTCTATCCTGATCTTGCCTTAATCTTGTGCTGACACAGTAGCTGTGAGTCTGGGCTAAGAACGGTTTGGATTTGGCATAATTTGGTTTCTTCCTTGCTTCCCCCTCCCTTTCCACCCCCCTTCTGCTGACTAATAGAAACCAGAATAATAATAACAGTGCAGCATATCCACTTGCATCTGCAGACCTGAGAGCAGTTGGCACGCAATGCTTCTGTCCTGTTACAGTCATCATATCTTTCCATCTGGATTGTACTGTCTATTTGGAACTAAGAAACTGTTAACAGTAAAAAAAAGAAATCCTAAAAAGTTAATTCAAAGAATTCCACCAATTCTGTAAAAGAGCAGAGATGGGCTACTTAGGAACGTTCTTCCATGTGAACCATCTTACACTTTCCTTAGTAGCAAAGTAGAGCTTAAACTAGATGAGATGCTTAGTTTTTATTTGGGCGCTGTGCTCCCCATGTGATGAAATACATTTGTTTATCCTAGCATGAGTTTGTCCTCTCTCTTACTCTTGCACTCAGATAAATTGTTATCTGTATTGGTTTAAACTATGAACTTCCTGATATTCAAGAATTAGAATTCTTACCAGTTTGCGAACATCTTCACTCCACACCTCTCCTTTCTCAGGCTGCTCAGCATAGAGAGAAATTCCTAAGAGTTTACTGAACAAGACATTCAGACCTTCCATACAAGCTCCAAGAGAGAAAAAGGGACAATACAGGCTGGGCTCAATATTATACCTAAAATATATTAAAAAAAGAATTTTTACAATACAATCCCACTTTATAGTATGGAATCAACATGTAAACAAATTCAGCAAGACAATCTATTAACTAGTAATAGTGCAATTGTTTATATTCAGTACTAAGTTTGAGATTAGACATTATGAAAACTGTTTGGCAGCCATAAAATCCAGCATGTATACCTATATACCATCTATGCTGTGCTGCCACTCTTCTTCAGGACTCCTTCTCTAATTTCAGTGGCTGCTACCAACATCGGAGAACATCAGAGTGCAATGACATTCATTGCACATTTTGCATCGCTAGATGTTAAAAGATGGGCTAAAGGGATCCAGAGCCCGTTTTTCATAACGGCCACTTGACCTCCATAGCATCTAGTTTTTAGATTTGATACCAAGTGAGAGTAATTATTACACTCCTAACAAATGTGTTGTAAAGGTAAAAGAGGAAAGGAAAGAGAGTTGAAGGAGGATAAGAACTCTGTTTTCAGTGGCAGCAGTGTGATCGTATTAACAGCTGGTTCTGGACTTAATGGACTTGATTTTTCAGTCATAATGCTTTTAGCACATGTCTGCATCTAACTGAATTTCAATTAATTTTGCATTTACATATTACAGAAACAAACAAAACAAACAGAATAAGATCATGTTTCAAACATAGGCCAAAATTCTGTGTTAAAAAAATCTCCATAGAAATTATTATTTTATGCTGAGTCGCACAACTCAGTATGCAACAGGTAAGAACATAAGAAGAGCCCTGCTGGATCAGGCCAAGGGCCCATCTAGTCCAGCTTCCTGTATCTCACAGTGGCCGCACTAGATGCCTCTGGCATCTAGTGCGGCCACTGTGAGATACCTGTCTCCTGATACCCCTCCCCTGCATCTGGCATTTTGAAGTACCTTCTTTTTAAGCCTGGAGATTGTACATCCCCATCATGGCTTGTAACCTGCGATGGGCTTTTCCTCCAGGAATCTGTCCAATCCCCATCACCACATCCTGTGGCAAGGAGTTCCACAGACTTACAGGACACTGAGTAAAGAAATATTTTCTTTTGTATGTTCTCAAGGTAGTGCCTAGTGTGTTTTTTTTAACTTAAGGCAATTCATGTACAAAAGTTACACCAGTTGCATTATGCAGGCAAAATTGGGAGACATAAAAGGATTTGGGCCAGTTAGTATTAAGGCTCCTGCTGACTTTTGTGAAGGAAACAAACATTCCAAAGCAGAGATTACAAGGCACATGCACAGACACACTACGGCATCCAGATGTAGCCATGTGTATCTGGGCTGACAAATATGCAATTTCCTCCTCTCTATGACAATTCCCCCAGACCCCTGGAAATGGTCTACAGAAAGACAGCAGACCGTGCTGAATGAAAGGGAGAAAGAGAGACACACAAACATCAAACAGAGCTAAAAGATATCTCACATGGTGCAATCCTATACATATTCATCTAAATGTTAATTCTCCTGGGTTCAACAGGACCCATGTCCAGTTATGTCAACGCAAGACTGCAGCCTAAGAATGCAGATGCTAAAAAATTCTGAGAAACAGATCCACCAAATCAGTTGTTGGGGATCAAAGTTTTGGGACACAACTTTTTGCCACAACTTTTTTCCCCTGGAGCCTAAATCACTTGTGGCAATGTCAAGTATAAAAACTATACATATGCTGGGAAATTATGGTAATGCTGAAAATACAGCACTGAGAAAGATGGCAAAACTTATCCCACAGTTTCATCAAAGCATCCCAGGGCACCTCTGCAAGTTGTGGGGAATCCATGTAACTTACGAGGATGTATAGTGGAAAGAGTCCTAACAGAGGTTGTTTCCATATAGAGTTTGTTTTTCCCAAAAGTCTAATCCCTAATCAGTATCCTAACCATTATTTTATAGAATAGTATTTTGGCTATTTTCATTCAAGCATCCCCATAATCCAGGAGCAATGTTTCCTGGGAAACACTGTCTCCCTGCCCTTTGGAAGGCACCTCCCAATGAAGTATGATTCCTCAGGAATCCAGGTGCGCAAACTATACGTGTGGGTCTGTGGGCTGGAACTCCTAGAATTCTACCTGGGAAATTCTTGGAGCATTCTGGGAGTTGGAGTCCAAAAAACCCAACCAGCCACCCAAAGGCCACATCAGCAGATGCAGTTGTGCCAACAGATCTTGTAATAGCTAGTATAAAGGCAGTGTGATGATACAAGACTTCTGCTGATTCCAAACCAACTATAGCTGGCACATCTTTGAGTTTGGATTGCATTGCGCGCTACACATCTAGGTGTAAAACAACCATAGTTTTCAGTTTCAATGTTCAAAGCTGTCCATATTTACTCATTACACAGTTTACTTCCTATTGCCTTTTTTCTATTTGTATTATATATATATATATATATATATATATATATATAAACACAACTTTTCTGACTATATATTACATTAAAATGTGAATGGCGGCTTCTACTATAGGAAACCAAAACATTTGCACTGATAAACTTAATAAAACAAAGGTGGCACTGATTTATTTAATCTGAAAATTCATTTTACATTAACAGAAGGAGCTGCAAGGAAAATTCAAAGAACTCAACTATACAGTACTTGGCTCACTAACATTTTAATATGCAAGAAACAATCTAACTACTTTAAACAAGACATTAAAGAGTTGTTTATTATTTTTCAGGCACAGCATAAGAACAGAGAAGACTGTACTTGTAAAAAGGAATAGATGTGATGCATTTTTATAACTAATTTCTTTTAAGCCTCGTTTTAGTGCCTCTAAAGTTCAATATATATGCATTCTGTGTTTTAACTGTTAAATAGCATTGACTACCAGAAACTGATGGCCAAAGGCATGCAGCCCACCAAGTAAATCTAATTTGCAGTATCATATTTCTGAGGAAACAAGCAGAATAAGTTCAGTGGAATTTATTTGGAAGTGTCAGATCACAGATTTGGTTGGACAAACAATCTAGTAAATCCATCCCTCCTCATCACTGGCACAATTTATCACTCAAGATAAAGCAATTAAAAAATCAATCAATCCTCAGGATTCAAAGATTCATAACAATGTCCTACTATGGCGAACAGCATATATTCCTAAATAACTGTGAACAAGATTGCAGCCTCACAATCTAATTCAATAATATTTATTCAGGAGTAAATCACACTCCGTCTAAATGGGACTCTCTTTCTCATATGTTACACAAGACAGTAGTGGTGGTAGCTAAAATGCCAGCGAAGCACATACCATCCAAGTGCTGTTTCATTTACTGACACTACAGTGACTGTTGTTTTATGCAGTCCTATATGTAGCCGTAATATTGTACAGGAGGCAGCAACAAAAACCATCCCAAAGAAAATGAAATGCAAGAAAGCAAAATGGCTGTCCAACAAGGCCTTACAAATAGCAGAGAAGAGAAGGGAAACAAAATGCAAGGGAGATAGGGAAACTTACAGAAAATTGAATGCAGACTTTCAAAGAATAGCAAGGAGAGACAAGAGGGCCTTCTTAAATGAGCAGTGCAAAGACATTGAGAAAAATAATAGAAAGGGAAAAACCAGAGAGATATGAAAGGAACATTTTGTGCAAAGATGGACATGATAAAGGACAAAAATGGTAGGGACCTCACAGAAGCAGAAGACATCAAGAAGAGGTGGCAAGAATATGCAAAGGAATTATACCAGAAAGATCTGGATGTCTAAGACAACCCAGATAGTGTGGTTGCTGACTTTGAGCCAAACATCCTGGAGAGTGAAGTAAAGTGGGCCTTAGAAAGCATGGCTAACAACAAGGTGAGTGGAGGTGATGACATTCCAGTTGAACTATTTAAAATCTTAAAAGATGACGTTGTTAAGGTGCTACACTCAATATGCCAGCAAGTTTGGAAAACTCAGTAGTGGCCAGAGGATTGGAAAAGATCAGTTTACATCCCAATCCCAAAGAAAGCAGAACCAAAGAATGCTCCAACTACCGCACAATTGCACTCATTTCACACATTAGCAAGGTTATGCTCAAAATCCTCCAAGGTAGGCTTCAGCAGTATGTGGGCCGAGAACTCCCAGACGTACAAGCTGGATTTCGAAGGGGTAGAGGAACTAGACACCAAATTGCTAACATGCGCTGAATTATGGAGAAAGCCGGAGAGTTCCAGAAAAATATCTACTTCTATGCAAATGTCTTTGACTGTGTGGACCACAACAAACTATGGAAAGTTCTTAAAGAAATGGGAGTGCCTGACCACCTTATCTATCTCCTGAGAAATCTATATGTGGGACAGGAAGCAACAGTTAGAACTGGATATGGAACAACTGATTGGTTGAAAATTGGGAAAGGAGTACGACAAGGCTGTATATTGTCTCCCTGCTTATTTAACATATGCAGACTACATCGTGCGGAAGGCTGAACTGGAGGAATCCCAAGGTGGAATTAAGATTGCCGGGAAATAAATCAACAACCTCAGATATGCAGATGATGCCGCTCTGATGGCAGAAAGTGAGGAAGAATTAAAGAACCTCTTAATAAGAGTGAAAGAGGAGAGTGCAAAAAACGGTCTGAAGCTCAAAATAAAAAAAAAAACTAAGATCATGGCCACTGGTCCCATCACCTCCTGGCAAATCGAAGGGGAAGATATGGAGGCAGTGACAGATTTTACTTCCTTGGGCTCCATCATCACTGCAGATGCTGACAGCAGCCACAAAATTAAAAGACGCCTGCTTCTAGGGAGGAAAGCGATGACAAACCTCGACAGCATCTTAAAAAGCAGAGACATCACCTTGCTGACAAAGGTCTGCATAGTCAAAGCTATGGTTTTTCCAGTAGCAATGTATGGAAGTGAGAGCTGGACCATAAAGAAGGCTGACTGCTGAAGAATTGATGCTTTTGAATTGTGGTGCTGGAGGAGAGTCCCCTGGACTAAAAAGAGAACAAACCAATCTATTTTGAAGGAAATCAACCCTGAGTGCTCACTGGAAGGACAGATCCTAAAGCTGAGGCTCCAATACTTGGGCCATCTCATAAGAGAAGACTCCCTGGAAAAGACCCTAATGTTGGGAAAGTTTGAGAGCAAGAGGAGAAGGGGACGACAGAGGACAAGATGGTTGGACAGTGTCATCGAAGCTACAAAGATGAATTTGACCAAACTCCGGGAGGCCGTGGAAGACAGGAGGACTTGGCATGCTCTGGTCCATGGGGTCACAAAGAGTCGGACATGACTTAACAACTAAACAACATATGTAGCTGTAGGACAATTCCTTACTTTTTTCTTGTTGTGACATGTTTTGGCAAATACTGTTTTCTCATCAATGCTGGCAAAGTTCTTCCTATTATACTCTGTTTTTCTTTTAAATTGCACTTTAAAATCCATACTTTGCCATTGAGACATAGAAGTGCACACATTTCAGACAACATGCTTCTGCACCAGTACTTTAAATGTGCGCTGGAGTAGTCATCTTCCCCTTATAAATATCTTGATTAAAATATACAGCCAGAACAAATTCCAATTCAACAACAAAAACAAAAAACACAAAATACATTGCTCTTGTTTCATAGTAAATTCAATTTTTCCAAAAGAAACTGAACGAAACTAGGCAAAACAGATGGTTGTGGGAAGATGGCAAATTAATGCAACAGTTCCCCCTGCTGTTTAAATACAAAAACTACTTCTTTGCTTGGCTCTCAAGCTCTTGCTATAGAAATGATAAGCACCAGCAGTCAAGCCATGCTGTTTACATATTTACTTCCCCTCCCAAAAATATCCCCCTGCAGTTCCTGAAAACTGGCTAAAGGGCATCAAGCAACTCTCTGCAGTGGCTTTGGGGACAGCTGTCAAACCTGCCAAGCACAAAGCCTGCTTACATGATGAGATTATTAGATCCAAATAATTGCCAATGATTCTAGTTCTAGTTGGGCATCCTTCAGTCTCGAAAGACTATGGTATCGTGCTCTGTATAGAGGACTTGGAACAGCATCTAGTGTGGCTGAGGAGGCCAATTTGAGAGTGACAATCCCTTCCACACTGAAGACAAATCCAATCTGTCCCGTCCAGCTCCCTGATTTTGCTGCTTTTGTGACTTCCTCTTTGCCCCGGGCCTGCTGTACAAGGGTCTCTTCAAAATGGGAGAGGTTGTGATGCAACGCCTGCCTCCAGGCTGAACGCTCAGATGTCAGGGTTTCCCATCTGTTGAGGTTCATTCCTAAGGCCTTCAGATCCCGCTTGCAGATGAAAAATACCAGCAAAAGCAAGACCAACAACACTATTTTTGTGGTGTTCTATCTTAAACCACACTAAGCCACACTAGGCGCTGTTCCAAGTCGTCTATTCAGAGCATGTTACCATAGTTACTTGAAGGATGCCTAATCAATCTTAAACCAGAGACACAGAGGAAGGAGGAAATGAAAAGTATTCAAGATTTTAAATTGCTATTATTTTAAGGAAATAATTACACACAAAGTGAACTTAAAGAAGTATGGTAAAGGAGGTTTCTAGAGGAGGCGCCCTAGGGTGAAATTACACAAATCATATAACATTTGGAGGTAAATTACTTCAAGAGGATATGGGCCATTATATTCCAAGTTAAGAAAACATCATAGACATTATAACTTGCATTCAGAGTCACACAATTTAGTATGCAACAGATAATGTCTATGGCGGTTTCTTAAATTAAACCAATTCACCTCCAAAAGTTATACCATTTGTATTATGGCAGTATAAGTAGGCAAGAGGATTTGCGCTATTATATTCCATACATTTAAAACTTTACTGATTTGGGTCTAGACTTGCAGTTAGTGGAGATTTATTATCATTGGAGTGGGAGGCAATTTTAAAGAAACATAGCATGACTGATTGACTGACTGACTGACTAATTAATTATTCTTCCTTTCTCTAGTAAGGGTTCCAGGGCTGGTCACAATATATTTAAAGAAAAGATAGAGTTAAAATATTATGGGCAGAACTCCGTTCATTCTTTTTCTTATGGAACAGTTCATTGCATGACCAGCTGGATGTTTTCCAAGCTTCCACAAGGTGCTACTGAATGCCTCCTTGCATAAAGCTGGAAATTGTCCAAGTGCTAAAATAATAGATAGTTGCGCAAGCAGGAGGAAAGTATAGTATATTGCCCTGTGTTATAATAAGGAAACACAATCAAATAGATTGTTATATTAAAACCATCACCTAGGAGAACCAGTTACAACACAAGCCCACAACACTTACCTCTCGGAACGCAGAACACCACTATAATATGGGTGATCCCAAGGCATCAGTTTCTGAAACAAAAGCATCCATGTTTTAAAGCACACTAGAGAAATAAAGTGATACAAGCTCTCTCTTCATAACAGCATTGCATCTCTATTATTGAGACTATCATAACCCATCCACTGTACAGAGGAAACCTCTTGAAGTGTGAAAGTTTTGGCTATTATTAATGTTAAAATATGACCTCAAACCTCCAAAGTATAAAACAGAAATAAAATTCAAAGCAAGAATGATATAATAAGCCAATTAAACAACACTAGACTCCTTTCCCTCTGAGAAAAGATATTGAAACACAATCCTGTTATAAAAAGAAGTCAAAAGAAAAAAAAAGGGTAGATTTACTTCAACATGTCTGTGAAACTATAGAGACTATTTTCTCATACTACTGTTCAAATTCAAGCTATGGAGAGAGGGAATATATATCTATAGATATATATAAAACTTACTGATCTGATAGGATTTAGCTTCATTTTCATGTGATCCAGCATTTCAAAATCCTTTTGAGTTCTACAAAGACATTTTACCATAAAGTTCTGTTAAAGTATGTTTCAAAATATATGTAATACAATAAACAGAACATCATTCTTCCATTATACAACCAAGAAATCACTCAAGGAAAAAAGGAACGAAATGAGCCAAAATGAAGTATGCTATTCCTCCCTTTTTCCATTCTTTCTCAGTAAAAGCTAATGCTGAGCAATATTCAGTGAATACTACCTAACTGCCATTTTAATCACTACAAAACAATTAAGACAATTTGTTCAATTCTGATCTTGATTAGATTTCAGTGTTCAGAAACTACATTCCACTTTTAATCAAACATGCTCAAAAATTAAGTTCATTTAGCAATAAGAGTATTAAAACTGCCTTGAAGCAAGGCTTATTTGTTATCCTATTTAATAAGATTTAATTTAAAAAACAAACGTACCGACTAAATAACTTCTCTGAAAGTTTTATAAGAAACTGCATGACTTTCTCTATAAAAAATAAAGAAAAAAGCTATTAGTGCAGCAAGCAAACAGAACATTCAAGAAAAATGAAAACCATAGATTTCATCTAAAATAAACCAACCTACTGAACAAAGTGTAATTCAGAAGTTAATGTAAACCATAATGCAAAAAAGCTGAATGTAGTGATAATGTATTTTTGGTTATGAAAGAAGCCAGAAACAATTAAAGTTTAACATTTTATCTATAGTTCCCTGTTTTTTGTCAGTCTTTCCCAATTAAGGCAAGACTGAAAACGATATTAATGAAAGGTTGTTTTGGACTTCCTACAGAACACAGCTCGTCATAACTGAACAAACAGAGAAGACCACTGTTATATTTTTCCCAAGTCTTGAAACTGATTGATAGCAGTTAAACTGCAGTGCAGAACTCTTAAGTTTTGAACAAAAGCATTCACTGAAAGGTAACAGTACAGGTCAATTTTAATGTCTGTTAAAAATCCGGCGTAGAGAACATTCATGGACAACAAATATAACAATTAAAAGAATATAAAACAATAATATTACTTCAACACAATGGTTCTATGTAGTATGCCTTTTATAAACATAATTTATTTATATTGTTAAGTACTAAAATGGCAGTGACGGAAAATCCCATGCAAATTTCATCAGTAATCAGATGCAGCAATTCACAAAGAAAATATTTAACCTCAAGTGACTGTATATTTCACATTACTTTCCCCTTATATGTATACAGTGGTGCCTTGCTTACCAATGTTAATCCGTGCAGCAAAAATCGCTGCTAAGCGATAACATCATTAAGCGATTTTTAAAAGTCCATAGAAATGCATTAAAACACGTTTAATGTGTTCCTATGGGCTTAAAAACTAACCTTATGCAAAAATCTTCCATTACGGAGGCCATTTTTCCCCCCCGGTGGCCATTTTGGAACCGCCGATCAGCTGGCCGAAAATGGGGGCTTCGCGAGGATCACTTCCTCACGATCATCGCAAAGCGAATTTTCTCCATAGGAAACATCGCAAAGAGATCGCTTTTACGATCGCAAAAACAGCGTCGCTAAGCGATTTTGCTGTAAAACGGAGCGATCGCTAAGCGAGGCACCACTGTATAGCGCTCTTGTTACCTGTCTGAACACCTCTTCCTCAAAACATATACAGTACTCATCTCACCAGCACCTCTTATATGGGAATGCTCCAGGTGGTCACCTCGGGGGAGTCCCGGAAGTCATCCACCCGCAATCGGGCCTTCTCTGTGGTGGCCTCCTCACTCTGGAATTCCCTTCCACTAGAGGTATAGATAGCCCCATCCCTCCTCGGTTGCAGGAGGCATCTTAAGACCTAGTTGTTCTTCCAAACCTTTCTTTAGTTCATCCTAAAATAATTTTATGTTCTCCTCTTGGTCCTCCTTCAGTGAAATTTTTATGGCTCTCATCTATCATGGCCCTGGAATTTGGAACTTTCCTTACTGATTTTTTTTATTGCTTTCTATTATTCTTATGTTAGGTTGTATTTTGTCATCGAAGCTACCAACATGAATCTGGCCAAACTCCGGGAGGCAGTGGAAGACAGGAGGGCCTGGCATGCTCTGGTCCATGGCGTCACAAAGAGTCAGACATGACTTAATGACTAAACAACAACAAAAAGGTTGTGTTTGCCGCCCAGAGTAGTAGCTTTGCTACTAGTTGAGAGGGACAAACAAACAAACAAACAACATTCATATTACCTGGGGTTTGGGCCATCGTTCCCTGAAGAGCCCGGTGAGCAAACGTATCATATCCAACTAACTGGGCCAGAAGATGTCTGCTGGTAAGCAATTCCTCTAGACAATTTAGTTGTTGAGCGTTTGGATACAGAAAAACCTTGTAGGCAACTTCCCGTACCTAATTTTAATTTAAATTAAAAGCATCAGATAGGTAGCTACCATAGCAAAGCAGCATAACTAATTAAAAAAACACTTATTTGAGGACTAATATGGTAAATGCAGAAGAGAGGCATTAAACACTCATGCTTTCTCTATTCATATAATATACTAAAGCTTTTTCCTCATCATTAGTTATACCAGTTGGACAGAGTTTAAAAAGGCAGTATTTGCATATTTAGGCAACAGTCCTTCAATCTAAGGTGAAGAGGATTTTTTGCAGACAAAAGGGATCTCTACAAATGGGCACAGTGTCGTCACCACCACCATCTGGTGCTTAGCCCTCTACATATGTAAAGAACAGAGAAGTCAGCAGCACAGACTTTGCCTGGTAATTCCTGAAGAGAATGGGGCTTTATCCCAAAAGTTCAGGGGGATCCACCCCACTGCCGCCGCCGCACAAATCATCTATGATGAATAGATCGAAGGAGTGGAAAGTAGCCCTGAATACTAGGAATCAAGACTTGTATCTTTGATTGTGAGGCTAACCACGAAGTGACAGTGACAGCCCTCTCATGTTGATAACCATGGCCATATTTCAATAATAAATAAAATGGGAGGAAAAAGTGTGCAACTCAATAAACAGAAGCCATGTACAAAGGAGGATACCTTTTGCACTAATGTGTCACCCTACAACCTTGAAAGGAGCAATAAGGCACCCCACCTTTCTTACATGTTCATTTTGATCCTAGAATTAGTCTTCCCTCTTTCACTTCATGTAGTACTGAGGCAGATGCAAGGTCAGAGACACAGGTTTGCACCATGTTTGGGCCAATGTATTTTGCTCACTGTAGAACAGCTCACAGGTAAAGACATCATTTCTAAGGCTACTCCTGCATGTTGCTAAATTACTATCTTTATGCACAACATATACAGTGGTGTAACATGGAGTAGCTTTGTTGTAAATGATAAAATATACATTGAGATCTACTTTTCAATGTCTGTGATTTGCAGTATATGAGCAAGTGTTTGCAGCATATCAGCAACAGCAGCAACAATTAAAAGCCCCTCCCCATTAATCTACTGAAAAAGAACATTTGGAGGAAAACAGAAGCGATTTTCTGTCTGGGAGACCTTGTGAGCTTCTGCGACTAACCACAAATATTTGGATCAAGCGTGTCATCAGAAACATCCTGGTATTTAATTAATTACATATGTCCACCTAATTAAGCCACGACTCTACATCTGGCTTAAAATGAAAGAAAGAAAGAAAGAAAGAAAGAAAGAAAGAAAGAAAGAAAGAAAGAAAGAAAGAAAGAAAGAAAGAAAGAAAGATCTCACAAACCTCATGTCTGCACACCCTTCTGTAATATGGTTAATATAACTATATAATTTAACTTAAAACATACCAGATCATCTGGACTATCTGCACTGAGACTACTGATTTGGGCATAATCGCCTTCAGTTGCAAAGTTATGGCGAATATGTTCTGGCAAAATGTGCTTGTCAATCTTGTTGGGAAGATGAGCTCCAATAAGAAATTGATGACATAAATCCAGTATTTTCACATTGAGATTTACTGCCCTCTTGCGCTGCAAATGGGAAACACACAAAATAGACAGTTTTAAAAAAAATTTGCTTCTGATAAGACTTTAAAAGTTTCACTATGTTGAAGACTGTACTTTCATGAGAGCAACAAACACATACAATAGTCACTGAGACAATTCCATTACTCCATGTGAGATTAAAATGTTGGGAAACTGACAGAATGTTAGATTTAGTGCTTAATGCCACACTACTGTTGGTAAAGATCACTTTTATTGATGTTAAAGATCAGCTGTGGAACCAGCTACCATTAAGAAACTAAAGACCTAGTTCTTTCAGTAGGCATTTCAAAATATACTATCCACAAAGCCCATCTAACCTGTTGCTAAAGCCGAAATATTATAAGAGTGCTGCCAATTTAAACGCTCTAGTTGTTATTTAGAACACTGTAGAATGTATTTTTATTGTCTGATTATTCCTTTTAATATATAGTTGTATTGTTTTTAGGATTTTTGGCTGTTCATTATTGTTTTATCCTTTGCTGTAAACCACCTAGAGTGGCTTTAAGCCAAATGAGAGGTACACAAATAGAATAAATAAGAAAGAAAGAAATATTGTATAAATGTTGTTTTTTGTCATTAACAAGAAGATATCATTTCATTGATTGGGTTAATTAAACAAGTTTCTAAATACCTCCATCAACATTTCCTTAAAGGGGAAATCATTACCTGTTCATCATCCAGGTGAATACCACTGATCTCAAAATCAAACATGAAAAGTTCTGCCACTCGCCTACAAAAACAAAGACCTTCTTTAAGAAAAAAATAATTGTAAGAAAAATATTGCTATAGTTCCATGTTTTCTAAAAATACATTACATTTTGTAAAGTGTTGTTTTGCAGATCAGGTACTAGTGTGTAAGTTGAAAGAATTATCACTCTTATCTTGTATGTATCTACTCAGGTATTCTTCTATGTTCAATGGGTCTTATTCCTATGGTAAAGTGTTAAAGATTGCAGCCTATTTGATCCTTTGACCAAAAAGATCATATATCAGCACTACACTCCGGGCTGCAAGTCTACCTCATGAAAATCAGTTCCGTTTTACTGTTTGCTGCAGACAACACACATTTTTATGGTTGTTTGATAGGTTGTTTAAAATTATGCTGTACGTTCTCCAATCCTAAGAATTTTTTACACTAAATTGAATAGAACACATGCCCAAGTAAACATGCATAAAATGTAGCCTTGGGATGCAATCCTAACCAGCCAAGATTCCTGAGGGCTCAGAAGATGCCATTATGCTGGCTGAAGCTGTGTTGAATCCAAACCCCTCCAAGCTAGGGAATATGGGTATGTGTTGGCATAGTGACAGCTCCTCCCCTTCTTTATGCTCAGTTTATTGGCTCTTTTGCTGGCTGATCACAACTCCCTTGTCCTGGAACAAAGGGCGACCATAACTCACTGCAAGCCCACTTCCCTTTGAGTCCATACTGTACCGCCTATCATCAGATAATGATTTGCTGCTGGGAAAAAAAAGTAGAAATTCCCACTCGGAGCAATGGAACATCATTCTTACAAAAAATACTCCTAACATCTTCTCCTTAACTAACTTCTGGAACTAATTATTTTTGAAAGAGATAAAAATCCAAACTGACTAGGTCTTTCAGTAGCTACAGGAAACCACCATGTTCACAGATAAAACAAGTGTTAGTGTAGATTTATTTCATTTACCAAGATATGGATATCCAATGTGGTGCACTGGTAAGTTGTAAGGGGGACCTGAGTCTGAATGCCCACTCAGTTACAGAAACTCATGGCAGGGAGGTGGGGAGACTGATGAAACCACTCCCTAAATATCTTGCTTACCTTGAAAGCCCCATTAGGGCATATAACATGCAAGCACAACAACGAAATATGGATGTTATCATGCCTTGCTTGCAAACATTGTACCACACAGACAATTAGTCTTGGACTTAGTCAACCACAGCAATAAGCACAAGGGAAATATGGGGATGTATTGTAGGAGAAGAAACAAGGTGTTAAGCCAGATCCTTAGACAAAAAAAGAAGTCTAAAGAGATTTATATTTAGGGGGTAAAGCCTGACAAACAAGAAACTGGCACAGAAATTTACTTCAGTTTCACAAGAAAGAAGAAATCTGGATACAGAACAAACTTTCAAGTCACATGATTACACAAGTATGTTATGTTCCAGCAAGTCACGTCCGATGTTTGATTATTCTAACAGGATTTCCGAGATATGTCAGATATTTAAGGATATTTTCTGCTGTCATTGCCTCTATAGCCAAGTATGGATTCGAACCCAGGTCTTTTAAGTCCTACTCCAACGCTTTATCCACTGTACTACACTAGTTCTGATGTTGAGGCTCACTCTTTGCCAAAAGAGTGAGCTTCAACACAAGCACAGACCATCAAATTGTTTCAGTCCTCCTGTAAAAATGTTCACCCTGATTCAAAGATTGGAATAAACAATGAATGTACAAATACTATACATTCTGAAAACTATTTTCACAATATTCTGAACAATATACATTCCATCATAAAGTATGCTGATCTATCAAACTGTTGACCTGTTTGATAGTAAATAGCTATTGGAACAAAATTATTATCATGAGTACCTTGTTTCTGAATCAAGGGAAGCCATAACATTTTTATCAGCCAACAATTTTCTCAGACTTTGACACAAGTCTACATCTGTGTTTAATCTGAAAATATGAAAGTTAAAAGAACCAATTATTTTGAATACAAGAATTTCTTTATACGTACTATTTCTATACTTTTGACATGTCTAATAAAATAAGCAAACCTACCCTCAAATACCACCGAAACTGAATAGGACTAGCAGTTCAATCAGAAATACTTGTTCACTGAGGTAGATGCTATCCTATTCATAATCTGTAAACTTTCAATGGACAATATTGTCCAGGGGGTCTTCCACACTAGTTTTAGTGCAAAACTGCCTACTCACTTTCTACAGAGTATTCACACAACATTAGCACACAAGAAGCGCCTTCTGTGTTTTCCCTGCAGTTCTTCCATCTTCTCTCACACAAAGAAAGTTCAAACTTTTTTGGAAAAATGAAATACCCTGTTTCCCTGAAAATAAGACCTAACCTGGAAATAAGTTTTCAGGATGCTCCTAATATAAGCCCTACCCCAAAAATAAGCCCTAGTTAACCAAAAGCCCGCCCTCCACCATTGTGCAGCATTGTGCAATAACCAGAAGATGACATAACTGGAAAAAAAATTAAACATCCCCTGAAAATAAGCTCTAATGCATTTTTGGAGCAAAAATTAATATAAGACTCTGTCTTATTTTCGGGGAAACACAGTAGTGACATACATACAGGTACTTTTAGTGTAACTGTTACATCTATCTAAAGGGGCAGGATTTTGACTGATACAGGGCCCTGCCGTATCAGAATGGTGTACTTACTGCCACTGAGCACTAATATTTCACTGTCATTTCTCCAGTCTGTGCCACTTTATCATCCTCAGTTATTTATCTTTATAGAAATTTTAATAACCACTAAAATAGTCTGCTGGCTGTTCTAAAAAAATTAAAATACATACACAATAGCATTACAATTTAGTAAGTGCTATAACATTAATTGGATTTCTCAAAAAGAGTCTCCATGGAGACAAGAAAGTCTACATCCCTACAAATGGCTAATAAAGGTTAAAAGGCACCCAATATGGACCTTGTTGCGGTAAGCATTCTTTGCAGCCATCTTACTAGCCATCTTCAGAGATGCAGTCCTTTTTCATACATGTCAATGGAAATGGGAGGTATCCATTTGCGTGGGAAAGACAAGGTGTGGAAATGTGGTCTTTGCCTCCAAAAGCCATTTTCAGGGACGGAGTCTGACTGATATAATGAATAAAACATACTTTTCTACCATAGTACCAATACTTCTGCAGGCTTCCTCAGCAGCCTCTCTGAAAGCAGGATCAGGATGGGCAATTTTCACAAAATCAGCCTGGTATAGCAGAAAAACAAAGTACAAGAATAAAGTGAAGAAGTTGTTTTGGTATTCAAAGAAAATTTGGAAAATCTAGCAAACTTCATACATACTTAAGCTGCCATGTGAATATTTTTGCACAAAAGTGTATTTCTCCTTCCCCATTGCAAACTCTACACCCACAAAATCTGGTGGAGAGCTGAAGGAGGATGTAAGTGAAATACAGTTCTTTGGAGAACCCGACCTGAGTCATAATGGGCTTTGTAATTCGTAACTATAAAACCATACATAAACGATTCCTCATTATTGACAGTTGATAGTTGTCACAGAGTACTGTACATGTTATACAATCCCAGCTAGTTTCAATTAGCTTGCTGAATTCTTACTGCAGACACCTTCATAAGCCAACAAAGGAAAGCAAGTGCTTTCAGAAGCATTTATAAAGCTTCCATGCCGGATTCTTCTGTAGACACAGAAGTTAGAAACCATCTAGCCTCTCTGGTAAGAAAGTATTAGAGTTGTGTGGCATCAAACAAACTCAAGAGAATTTGTTTCTTTTCTTTTTTTGCATGTACTGATATATATTAAATATCAGTCAAGATTAGTAAGTCTATATCAAGAAACATACTCGTGCAAAGCATATACTACCAACAGTGGAAAGTAGTAAACTATAGTTTTTCCCAAAGTGGTATGAATTGGCTGGATAACTCAATGGGTACTGAACTGAGGATCCAGAGATCAGGAGTCCAGTTCCTTGCAATACCTTATCGGGGGGAAAAGCCTGCAGGTTGCACATTCTTGAGCAGGCTACAGAGTCCCAGTCTCCTTAGAAGGGAATGGTAAACCATTTCTAAGTACTGTACTCTGTACCTAGAAAACTCTGGAAAGCGTTGGCATACATCAAAATTCACTTGATGGCTTATTAGAGTGGTTCCCACTGTTCTTGGACTGCAACTCCCAGAAATCCCAGCAACATAGTTGGTAGTGAAAGCTTGTGGGAGCTGCCATCCAAGAACACCAGGGTTACTACTGGCTTTTAATAACAATACCGTATTTGCCGGCGTACAAGGCGACTGGCCATATAAGATGACCCCCAACATTTCCACTCAAAATATAGAGTGGACGGCTCTGCTGCGGCGCCAGCTGCCCGGGGCTCCACCTGGGCCCGCCCTGGAAGTTCATGGCCGGTGGGGAGGAGGGCGAGGAAGAGGGGAAGAGGCTGGGCGGGGCGATGGTAGGAGGAAGAAGAAGGGAAGCGAGCGGGGGGGTGAGTGAGCGCGCAGCTGGCTCAGCGGCGCGGGGCAGCATGCAGCCTGGCGGCGGGCTCTGGCCGCTCAGGCATGGCAGGCTCTGCTTCCCTCCCTCCATCTGGACCGACTGCCTGCCTGCCTGCCCGCCTGCCTTCCTCCACGGCCAGTGCGGCCCCGCGTCACTCACTCAATGGCGGCGGCGGCGGCAGCGGCGGCTCCTTCCTGGCCCAAATGAAGTGCACCCAGCGTACAAGACAACCCCCCACTTGGAGGCATGTTTTTGGGCCAAAAAAGTCATCTTGTACACCAGCAAATACAGTAATTATTAAAGTGGTATTCCTACCATAACGAAAGAATCTACAAGTACAACACCATGCTGTCTGAAATAAGCTGGCAGAAGTGGCAAAAAAAGAGGTGTAACAGGGGAGTAGTTCAGAGGAAATGTGCTATACCGCCACCTTTGCCCAACTCAGACTCACATCCACTTTGCTGGAATAAAAGTCACGCTAGGACAAGCCAGTCCTGAGTAATTTCCAACAAGCATGAGTGGGAAAGGTTTTCGTTCAATACAGCTTCAACTATTTCAGTGTCAGCCGACGGAATCCTCAATCATGTTAGTTAGAATTGAGCCCCAAGATAATAGAGGCGTGATTGAGCCAACAGTAGGCCAGCTGAAGCTATACTGAATGGATACCCTTTGGAGCTAGGGATATTGAAAATCACTTAGGAGCTAGTTTTGTGACATCATACTGGTTTTGTCTTAGCTGGAAAAGATTTAGACCTGGTTTAACCTATCTCTCTGCCTCTGGGTTTTGTTGTTGTTGTTGTTTTGCTCTTCTGCTGGCTGATGTTAGCTAGTTCAGCTAACATCAGCCAGTTAGATTCCTGTATCAAAAGATCTTTGATTAGCCAGCTGAAGGTAGTTCTGCCAACACAAGGGCATTTCTGCTGGCCGCTGCAACAGAACAAGAGGCTTTTGACTATTCTAAAATGCTCATAGTCAGCACACTTGCATTAGTATTGCACTGTTAAAAACCTTAGTCACAAATGTAAAAATAGCATTAATGAGCCTAATTTTTTTTAAGTTGGCAATGTAACAAAATTTTAACATTACTCTTGTAAAAAGAAAAAAAATAAGATATGGAAAAAGCAACAGATCCATCTAACTCAAGAGAAGCTCTCATTTAGGTTGATGTTTTAACTTATCAGCATGTAATGTTGCCATAGCTCATACTGAATCTGAGAAAATTACAAAATTAGAATTAATGCAAACTTCTGCCAATACATTTCAACAATTAATTTCACAATCAGAAGTCTTACCAGATCAGCTACTCTACACAGGGCATCTGAAAGCTGATCAAACAATATTACTATCTCCTTTCCAGGAGGTGTAATACATGCTTGTTGTACTAGACGTTCTGCTCCTTGTAATGATTTTTCTTGAGCTTCTTGAAATCCTTCTGGACAAGTTAACTCTGGTACACCAAATAAACCCTAAAAGATAGAGAACAGGAGCAAAATACAGTATATAACAAATGGATTACACATTGTGCTTTGTTTTACAGCAATGTATAAAGAACAACATTATTTAAGTCTGTCACACTACACCTACATAACTAGAAGTAAATCCCATGTATCTCTGTGTAGACATGCAAAGGCTGTGTTGTCATATACCCATTGTAAAAACAATTGATTGGATCAAGATTTAGACACAAGTAACTGGGCTGAAAATACCAGATTTCCAAAACCCACTCATCATGGCAGCTTCTCCTATACCCTGAACATGTTACACAGATGATCAAGGCACCCTGCTGAATAAGGTGAACTGTGGTACAGGAATGGGGTCTCCAAAATTAGGCACAGGCATTTTCCATGAATAATACTTTTCTATTTAGAGAAGGTAGAACCCAGATTATAGCTTAAAATGTTTCCAGAATACTTGCTGCTATTTCTGGTTGATTTTGTCATTTCAATGAAATAAATACTTTTTTATTTGGATGGTTCAATTAATTTCCAAACATTTGAATCATAAGTCTAGCACTCACAGATGTGTATCTATTTATCAGAAGGAATTATTGATGGAATCTACTCCTAGTATGGGTACCAGCCAGTCAACTGCATCCTTTTAAGACACTACACCTCTCTATCCCTTCTTGTTGGATTTCAATTTGTATTGTTAAAATGCTTTTTGGTTTTTAAAGAAAGCTCTAGGTGATTAATTAAAGATCAAAAATCTTATTACGGAATAGGGACTTTACAGTCTAATTCTATATTATGACACAATACATTTATATAACATTTCAAACAAAGTTTTGTAAAAATGGACCAACAATTTTTGGACAAAGCCTCAAATTTATAGTGATCCATAGGCTTCAATATAGACTATTTTTTCTGTTTCTTGAAGCACTTGGTCTAATACTCAGTGTAGAAACCTGAACATCCTATTTCCAACTCTGACTGAAGTCATTCCAGTTTCGGAGGTTTCTTCCCCCTCCCAACACAATATCATATTGGAAGCCCTACTAAAATTTCCAGGATGGTTTTTAATAATTTTCTCAAGTGATGCTGATTCCTTTAGACTGGCCAGAGTACAGTACTAGACTAGGATCAGAGAGGCTTAAGGGCTGTGTTGACTCCCACCAAAAATCTATTTAGTCCAGCAATCTGTTCCAACAATGTCCAGCCAAGACACCCATGGGAAGTCCACATGGGAACATGGTTTCACCACTTTCCTTCTGCAAGTGGTACCGGCACGGTTTTGGTTTAAACCCTTGCTCAACCTTGCTCAAGCCGTCTTTGGGCTGAATCTACTTCACAGGGCTGTCGTGAAATTAAGAATGGTGGTGGCAAAAACATCACGCATTTCTTTATTCCTTTGAAAGGAGAGCAGGACTAAACATAAAAGAAATGTTAAGGGGGGGAAATCTGCGCTTGTTCCATTATTCAGCTTTTGCATCCAGTGCTCCTGGGTTCGAATCTCCCCCCCCCCCCGGGAAAAAGATTCTGGACGTGAAAGGGAAGATTACGCTCGAAGCGCCGCCGAGCTCCGGGGTGACGGGTAAACGGAGGCTGCCTCTCACCGTTTTTCTCTCCCCTTCCCGCCGGCGCGGCTGCTGGTGCCGCGGCTGCACGTTGAAAGCAGCCCCCACCGGGGACCAGCTGGTGCTGACCCATCGCTTGGCAGCGGGCGTGCAGCCGCCGACCCGGCCCAGTCCCGCTCGCCTCAAGCCGCTCACGGTAGTCCGCGCCACCCGCCGCCAGCCAGCCAGCATAGCGGCGCCTGCTTGCCCGCCCGGCCTCTCCAGGCACGCGTCGGAGGGGGAAACGACACACAAACACTCTCGCACACAAACACAGGCAACCAGCCCGCCGCGGCCTCGCTTGTTCCGGCGACGGCTTCTGACGCGACTAGGCCGCGACGAAGGCACCTCTTCCCCGCCTTTCGTCCATCTTTTTACCTCAACATCGCCGTATGGGCTTGGGTGCTAAACGGCTTGCCTCGGAGAGAGAGGGAGTCTCTCCGGTGTGACAAGGGTTTTTGTGTTTGCTCGGATACACTGTGTATATATATTGTGTGTGTGTGCGCGCGCCTCTCTTTTTTGTCGCTGTTCTAGGCAATAAGAAATGTGTGTACGCGTGTGCCTGTGTAGGTAGGTGACGGTAATAAGTAGGGGTACAGAGCGACGTGTTAGGGCCGGCTGTAACAGAGGTTTGTGTGTGTGTGTGTGTCGTGGAAATGTGTGTGTTGGTGGGAATGAAAAGGTAGAAGGGAGCCTGAGGTATAAGTACCGCACTGGGGGCGGGGGGAGAGACTGGGACATCAATCGTTGTGCTGTGACTTCATTACCTGGAGCAAGGTGGCGATTTGAAATAGATCAGACAGGATTTCTAATTTCTTGGTGTCTGTAACAGTGTTATGTGTCGTCAAGTCACTTTCGACGTGCAGCAGCCCTAACAGAGTTTTGGGATCTGTGAGATTTTTACCACTTCCATCTCCTAGTGGATATCTATGCATGAGCAGAAATTCAAACCAAGATCTCACCAATTCTATTCCAACACTTTTATCAGTTACACACCACACTGGCTCCCCTCTAACCATACGTGTGTGTTAATGTCTTCAGGTCGATCCTGAGTTAGGATGACCCTAAGACGCAGAGTCCCTGAGCACCCCCCAAGAAGAAGGAAATGGGAAAGCAGTTTTGAGTACTGTACTGTATTCTGTATCTAAGCCTGTTGCACAACTTTATGCCAGGTGAGGCTGATGATGTCATCAGCCATGACCTTTTATCACTAATTAAAAGTTTCTGATTCCAGCTTTCAAAGTTCCCAAGAGATCCTTTTCATCATAGGGAAGCCTTTGGGGACCTCAGGATAAGGTTGAAGTCTTTAATGTCTGAAAAACCCTGCTGCCAGGGCCCTGAACCTCCTAGAGTCTGAAACTTAATTAGTGATGGAAGTCCACAGCTCATGACATCATTAGCCTTGTACAGCTCAAAGCTGTGCCACAGGATTCAACCAGTATTTATTTTGAAATGATTTGCTTTGCACCTGTTAAAACTGTTTTCATTTTTGTATCTGTTTCTTAACTTGTGCTTTTACCAATGTGAGTGAAACTACTTATCATTTTTTTTCAAATTCAGTCCTGACATATATTTTTCCATAATGGAGTTGTGAAACCTAGAGGGTATTTTCACCCCAATTTTTGGAAAGAGAAAAACTCACATTGTGACATGTGGCTTCTATCCTAAAAGTTGTTGTATGCTTGATTTCATTATCACTCAAGGCACAGGCCTTTGTACCTGAAAACAACTGTGGTAGCCCTGAGTAATCTTTAAAGGGATGTGTAGAAGGAAAGGATCCACAGAAAAGTAGATATAAGATATTGGTACACTTTTATTTGCTAGGAAAAGTTGAAGCAGCAGGAAGAGAGGAAAACAAAATATGAGGTGGATTGACTCCAGAAAGGAATCATAGCCTTGAGCTTGTAAGAGCTGAGCCTGTTAACAATAGGACATTTGGGAGATCACTCGTTCATAGGGTCACTATGTGTGTCAAAGGTGACTGATACAAAATCTGAGAGTAATAATTTGTCCTTGGAGTCACATAGTGGGTGAGATGGAGAACAACATCAGCCCAAGTTGCCAGGTCTTCATTTGAAATTAGGAAAATAAATTTTGCTAGATGCAAGGTCAAACCACAGGAACAGTCAGCTTGCATTTACAAGCGATGGCACTTTAATCCACCACTGATGCGATTCACTCAGAGATGTGCGCTTGTGAAATCAAACTACAGTGGTGCCTCATTTTACGATTGCCCCGCATTACGACGAATTTGCTTTATGACAATCTTTTTTGCGATCGCAAAACGATGGTCTAAATGGAATTTCGCTTTGCGATGATCGGTTCCCTGCTTCGGGAACCAATTATTCGCAAAACGATGTTTTTCTAACAGCTGATCGACGGTTTCAAAATGGCCACCGGGTAATTAAAATGGCTCCCCACTGTGTTTAGGGACGGATTCCTCGCTATACAGGCAGGGAAAATGGCCGCCGTATGGAGGATCGCTGGACGGTGAGTTTTTACCCCATTGGAACGCATTGAACGGGTTTCAGTGCGTTTCAATGGGGTTTTTTATTTCGCTTTACAATGTTTTCGCTTAACCGATTTTCCTGGAATGGATTATCGTCATTAAGCGAGGCACCACTGTAGCAAATAAAACCCATGTTTATGGTCCAGAGAGCAATAATAAAACAGAACGCACCAGTTTGCAAATTGCTGAACTAAGAAAAGCTCATACTAAGATAGAAATATTTTGCCGCTCAAGAGGGAAGCACTTCTAAATGCAGAGTTAAGAGTCTTGTATAGTTTGGCTCTTAGTCATAACCAGACACGGATACATAAGTGCATTTGTGCTTTAATCCAGGGTTCAAATTAAACAGAAAGACAACCACTTATTAATCCTAGAAGATAAAACCCCTATACACACCTTTGAAATTCTGAGTTTTATATAAGATATTACAAATAGAGATTTCATATAAATTGTGATGGACATTACCATAGATTTCAGATTTGTTCACAAAGCACACACTAGAAACAACACAAACAAAATACATTTTACCTTCAAGCTATATATGATTGTCAGGGAGTTGTAACTATGTCTTTTGTGAATTTTGTTTACATACCAAGCTTGATACAAAGATTAAGCAGTGGTCTATGCAACAGTCATCATATTTTAAAAATAAATCTCATGTTCTGAAGAGTGGTATAGGTGCTAGTGTCTCTGAGGTACTAAATATAAGGAAGCCAGTGAAGACTGTGTCATCATCTGGGTCTGCATATAACCCATTAGAAGTCTCCCCTCCATAGGTCTCCAGCCATATCTGATCACGTTCCTGAAGCTCCAGGATGGTTGCTCCTGAGGCCTGATCTTCAGCACCTTGATATTTGTCTGCAGTATGGAGCATCCTGTACCCATTTTTAACCAGAGCGACTCGGACATTTTTTGCAAACACAGTAATGTGGTAGGTGAAATAATAGACACCTGTTATCCGGCATGTGAACACTCCCGTGGTGGGATTGTAATGATTTAAGCCGTTATAGATCACTTTGTCAAACTTTATGGGAACATTTAATGGGGGAAACTTGGTGCTAAGACCTACACTGAAGGCACTTCTGGGAATGATAGGAACGCTGCCTAGGTTTCCCTTTTCCCCCCTGTCTCCCTTCCAGCCTATTTGTCCTTGATTTCCTTTACTGCCCTTCTGCCCTGGGTTTCCAATTTCTCCTTTTGGACCAACGGGGCCCATTGGTCCAATCGGACCCCTTATCCCTATTTCCCCTTGGGCTCCAGTATCACCTTTGATGCCTTTTGGGCCAACAGGGCCAATGTCCCCTTTTAAACCCTTTCTTCCTTGTAGTCCCAGCTCACCCTTTTGACCTTTTTCACCCAATGGTCCAGGTACTCCTTTAGGTCCAAATTTCCCAGGCCAGCCTCTCTCCCCCTTTTCTCCTTTGTTTCCTTTCTCTTCAACACTGCCATCAGCTCCTAAAAAGAAAGAGGAGGGGGGGATACAAAACCTTATGTTTAATTCCCTGATAATTCCATGATTTATTGAACACATAAAGCCAAGAGAAAAAAATAGGCAGTTAGCATTCCGCAGTCCACACACATGATGTCAGTAGCAGATGAGTAAGTTGGGGATAGTGCAGTTCATTTTAGAGTCCCATGAGAAGGGCAAAGATTTTTTCCAGAGCTTCTTGATGCTTGCAACTTGTCAGAGGGAGAAAAGACAAAAAAAGGGATGAAGGTTTCCAGGACAGACATGGAAAAGTACCAGGAGAGGGGTCATAGTTCAATGGTAGAGTATATGGTTGCCGTGCAGGAAGTCCCTAGAATTTCCAGACAGGGCTGGAAAAACTATCTAAAATCCTGGAGAGTTCCCTATTGGTATCAAAAGTACAGGCCTGAAGGAACCAAGGTGATGCAATATAAGGCAGCTTCCTACTTCTTAGCTGGTTGTACTCTGGTCATAATCTGTTTAGTGCATCTGGTGGGACATAGTGAACTCAACCTGTGTTCTTTGGACATGGATGCAAATCACATGCCCCTCCCAAGTCTAGGGTTTCATGTACAGTCGTGCCCCGCTTTACAATTGCCCCGCATTACGACGAATCCGCTTTACAACTATCTTTTTACAATCGCAAAACCATGGTCTAAATGGGGGAATTTTGCTTAGCGATGATCGGTTCCCTTCTTCTGGAACCGATTCTCGCTTTACGATGATCAAAACAGCTGATTGTCAGGTTTTCAAAATAGCTCCCCGCTGTGCTTAGGGACAGATTCTTTGCTATACAGGCACCGAAAATGGTCGCCGTATGGAGGATGTTCGCTGGACGGTGAGTTTTTACCCCATTGGAACGCATTGAACGGGTTTCGTTGTGTTTCAATGGGTTTTTTTAATTTCGCTTTATGATGTTTTCGCTTAACTGATTTTCCTGGAACTGATTATCGTCGTTAAGCAAGGCACCACTGTATACTGAAAGATACTGCACTTGGGAGGTTCTGTTTTGGCAGAAGCTCCACAGTGCTGCTGGAATACCAGAGACACAGCCAATGGAACCTTTTTTGGTGGCTTGTTTCAAGCTTTTGAACTCCTTTCTAAAGGAGGCTGGGCTGGTCCCCACTCTATTTTACTTTTGCCAGCATGCCAAGACATTCTTATGCAGATGCGGTTTTGGCAATTGACTGGGTGCTAAGGAAGGGGCTTTGACCTTTTAAATTGGTTTTTGTGTGTGTGTGTGAGAGAGAGATAGTCGACTTGAATTTTTTGTATCTAGTTTTAATCTTGCTATACAAACCAACTTCTGTCTCCATTTCGGGAGAAAGGTTGGATAGATACAAAATGAGTTAAAAATAAATAGGTGAGAAATAGTGGTGGAAAACTCCAAATTTATTTATTTATGTATGTATTTATTTACTTACTTATTTACTTATGTATTTAATTTATACCCCGCCCCTCTAGACCATGTCTACTCGGGGCGGCTAATGCACTGATGGAGCTGGGGTGGAGTCCTGACTGGCACAGAGGAGGAACACACTAATACCATATTCTAAGTAACGTACCAGCATTGGCCTTGGAAAAATTAACTTATTTATTTTATTTATTATTTTATTTATTTTATTTATATCCCGCCTATCTAGTCAATAGACCACTCTTCTCATATGTAACTCATTAGTTTGCTGTGAAGTGAATACTTCATTGTGTTGAATCATCAATTTTCAGTTTCTTAAAAATTGGTCTGATGGTATGCTTTATACTCTCTTATATCTATAAGTACCGTATCTTTATTAAGCATATGATATAGTACAACTCAGCACCCAATCATAGCACAGCCCTGCTCACTCATAAAAACCCCACATAGTTTCAGCAAAACCAGTTTTTGCTCTTACCTGGTTCTCCTTTATTTCCACTTATGCCATCTATGCCTGGTTTTCCTGGATGTCCTGGTTCACCTACCAGCAGCAAAAGACAATGTATCTTTAGTTCATCATTTAGAGAGCTGGGCTAAAACAGAAAAGGCTCTGTCCTTGTTCTCACCAATGCTGACAGGTGGGCCACAGAGCATGGCCCCTGATACTCAAAGAACTATGCTATGTATTCTTCACTGAGAAGTACTCATAGCACCATCTGTGGCTCCGTCTGGTGGCCTGTTACGGTAGTACATGTGAAAATACTGTAGTTTTTTCTGGATCTTTTTCTTTTAGTATTTTTAATATTTTCAGACCGTGGATAAATGAAACTGGATACTGATCCCACGGATGCAGAGGTCTTACTGTACATGTAGTGTAGATGTACTCTTGGATATTCTTATATGGATGCAAGTAGACCTTTCGATAGTCTGGTACCAAACTTAGAGGCTTTAAAGATTTATTTATACAGAGTCAAAATTCAGAATCTTGAGGAATTCTTAAAGTCACTAGGTATCGCTTAAAGTAAAATATAGCTGGATGTGCAATTGAAAGTATAGCTTTGTTAAGCTACCTCACAAATTAAAACGTAAAGAGTTAAGACTTAAATCATGAGGTAGCTTAATAAGACCATACCATGGAATGCACATCTAGCTATTTTTATTGATCTTGCAATGCTTCTGGTACATTATGATTTGGATCTCACAAATGAATTGGTAGAGTAGGAAATGTGGGTATCTGTCATTGCAAGGATGATCCCATCACAGAGGCAAGTGAATGAACTTTAGGTTCCATTTAATCCCTAAGGATTATTGATGACAGCATTATTTCCTTGTAATTTAAACAAGGAATGATGGTTTTATTACCCACTTTAAAATGTGATACCTGCATCTCCTTTTTCTCCCTTTGATCCATCACGTCCATCCCGTCCTGGTATGCCATTGTATCCAGGGTTCCCTGGTACTCCAGCAAACCTTTCAGCACAACTGTTTTCTCTTTGTATTTCATCTGTCTTGACAGCAGCAACCAGCAAAAGAAACCAGAGTTGCATCCTATCTGATATCAGCTGAAAGAATCAATATGTTAAAAAAAAAAAACAACCCTGGCAGTCTGCAAAATAAAGGCTCAGCTATCCTAAAATAAAGGTGTCATGCCGTGTCATTTTTATTTTCAAGTTTACTTGAGAATACAGGACAGTGCTTAGATAAAGAGGGACAAATTCATGCTCTTCATTTCAGAGAGTTATGGGGTGTAATGAGGGACATCCTGCAGTCTGAGCAGAAGAATATCTCCTATATTTCACCCTTGGATAATGGCCACCTATGTGATCTATGCCATCTTCTGCCAGCCGTGCTGCATCTCTGCATTCCAGAAAGGACAGACAAGACAATTTCTTTAGGCCGCGCTATGGTACAGAGACGGCACTGGTCGCACTGCTGGATGACCTGTTGAGGGAGGCCGATGGGGGCAATGTGTCCTTGTTGGTCCTCCTCGACATCTCAGCTGCCTTTGATACCGTCGACCACGGTATCCTCCTGGGGAGGCTCTCGGAGTTGGGAGTTGGTGGCCTGGCACTTGCCTGGCTCCGCTCCTTCCTGGAGGACCGCCCCCAGAGAGTGCAGATTGGGGAGAATGTCTCGGCCCTGTGGAGTCTCAATTGTGGGGTTCCACAGCGGTCGATCATCTCCCCAATGCTGTTTAACATCTTCATGAGGCCGCTGGGCGGGGTCATCAGAGGGTGTGGGGCATCGTGTCACCAGTATGCTGATGACACACAGCTCTACATCTCTTTTACTCCATCTTCAGTGGATGCCGTCCAGTCCCTCCAGCGCTGCCTGGACACCGTACTGGAATGGATGCAGTCAAATGGATTGAGGCTGAACCCGGACAAGACTGAGGTCTTGAGGGTGGGTGGCCCTCCCGTCAGTGGCATAGGTGACTCCCTTTCTTTTGGAGGGACGACCCTTGCCACAAAGAGTGAGGTCCGCAGCTTGGGGATACATCTGGACCCGGTGCTAACCATGGAAACCCAGGTGGCGTCCGTGGTCCGTTCTGCCTATTTTCATCTATGGCGGATTGCCCAGCTGCGGCCATATCTTGATCGGGGGGCCCTCACTACTCTAGTCCACGCGCTCGTAATCTCGAGACTAGACCATTGTAACGCAGTCTACGTGGGGCTGCCTTTGAGGCTCATGCGGAAACTCCAGATGGTCCAGAATGCAGCAGCCAGGCTTATTAGTGGATAGAGAAAACACCAACATATCTCCCCCACTTTGGTTTCGCTGCACTGGTTACCTATTCGTTTCCGCATTGACTTCAAAGTATTAATGATTACATATAAAGCCCTAAACGGTTTGGGACCTCAATATTTGGCAGATCGCCTCCTCCCACCCAGATCTACCCGAGTCACCCGACATAGCCAGCAGGGGCGGCTGAGGGGACTGACGCCGAGGGAGGCCCGGAAGGAGAAAACAAGAAACTGGTCCTTCTCGGCGGTTGCCCCTCGGCTGTGGAACACACTCCCCACTGAAATCCGGCTGGCACCCTCGCTGGGGGTTTTCAAAAGCCAATTAAAAACTTGGTTGTTTAAACAGGCCTACCCCCCAGTCAATTAAGTCATTTTCCTTTTCTCTTTCTCTATCTTTTTTTTTTTGTATACCACCATCTTGGAAACCTTTTATTTAGAACTAATTAGTATAAATGCATTTTATATGTTTTTTTAACTTGTTTTAACTGATGTAAGCCGCCCCAAGTAGACGTTGTCTAGAGGGGCGGGGTAAAAATCAAATAAATAAATAAATAAATAAATAAATAAATAAATAAATAAATAAATAAATAAATAAATAAATAAATAAACAAACCTCTCCCTAAGGGTCCTACAGAAATTTATAAACTGCTAGGTAAAAATCACAAACCCGTGTTCATCATAATGGGCATTTGTCCCAAAAGAATTCAGTCCAATATGACCCAGAGAAATATTTAGCATATTGTACAATTTACCCCTCCTTCTGAATATTCTTTAACTTTTTTGCCCCATGCAAGACAGATAAACTGAATAACCAAGAAAATATGACCTTTTCCTTTTGTTGAACAGGCATGTGCAAACAGATCTAAATGTGTTATATTTTTATCTATTGAATTTTATATTGAATATCCAAGGAACTCAACTGTAAAAACTGAATACAATGATTTAGGAATAGAACTATGAAAACATAATGAAGTAAATGAAAAATATATGTAACTAATATTAACAGTGTAATACTCCAATAAAAATTAATACGGTGCTTAAGAGTGAAATAATAAGACTGTGAATAAAGTGTTACAAATACTTAATAACAATAATAAGTATTAAAAGGGCATACTTTCTAATTAGCTCTCAATCAAGTTACATCTATGTAAATATTGTAACATACTATGTAATAGTGTGGCCAGGTCAAAACCTTCCTGTTCCAGAAGGTTTTTAATTGAAATAATATCAACTGTGGGTCCTGATGCCAATTTTTAGAGCACTGTATTTTTAATTGTATTATCTTTTATTGTATTCAAATTGTTGTAAGCTGCCCAGACACCTTTGGGTAGTGTGAGCAACATGTAAAATAAATAAATAAATAAATAAATAAATAAATAAATAAATAAATAAATAAATAAATAAAAGACTAGAGCATAGCAATTATAAAAATCACATGAGTATATAATTAAAAAATCTTACTTCTTCAAGAGAATTTTCCCCCTTCTAACTGTGCTTTCCTGGCATCTTTTGCTCCTTCCTCTGGCTATCTTTTCTGGCTGTTATTTATACCCTTAGTCCCATCTTAATCAGAAATTACCCTTTCTGCAGGGCCTGGAGATCCAAGGCCTGATGCACTGAGAAAAATTTTTAAATAGCAATTTCTATTGTCCCTGCACTTCCTGTTACTACAAGGGTTTATAACTCAAAATTTGGCAGGCTGCCACTGTGACACTAACATCATTGTTTTGACTAAAATTTTGCAAAGCCTGGAGAAATAAAGGCCTGTAAAATAAAGGCTGTGGAACTGCAAGGTACTGTAACATCAAGGTGCTGTAGTTACAGAGAGTGCAAGTTATAGAACCTGTAAATGCCACCTCCAGTCTTATTAACACATTGCAATTACCTTGTATGATACTAGAGAACTGTCAGATTGTTTTGCAGTGACGTAAGGAAATTATTATTCAGGCCTCATTTTTAAAAGCACTTTCATTTTTCAGGGATGCTTTTTCCACACACATCTCTTAATTATTTTAACTATACACACAAAAATTCACATCTTGACACCAGTCATTGATGTGGAAGTGGTTATTGTGAAGAAAAGAAAAATTTGAGAGGGAGACAGCTGAAATGGGTTAGATACATACATTTCAGTGTGCACCCAGAGGATTAAATAAAAAACAGGGCTGTTGATGCAAGGCTGAAAACTCTCTTGTGTAGCAACATTATGCAAACAGCATAACTGGCAGCACCAAACTGTCCCAAGGTAAGAAATCATCGCAGACATCCGTTGCACAGTGAGCCACGCAAACCATTATGATAGTGTCTGTGGTGATGTCCTAATTTAAGGCAGTTGGCCTCAAAAATATGTAATTTTGGTGTAAGTAGGCAAGAAGATTTGGGCTTGTATACTGAATCTTAATTAACTGGTTTTCTCAGTCTTGGCTATAGCTACTGGCAAAAGCTTTTCTTTCACGTTACTTTAGCCTTAACACAACTTCCTGAAATCTGTGTCATTTTCATTTAAATTTCAAAGGCAGCAGTCTTCTTCTTGTATCAGCTGACAAGCTGGTTGTTCTACCTTCCACCAGAATGCTTATGTAATAAATACTATCAATGTTCATTACCTGTGCCAATATTGCCATTATCACTTTGAAAGTTCATTAACAATGTTACTGAAGCAGCGACGTCTACATTGGCTGGGGCACGTCGTGAGAATGGCTGATGGTCGGATTCCAAAGGATCTCCTGCATGGAGAATTAGTGCAGGGAAAGTGCCCCAGAGGGAGACCACAGCTGCGATACAAGGACATCTGCAAGCGAGATCTGAAGGCCTTAGGAATAGACCTCAACAGATGGGAAAACCTGACATCTGAGCGTTCAGCCTGGAGACAGGCACTGCATCACGGCCTCTCCCAATTCGAAGAGACCCTTGCCCAGCAGGCCGAGGCAAAGAGGAAGTCACAAAAGCAGCAAAAGCAGGGAGCCAGACAGGGGACAGATTGGATTTGTCTTCATTGTGGAAGGGACTGTTACTCTCGAATTGGCCTTCTCAGCCACACTAGACGCTGTTCCAAGTTCTCCATACAGAGCACATTACCATAGTCTCTCGAGACTGAAGGATGCCTATCCAGAATGTAATTGTCACTCTGCTTCCCGTTTCATTTGGTCCCCACCTCACGACCATGTACACTATATAAAACTGGGGCCTAAATAATGGACTCATGCGTGGAATTTGATTGAAATCCATGAAAAGCTCACACAGAAAGTAATCTGTCAGTGTTAAAGGTGCCACGATACTTTTGTTTTGATTTTATTTTGTTGGGAACAAGCACCATTTGCTTCAGGCCCCTTCCTAGTAAAGGTGTTACAAATGCTGGTAGATTTTCTTGTCCTTGATGGTAAAGGGTGATCCTAAAAAAACTGCCGCATACAATGAGTATTTCACTTCTGCACAAAAATGAAAGCAACAGGTCTTTTTTTCCACCAGGAGCAGCATTAGTTAAAAGGGTGCGGGGGGGGGGGGGGACCGATGTTGTAATTTGTCAGAAACTGAAGGTATTTTATGCAAAATGTGCAACTTTTGTGCAAAAATACTTCTGTAGCTTTTTGTTTGCAGAAAAGCAACATGGGAAAAATGCCCCCCCAACTTTTCACTGAGTAGTAAGAAAACTTTTGACATTTTTTATTCTCACCAGCAAGAACAAGGGAAGTAAAATTTTACATCCTTTCATTCCAGTTGTTTCTTTAAATGGAAATCCATAGTTCAGTGAAAAATACATGGTTTTTTAGTACAGTTTTCTAGTGCCTCTTGTAAAACCTGTAGTTTGAAGCTCTGGGAAGCTTTTCTAGTTATTTTAGACAATACAAATTGTCCAAAAGACAGCTACAGGCTTGACCCCCTATAGAGTCATTCTTCAAATTAACACACATAATTTGCATTCATGTCTTACCTTTTCCACCACTGCTGGTCAGCATACTGTTTTTGAGCATTTTTTTACTTACAAACGAAGATTGTACAATATGTGAAAGCAAAACAAGGTGACTGTTCTAAGTTGGTTATTAAGTTCTAAATGCTGTTATTCAGTTGCTAGACATATTCAATGATTAATACAGAGGTTCATGGCAAGAGATTGATGAGGAAGGATTTCACCATTCAAATGTTAATCATCCCTGTACAATTTTTATGTTTTCCACCATGATTCCCAAAGTCCAAAGTCAGTAGCTGCACCATCATGTGGCTGTCCACTCTCTATTAGCCCCAAGTTATTCCATGTTAGCTGTATGGACTAATTCGCATGGAATGACTGCCTCTGTGTAGTGGGAGAAGGAAAATAAATTTCTGTGCCTCTTTGGGACACACAGTAAGAAGTTCCATGGCACTGCAACATGGAAGGGGCTCTCCTAAGTAGATGACATCAGAAGAATGTTGGGCAGCATAGTAAGAACATTAGAACTGCTTGAAGGCAACTGAAGGGACAGTACAGTGGTGCCCCACATAGTGACGATAATCCGTGCCAAAAAAAATTGTCACTATCCGGATTCGTTGCTATGCGGGGGGGGGAAACCCATAGGAATGCATTAAAACACGTTTAATGCGTTCCTATGGGGAAAACACACCGCTATGCGGAAATCCTCCATCCAGCTGCCATTTTCACTGCCCGGTAAACGAGGAAAGGGCGCGAAAACACTGCGGGCGGCCATTTTTCCGGCGGCCATTTTGGAACCGCCAATCAGCTGTTTTAAAAACATCATTATGCGATAATCAGTAAGCGAAATGCTTACTGATCATCGCAAAGCGATGTTTACCCATTGAAAACATCGTTATATGATCGCTTTTGCGATTGCAAAAACCTCATCGCTATGCGGATTCATCATTAAACGGTGCGCTGGTTAAGCGAGGCACCACTGTATTCAAATAGCAGTAGGCAAAATGCCTGTGGAGGCCAGCGGAGAGCATGGGGTCCCTGCCATGCAAACCTTTAGAGATCACACTGGTCAGAAAGGCAGCAAGGTACTCCTTGCTTCTGCAGCAGGAATAGAGCATCAACTGTAGTTCCAGTTCCACTTTGTGATTGGACCGTACAGTTACCCAATCTATTCATTGACATTTCTTATTTTTCATTTCCAGTTATTTTCGCTGAAAGGCCCATAGCAAGTTTATCCACCAGTGTTTTCCAGTTCTGCTAGACTAGAACTCTAACCATACCCAGTCAGCATCTCCGTTGGTAGTGCAAACTGGAGAATGGGAGTTGTACTCCAAAATAGTTGGGTGGTGTTTGTGAGGTCGGCAGAGATGCCTCTGGTGGGCTGTCTAGCCGCAGCCCAAGGCCCCAGGATCATGCTGTGCCTGCGTTACTGGGGGAGATTGCAAAGTAGACCTTGGTTGCAGAATATTGCAACTCAGCCTGAAGTTTTTCCACATGAAATAATGGATGAGGCCCAAGTGTTGGCATGCGTCCTGCAGGAAGATACAACGCAAACAGAGACCCTTCCCACCAAAACTCCAGGGACTGCAACTGGCCCTGCCTCAACTGAGTGCCCTCTAAAGGAGGGGGCAAGGGGACCAAGGCAGTTGAGGTCTGGGAGATATAAAAGTGACACTGGAGGAGATGACAAGAAAGTGTATTTAGAAGGAATTAGAGGTGGCACTGCACCAGATAGTGGAGGGGGAAGGAACTTGGGGAGACACATAAGAGAAGTTGGGGAAGTTGTTACAGAATGAGGAGGTCAATGGAGAACAACCAGAGTCCCTTGGGAAATGGGATTGTTATAAAGGAAGTTTCCTGGACCAGGAGCTGGTTGAACGGAGGGTCTTTAAAGACAAGGGACCCAAACATCAATACCTTCCTCATCCTCATTATTGGGGTGAGAAATGCCAAAGGCCCAGTCTTCAAACATCTTGCCGAGCTGGTGAACGTGACCCAACAGCAACCAAGCTGCAGCACTGGAGGCATCAATGCCATAAAGCTGATTTGCATGGCCTCCGGGAGAAATAATAGCTGGAGGGTTCCCAGTGCATACCAGCAGGGCCACAGATACACATCTCTTGCCCTCAATACGGAGAGATAGTGCCTTCCTTCTACAGGGCCTCAAGTTTCACAGGTATCTGGCATCTACCATTAAAGAGAACTGTTCCTTTATTTCTTTCAGAGATTTGGCCTGTGACTGAAAAGTTCACGAAAAATCTAACATCTTTCTAAAATTCACACTGAAAAAAAGTAAGTAGGAGGTCAAAGCAAGAGATTTATACCACCAGAATCTGTGGGACAACATATTCTCACCTTCCAGGAAACTAAGGAATTAATGAATAAATAATTTGTCTAATAATTTTTCAGAGCATAGAAAAGATTGAGTAGAATATATAGGCTTCTTGTAGTTGTTTTAACCATTACAGTTACTTAGAAATGAAATTGCAGATTACTGTACTAGGACAATACTTTTTACCTACTCAACTCAAAGGTAATTAAATAGCATGCAGGCTTCTGAGTTTTCCAGAACTTTGTCAGGAAAGGTGGGTTTAAAAAGGGAAAGCAAATGGGAACGAGAGTTCAGAGGGCCGATAGTGAATCCATATCTTTAACATGCAAGGCAAAAGGAAAACCGTAGACATTCAGCATAGACTATAGCAGGTGCTGTAATGTTTTGTGTTGCATGAAGCAAGACTGGGTTGAACAGCTAATAGATAGATAATAGAATATAAAATTCATTTGTTACTGAGAATTACAGTAGGACCATGGTATCCGCAGGGGGTTGGTTCCAAAGCACACACACACCATGGGTGCAGGAAAGCGCCAATATAAAACCTATATATAGCATAGTCTCTGGTTCCCTATGCAGTCAACCCTCGACTTACGAACTTAATCAGTTCCGGAAGGAAGTTTGTAAGTCGAAGAGTTTGTAACTCGAATTAGCATTTCCCATAGGAATGCATTGAAAACCCATTAATCTGTTCTGGCTGTTTTTGGTTCTTAGGTCGAGGGGCGGTTTGGAAGTCGAAGCATTAGTTCCCATAAGAACTAATGCAAAGCTGGTAAATCTGTTCCTACCACTAGGAGCAGATTTTTTTTCTTTTTTAACCTAAGATGGCGTAGGTTAAAAAAAAAGGCAGGAAACCACGGAGGGAAGGAATGAACACTGTTTAAAAAGAAGACTTTTTTAATCAAGCACCTTTTACACCAAAACGGGCACCTTTTCAACCAAGCACCTTTTAAATCAAAACAAGCAGCCTTTAAAGCAACCAAGCAAGTTTTTACCCAAGCAGGTTTTATAACGCAAACCGAGCTCCCTTTTACCCAAGCACCATTTAACCCAAACAAAGCACCTTTTAAACTAAATTTTACATTTAAAAATGACAATGCCAGGCAGTCCCAGGTCTCTCTTCCCACTCTCTAACTGATTGGACGAGTGAGAAAGCAGACAAGAAGCCTCTTCGCTAACTGAAAGTTCAAATTTCCCGCTTTCCCTGCCTTCCCTGCACTTTTTTCCCATTTGTAACTTGAATCCAAGTTCGCAAATCAGGTCCATATTTTCCTATCAGAGCAGTTCGTTAAGTCGAAATGCTCGTACGTAGGGCCGTTGGTAAGTCGAGGGTTGACTGTAGTGGCCAGTTCTGGTGATACACCTTGGAATAGGGTTGCCAGACGTCCGGCAAAAGGAGGACATGTCCTACTTTTCAGGATCATGTCCTCCGTCCGGCAAGCAAGACTGAAAAACTTTAAAATGTCCGGCTTTTGTATCTCCACCCCACCCCTCCCTCTCCCCCACCCCCTGCAGCCCAACCGCTCCCTGTTACTTCCTTGGTTGAGGCACTTGTAAATCCTCTCGTTCTTTCATAGATCGGAGATAAGCTGGCTTGATTGTTTAGGGCTGCAGCCCTGGGTAATCAATCCCTGGCTTGTGGATGGCTGCTTCTGCCTGGAGTTGAATAAGGCAGGAAGGTGCGAGAGAGATGGATGGAAACCTGGACAGGAGTGAAGTGAGTGCACTTGCTTGCCTGCTGGAGGGGAGGCTGTTCTGGGGTTTGGGGTGGTGGTGGTTCAAAGCCAGGGAAATAGGGGTCGGGCTAAAGCCGGGGAACAGGAGGCACTTTTATCTCCCCCTTCTGCCCTGACCCCCCCAACCCTGGGGCATGTGCAGAGTGGGTTTCCAGGTCCAGGAGCATATGCAGAGTTATCCCCTATGTTTGTGGGAGCTGGAACATACACACACACACAAGCGGATTTCTCTCAGCTTGAGAAATTGCAAAGGGTGGAATGGCTTTGTCTGTCTGTCTGTCTGTCTGTCTGTCTGTCTGTCTGTCTGTCTGTCTGTCTGTCTGTCTGTCTGTCTGTCTGCAAATCCATTTTCTCCACCCTTTGCATTTCTCAAGCTGAGAGAAATCCACGCCTTCTATTTTTTTACTGGTTTTTATAAAGTATTTCAAATCTGTCACACAACTTTTTAAACTTTTTATTTCACTTTATTATGCTTTTATTAAAATAAAAAAATCAATAAATAAAACAAGAGGATGGGTCTCCATTGCTCCTGGGAGCCCAGTAAGTGTATATGTAGATTTGTTTTGTTTTTGTTTTTAAACAATTTTAAAAATACGAAAACACAGTGGCCAGTGGATTCTGAGTTTTGTAGTCCAAAAATGTAACTTTCCCAGTCTTAACCTTTCAAGACCGAGTAGGTTGAATGGTTAAGGTATTGCCCCATGATCAAAGAACTATTCTCCCCAATACCTAATTCCAAAAGTGACATTTTTTTTTCTAGTGGCAAAGCCGGAGATAATTTTCAATTGTGTAACATGTAAATACAGTGGACCCTCTACTTAAGGAATTAATCCATATTGGAATGGTGGCTGCAAGTCGAAAAGTCTGTAAGTCGAATCTCCATTGACCTACAATGCACTGAAAACCGATTAATCCCATAACCAGTGGTTTTTATTCTATTTTTATTCCATTTTGGTTTTTTTCTGGTCTGTAAGTCGATTCTCTGGCTGCAAGTCGAATCTAAATTTTGCAGCCAGAGAAGTCTGTAACTCAAAAAGTCTGTAAGTCGAGCCGTCTGTAAGTCGAGGGTCCACTGTACTATAAACAAAACTCCTTTTATAGTGGTGTTGTGCAGCATGTTTTTGCAAAGGATAGTTCTCTTTACTGGTTAACAGCACGTCAGATTAAACAATGCTAAATGCATCATTGTACTTGCATATATTTAATTTAAAACATAACCCTTGACTACTATTTTTAAGAAACCAAAAATATACGAACAACCCATGACAATGGGTGGAGAAAGACTGCAGAGGTGGGATTTTCACTCACTCCCACTTCTTTGTCTAGCTAATGAGCCTACTCATACCAGAGGGAAGTGAAACCAGTGTGAAGAATATATCAGGGGGTCTCCTTCCAACTCTTCTGACTGAAGTAGCTACTTGGATGAGTAGTGAAATGTTTCAACCTAATTGGAAAGAAGTCCAGTTGCCATGACTCAACTTCCAGATAGCCCCACCTGAATGACTGAGAATCTTCACAGATATATCCGTGACCCGTGTTTTTCATTTAGTGCTATACATGGAACTAACAGTTCAGCTCCTTGAGAGTATATTTGGTGACCATTTGGGGGGTGGGGAGAAACCACTTTACTCTCAGCTTGCAGATCTGGTATTTCCTTTCTCCTTAACCTGCTGTTACTTCCCAGAAAATGGATATTGGTTGGAAAATAGTCCAAAAGAAACAATCATGAACACCCAGTTGAAGAAAGAGACAGTATCACCAATGATGTGTGGATAATTTTACAAACATTTTCAAGGAGAGATATTGTACCGAATAGATGGTCTCAGGCCTCATTTGCACAGATCAAACATTAGGACTGGGAATCATCAGTTTACTCTCGAGTACCATGACCCACCACTATGTGGCGCTGGAGTTCCTGGGTTCTTTGATGTTTTGCCATTTCTAGGAGCAGCAATAACTGATATCCATTATCTTGGTATTCTTGTTGGGCCGGGGGGCGGGAGGAGGAGACAAAAGGCTACTATAGTTTGAAAGTATTGGCTGGCTATAGGATTGTGGGATTTACTAGCCAAGAACCCAGTATTTCCCAAATGCTGGGCTATTAGGAACACGGGGGACTCTGTTGCAAATAATTCATCCCGACCATATGTTTTCCTGAAGTCTGCAACTCAGGGTACCTGAGATACAGCTCAGATATGCAGAAACAGTAAGGTAAGTACATTCCATCTTCAATTACAGCAGAGGTGGAGAGCATGTGACCCTGTCCATGTCACTGGTCTGCAATTCTCTACAGCCCTACACAGCATAACCAATGGCAAGGGATGATGGGAGCTGCAGTACAAGTAGTATGTGGTGCTCGAGTATTGTGTCACATACACCAATTCACTGGACTTCCAGTACCCAATCACAAAATAAGGCATGGCGAACTGTAAGATAAAGAGGTTAAGGGAAAGCACACTGTGATAGTCTTTCATTGCTTGAGGAACACTTCTAAGTGTCTGTGAAGTTTGTCTTCTTTGGGTGGGGAACAGAAAAAAAGTTTTAAATTTCTTGTCAAGAGTTGTAACTCAGCAAGAAAAAAATCTGTAAATTAATTGATATGAAATTGCTTTTCGATCACAAGTAAAAGAACTGATGAATGGATGAAACAATGTTTTCTTTGAAGATTTAGGAGTATGCATTCTTTGCAATATGGATCTAGAACGTATGTTTCTCAATGTATTTGAATTTGAAATGGCAACCTATGCAGTTCAGCATGTGGACTGCGTAATTTATCTTTTGTAAAAATTAAATGACAGCTGATTTAACTAGATGTCAAGCCCTGGATCCATGCAGCAAATAAACTAAGTGAAGTAAAACACAGTATTACTTTTATCAGACAGTAACCTCCAAATATTTAAAGCTCACACACAGCTTTATACACTACAAAAAGTCACAAAAAACAAAACTGTACAGTAAAATTATGTAAGACACAGCAGAGAAAAGTTATACATAGTAGAATGTATCATGTTAGAGTAATATAAATTGAATGTATCGTGTATATACATTTCCATAAAGCAAGATTATCTTAAATAGTGTATATGTGTGTATAATATAGGTGCATATGGAATACAAATAAATCTGGCAGCAGAGTTAACTTCTTAGCAAGTACATACATAGGTAGGAGAGCCTATACATTGTATTTTAGCTGTCAACAGCCAAGTTCTAAAGCCATGCTTGGCTTGCAACAGACGCAGTGGTATTTGATATTATGATGCATAAAATATATATATAATAGGAAAAGTGTTACATAACACTTGTCCAAAATAAAATATACAGGCAAGTTAAACAAGCAGCAGATTCTTTTTAAATTACAGTTAATTCAGAAGGCAAATCCCATATGCAAACACCATACACGTTGAGGGGGAAAAGGCAGCTGACAAAAATATACCAGTTTATTATGGCTAAGGTTTCTTTGGCTCAAATTCCAAGCTGAAATATAAAATACGTTTTAAAATGCCACAAATAATGAAATGTGAACTACTTCAGTTATTATGTTCCTTCACTTTTTGATGGTGAAATTTAAACCATTAATAGAAATAGTTTGTTTAGCTATAGAAACAGACTAGCAGAAACCAGAGGATCAATGTTCAGTGCTAGTTTAGTCTATTAGAAACAAGAGTGTGTTTTTCTGTCTTGCATGTTCAAGTGGACATAATCGCTTTCTAGAATGTTCTTTCAGGAGATAGTGGTCAAAATGGTGGCAAAATAGTGGTTTACAGCCTTGATCTTTGGATCTCTTGGTAGGTTAAGACCTCATCATCCCCAAACAGCATTGTCAGTGGCTGGGGATGACATGAGGTGGTTGTACGCGAACAATATCCGGAAATCCCAAAGTCAAAACCATTGCAGACTATAATAATTTAAAACTGTACGAGAGTTTCTATGGAAACTAATGGCTAATCAGTGGGACTTACACATGCACTGCCTTAACATGTCACATTAAATCAATATGTCTGTTCTCACAGCTCTAAAGAGTTCAGTTCTGATGGAACAGTGGTGACACGACTTTTAAAAGAACGTTACTGTTGATGAGAGTTACATCAAAGGAAACTTCTAGTAAGCTAAAAAATATATTTCATCAGCATTTAGTTGATTTGCCACTAGATATGGAAGTAACCCGACCAACGCTTCCCTGCCTTCCCGCACAGCTAACCACTCTGGTGAGAAGGTGGGATCTGAGTCTTCCTACTCAGATGCTGAGCCGTTGCTGTGTGGGGAGGTGGGAAAGCACCAGCCAGATTACTTTCATGACTGGCGTGATGTTGACAATGGATGCAAGAACTGCACACTGAACAGTGAGTGGACCAGCCAGTTCTGGGGGAGAGAACAGACCTCTGTGGCACCTGTGGTGCCACACTTCATATTTATATCCCCAGGGCTATTAATACAAAGCACCATGCTTATTTGCCACACATATTTATTTATCAGAATCTAAGTAACCCTTAAACTAAATCTGCATGGCCAAAGATATGTTAGTTATTTTTCTTAAACACCAGTTTGTCATGGGCAACCAACAACTTTTGAAATCTGAGAACAAGTTGTCACATAACACACTAACTTGGCACACTTGGTGAGTGTGTGTGGGTGTGTGCATGACATAATTTTAAAAAAATCCCAGTGGGTGAGAGAAATCCATTGGACTCATCTGAAGCAGCTCTTTGGATCCTGGCCAGGAAAATGAGTTTGATTTTCCAGGGTAATATCACTTTGGCTGTGGACATAACATTGGTATCTAAAGGTCTTACAAGAGTCTATATCTGATCTGTTTTTTTCCAGCCTTCAAATCTTCTCAAATTGTTTCAGGATCAAAACATATAAAACCAAATTGTTATTTTTTAAAAAATATCTGCAAAATGTTACAGGGAAGAACACCACTCAATAAAATAATTTAGCATGCTTGGTACTGTATTGTACCTTTTCCCTGAGTACCTTGAATCATACAGTTTCCCTCTCTTTGTAAAGTTTGAGGGTTTCTTGAAGAAAGTAAGAATCAGTGCATCTCCAGATCAGATGAAGCTTTTTGCTTTCCTTCCAGTTTTTAAACTGCAATGTTACCTGGAAGATTAAGAGCATGGAAAAAATCGTACACAGAGCCAAGCATAGAATGTCATCCACAGTAGTCTCTTCTAATCCTCCCCTCTTTGATCAAGCTGTTCTGACAAGGGGTTCAACACCTAGCAGCAGCCCTATAATGCATCTCAGAAGGCCCAATGTTTAGCAGCAACGTCTTGAACATTGCTTTGATTCTACACTCCGCTGTGCTTCTGTATCTATGCACTGGGAGAGGAGGGGAGAGAGCTGAGAGAAGAAAGAGGATACCCACTTAATGCAGCCAGTCAGGTTCAGCTCCAACTTCTTAACCAGCATCAATTTGCCATTATGCTGTTGGATTCATGCCAACATAAGAAAGTAGTAAGATTCTGGTCATTATTGTCTTTCAGCAATGTCTTTGCTGAACTGGCATGAGAACATGGGAACTGACATAAGACAACTATGCAGATATGTCAGTTCAGCCCCCAAACGTCTTTTCAAGTGTGAAAAGTAGCAATAAATGCCAGTGGAGACAACTTCCATCACCCCTCCAATACTGAACTCAAGCGATGAGGGCCAACAGAAAGAGTTAAGATGGGGTGACGGAATCACAAGAAAAGTATCAGCATGCTTGGGAAACTTCACTATTTGCAGCAATATAGAAATATTTTTAAAATACCACAGACTCAAACAGGCTATATTCCCAATGAGGAATGAGAATATTCAGCAAACACAAATTGTTGATTTCAAGTAGAAAAACAGAAAGCAGGTAAGGTAGAAGCATTATATAAAAGAATGAGAGACTGGACAGGTTTACTTTCCTGAACTACAGAAAGGTGAGAATCATAGCTAAAAAACTTATATTTTACTGCAATTTGTGGAAGCATGTAACAAGCATGACCAGTAGCTGTGCTGAGAGGCATCTGCAGTCCAAAGAAGGAACTCTTCCTGTCTCTAGAACTCATCACAGTATTCTGCTGCACATCCTCCTTGATCCAAATAATTTTAGGTCATATTTTTAGAATGGGAGCAGCACTTGTTTCGTTATCAAACATAGCTCTCGACTGTGACAATAAAAAATACTTCAAAAAACTGCAATTCTGTAAGCATAAAGGGTAATCTACAATTTCACGTATCAGCTCCTCTGATATTTCATTTCAAAAAGTTAATACTGAAAAGCAAGAATGGAGGCTCACAGCATGCCAGACAATTCTGTTGTACGTCAACATCTTTTTACATTCATCGCTGAACTATGTACAGAAGGCATCTCTAACATGCCTGTTTTCAAAAGCTGTCAATTCAATCTAAAAATTCTTGTTAATAAAAAGTTTAATTTTAGGCGCATGAAAAATGCAAGTGCAAGAAATTGTTTTAACTCATATCAGTCAACAACTGTAGAAGGATGCATGTCTTGTGCTAGTATGTGCATCTTCTTGGATAATAAGGCTTTTTAAAATTTCAGAAGTTGCCAATCAAGCTAACAATTTTTTCTTGGCTGTCTGCATAAGTAATATAACTCATCTAAATTTCTGAATATTTAATTCTCATGAGTTCAATCCACAAATATTTCAGTATTCCTACTGAAATCAACTGAAGTTAAAACACTGCACTTTGGCTAGACTCTCTGTGTTAAATGGGAGAGTAACAGAAGTGAATAAGCAGTACAAGCCTAACTATTTCTCTATCCAAAGTAATATACTTCCTAGAAAATATGGCTTGGTTTTGCAGCCAAAGACTTGTTTTACATTTCATCAGGTGATTAAGAAGCCACTGTAGCCCACTGTCCTTTAATTTTAAAAAAATTACCACAAATAAAATTATATAAAATAAAAACTTGGCTTCATACTCAAAAAATACCTGAATATGTCCTCAGTATTATAAAATATCCCTGATTGCCAATACAGTTAACCTACTGAATGGAATTTGGGAAGTGTGTGCTATTCCACTTCATCATATTGATAATGCATATTAAAGTAAGTATTAAGGACTACAGGGAGCATGGAAATTATGTTGTGTGCCATAAATGTTATGTGAATGTTCTAATGGTGAAATATTTTGATAAAACTATATGAAAAAAAACTTTATTTCACATAACAGAACAAAATCAGAACAAGAAAATGTAATTTTAATATTTTATAAATAGGCCAGATATGACCTGAGGTTTAATCAAAGTTCATTTATAATGTCACAGACTGTCTCTGATGTATGGCCTTCTTGATATCAATGTAAAAAAACATTCCTCTCACTTAAGTGATGTATACAAGAATGAAACCAAATACCATTTTGGAAACCTATTGGAGGCTTTTATCGGAGACATACAAACCAGATGGAATGTGTATATTTATGGGATAGAGTGACAAAAATTCTCTTGTTAACACTCTTAGATTTCTATTCTTTGTCTTGTTCTTATTACTTTTATCGTCACATTAATGCCATTACAAATGCCATTAAAAACAGAGGAGACTTCAGTTTTCATTGGGTAAATGCAGGCATACTGGAAATCACAGAGGCATTTTTCACTGGCTTAACAGATACAGGTAACAAAATAAAATGAAACTACTTTCTTCAAGTGCATACAATGCATGCAGCGAAGTACCGCTTTTCGTAAATATTAAAAGCCATGATGCATTGGTTTTTTTTCCTTCATTATTTGCAACAGCTTATAAAAACACGTGTTTTTCTATTTATGTCACAATGTTAATCAATTTTCCCCATTTTATGGGAAAGATAATAAGGCCTTGTAGGAAGTCCAACTCCCACATAGTTAAATTAACAGAAAAAGACAGCAAACTAAGACAAACAGGAAAGATTCGGCTTCAGCAGTTCTTGCAGTAGCAGCAACCTGATCGCTTGAGATCCACTCGTCTGCTTGGTGCTCACAGAGGATCTCTTTCTTTCCCAACATGCTGTGCAGGGGGGAAAAATTGCTTTCCTTCCTGTTTCTAAATTTGGCCATCAATCATTATTAAGACAGGCAAAAATGACCTTCAGATTTTAACCATTCCTTTGGTACAATACAACATAAACAGTATGTTACAGCTCTAGAACTGCTGCAAGGTGCCCTTGAGGCAGGTTCCCCAGGACAGAACGGCCTGTACTTCATCCTTCTCCGGGAAGGTTATGGCAGAAAGTTAGGATAATCCTAAGAACCTCCCTCCAGAACAGAATTCACAGTCTTCTGGATGGACAAACAAATTCTTTAGTGGCAAATGGCTCTTGTTTACCATACAACCTTCTAGTCCACAGGCTTCCAGCCATTCATTTCTTGAATGGGGTCAGTTTGTTAAAAGTGTGCCAGAAAAGGGATGGCTTCCGTTTTGGTTCTGCCAGAGCAAAGACCTGTTGTTGCGGAATGCTGGTGGGCACTGTAATGTGGCGCTGATGGATAGGATGTAAACCCTGATGAGGCGGTGGCACTGGGCACCCATTGTAGCTGACACCTATAGAAAGGAAGCATAGAGAACATGAGTGAAACTCTTATATTGAAAGTATATCAAGTCTTTACAATTCAGGGCCAAGTGTACACCGGACATTTTATTCTATGCACCGGCTGCATACCCTGAATATCCATAGTCATGCAATCATGTAGATAAATGCTGCATGTGAATTATCACACTTGCAATCAGCAGCATTTGCCTTCTTTCCATTTCAGCCACTGAAAGCATAGGAGTTTCTGTCTCCTGGACCTGTAATTTCCTGCCTCATATTTCCCCCCAACTATAATGCCCAAGCAGAATTCCTCATGTGAAGGTTAAGGCTTCTTTCATGCAGGGAATATTCACCTTTCATCTTTCCATGCCTTGATCTCCGTGCGTTTTGCATGGCTTGCTTCTTTTGGTTTTCAGAGATCTCCATTCCTGCATTTGGAGGTAAATTTCATTATTTAAATATGGTTTCACGCATTTGGTTCCAGCAACGTTTTAAAACAAAGATCAGTTAAAATGTCATATAAAATGAAAGGCTTAGTAGTGCAATTCAAGGGAGGGGGCCCGGCTAACTGCTTGCCTGTGCTCCAGTTAAAGCACATGTTTTGCAGATTGGAAGTCCTGAGTTCACTCCAGTGCAAAGCTCTGCAGCCGTCAGGGTAAGCAACACTGTGCCAAGTGGATTCAACAGGGCCTTCACTCCCCAGCACCTTCAGCTGAAAAGATCACCAAGTGGACAATAGGAAGGATTTCTGCCTGAGGCTCTGGAGAGCTGCTTCCAATCAGGGTACATAATATTGGACTAAACAGGCGCCGGAGAGAATCAACGTAAGGCAGCTGTGTTATGTTCAGTCAGTTTGCAATCAGCACACAGAAGTGCAGATTTCTTTTACAGACCAAATGCTGATGACTCAGTAGAAGATTTAAGGACTTGCCAGAAGAGAACAATAGCAAACTATAGCAGACTTCCACCAGAGCAACCCTAAACAGCGCTATGTTGGTGCAACCTGTTGGGCAAGTCACAAGGCTATTGAAAGTTACTACTGAAGAGCAACTAAATCAGTATACATGCCGAAAGCATAAAATATTACTTGAAAGGTTATTATCTATTTACCACATTCAGAAGTACAGTGTGCCTGAGCAACCTTAATAACCTGAGGCAAAAGACCCAAAAGGCAGGCCACACAACAGAGCAGCTGAATGAAGACTAAGAATATTTCTAAAGCTCCTCACTACCGTATTTTTTGCTCCATAAGACACAGTTTTCCCCCCCCAAAAAGTGGAGGGAAAAGTGTGTGCGTCTTATGGAGCGAATACTGCCCCCCCCCATCGCTGCCTTCCCAGGCCTCCGGAGGCTTCAGACACCCTCGGAAGCTTCTCCGGCTTAGGTACCCGGCTGCTTCTCCTTCCTCCTCCTGCTGCACGGCTGGACCACGGAGCTCCTCTAACCTGCACACCCCACCCAGGGTGTTTGGTGGTGCTTACTCACAAGTAGACCCACACATCCTGTGGCACTTACTTGTGAGTAGACCTGCACATTTTGCAGCCCTTACTCATGAGTAAACCCGCACCTTCGGCCTCACCGACACCCTCCTGCCTTAATCGCCGCTGCTTGAGGTCTTTTGGCCTTGGAGCCATGCATGTAGAAATGGAGACTGCCTGCCCTTTGCAAAGATGGTGGCTGTGGCTTCATTTAGGGTAGGGAAACTGCAACTGCTATCTTTGCCAAGGGCAGCCTGGATTCCCTTAAGGCAGGGTAAGGGAATCCAGGCTGCCCTTTGCAAAAATGGCAGCTGCAGCTTCCCTACCCTAAATGAAGCTGCAGCCATCTTTGCAAAGGGCAGGCAGTCTCCATTTCTACATACGTAGCTCTGAGGCCAGAAGACCTCAGCAGTGGCAGTTAAGATTATGGTGGCGGGGACCCCTGCAGTGCCTTCTGAGGCCTCCAGACGCTTGGGAAAGCAGCGATGGCGGCGGGGGGGGGACTCCCAGGAGGCTTCAGACTGGTAAGGTGCTGCTTTTTACTTTTTTAAAAAATGTTCTGGGTGGGTTTGGGAGGGTAGGTTTGGGCTGGGATGTATGTTTCTATGTTGCTTTGGTTTTTGGTGAGGTTTTTTTTTTGCAGTCCCAGAGTGGGACTTACACTGTTTATTTATTTAATAGCCCACCCATGATACAGAGGAATATTTTTCCTGCTTTCCTCTTCAAAAAAATATGTGCGTCTTATAGTCAGGTGCGTCTTATGGGGTGAAAAACACTGTATTTTTCAAAAGTAGTTTCCTAATGTTTTCTGAAATGATAGGATTTTTGCTATCCTGCCGCAAAACCATTTTCGTGATCTCACAAGACAGGAAATGTGACTTAGTGCATATGCAGCTTTTTGTTGTTCCTGCTGTTCTTGATGGACATCGCCAAGCCTGCTTCTTATCACAGGTTAATGAAGGGTGGGCAACACAGAGCATGACGGCTGCATGCAACCCATGGACTAATTTCGAAGATCTTCAGTTTGTTTCCTAGCTGCATTGGCGTGATGGGACAAGAGATGAAATAAAAAGCAGGCGGGAACGTAAGATATAGGAGAAAGGGTGGCCCCACTCACTTTTGGCTCTGGCCCAACCACTGCTGGGTTCAGTTCTACTGAAGCCTCTGTCAGATTACTCCTATAGGAACACAACCCCTGACATACAAAGTTTCCCCACCTGAGCTAAAACCTGATAGTTAATACTTAATACTGAAATCTTCAATACCATTTCATAGATAAGCAAAGCAATTCAAAGGTCGTAGAATCGCCAAAAGCAAAAATAAGGAAAGCAAGCACAATTCTTTCCTCTGATTTTAACTGCTTCTTATGTTAAGAAAGACAAGACATACCCATTTCTTTATCTTCTTGCACTCTCCTCCTCTCATTTGCATAGGCTTCCATCCACCTTTTCTTGTCCCCTGGCTTCTTCCCACAAAACAGATGAACCTCTTCTGTGACAGTATTTACAATTTTGAAAGCGTTCTTTACATTGATATTGTAGTCCTTGTCTTTGCCATCCTCGACGTCCAGCACTTCCATTTCATCCATGTCCAACCGTCCCTTGTAGTACAGCATGTCCCTTCTCAGTAGATCTTTTTTACAGAACACAAGCTGATGGTCAAAGAGGAAGAAAGTCCTCTGCTGGCTCTTGCCTTGCTTAGAGATTCTGGTCAGTTCTCCTGAATGGATCAGCTCTGAGCTTCTGCCTAAAACGTCTTGCCCCTGGAACGTTTGCAGTGGACAGGGGGAAAAAAGACTTAAGGTCATTTAACAATTACCATTAGCCTAGTTAGTACCACACATAACTTACATGGATGCATTTCAGACGAAGTTGTTTAGTTGCAAATCCAAAATAGAAAACAAGCCCGCCTATCATATTTGCTGAGACCTGAGGTTTTTGACTACATCACTCTGTGCTGAAGTGTTCACTTAAGTCCTATTCAGTTATTTCCTCCCATTCAACCAGCCATGTGATAAAAGAAGAGAATGGAGAAGAACTTGCTGGCTCTTCCATCTTTCACATGCCGCCTGTTCCTTCAGCCTCCACGTGTTAGGGCTGGAACATCTGCAGCAGGCAGCTTTTTCTATTTAACTACTATCATTACAGTATGTTTTATCTAGCCTTTCCTCAAAACTATAAAAATGATCAGCACTGCTAGTAAACATCAGTAAAAACCAAATTAAAAGCAAATTAAACAACTGAAAATAATTGCAATCAATCAATCAAAATAATTTAAATCATCTCAATAAACATCAAAACAATGTAAATGGCTTTTTTTTTTAAAAAAAAAAAAAAGAGGGAACACAGGGAACCTGTGCAAGCAGAAAAGCTGCACTGCCATAAATGTTCAGCTTTTTACACACGTGGGCTGCAAGAAAGGCAACCTGGGCATGGAGGGCGGCTGGCAAGGAAGAGACATCCTTTCATGATGATAAAGGTTTTGGGCTATTAGGGGAAAGCCACTGAGAAGGAGTTGAGTCTTTTTCACTTCTCTTTCTGAATAAGACTGCATGATAACTCTGTTGCTATCTAAAAAGATAACTGTGAAAAAAACCTGATACATTATGACGCAGGGCCTTTTCAGTTGGCAGCAAAAACACTTTGTTACCATTGGACTTTTAGCGTGGGGTTGTTACTGCTCTTTTGTGTTTTATGCCACAAACCACTTTGTAACCGATTATTAAAAATACAAGTGCTATAAGTAAACAAATCATTCAAATCAATATTCTCAGAATCAACAACGGTCTTCTTGAATCACATGGAATAGCCAAGTGCAATATCAAAACAAAAGTAGACAAAAAGAAATGGCTGCTGAACATTCTGTCCTTTAAGTGTCCACCCTTCTTGGAAGTACATCCTTACCTCCCAGTTGACAATAGACACTTGCCAGCGAGCAATTTTGTCTATGCTTTCTAGCCTTCGTTTACGTTCATTGATCAGGCAAGCAACATTTTTCATGGCTTCATAAGCTGCTTTTATATCATTATAGTCACTGCAAAGTAAAGACATACAAAGGAAATCATTTTAGGGGATCATTCTGTCATCTCCATAGTCAGTTGGGTATTTTTTCATAGTTATGTGGCTTTACTCCCAGAGCTGGAAAATCTGCTAAGCTCAGTTGACTCTTCACCAAAGCAGTTCTCATGTCTTGCTACCAGAAACCTTAATGTCACATAGATTTCAAATCCAGCAGAACCAGCAACATTTTATATCATAGGTTTCCCATCAACAGTTAAGTGCTGGCACTGCCCTTAACTGCAATTACATTAACCAATGTTTGTGACAACAAGATTTTAAAATCAAGACAGGAAACTGGTTTTAAAACCTAATTAATTGTGAACCCTAGGTAAACCTGAACTATGGATAAGATTGGTTCTTGCATAAGCTTTTAACAAAGTGTCAGATTCAAACCAGATAGTTGGAGGGAGGTTACTATAAATTAATCCCAGCCTCTTACCATTGGGTTTAAGGATTCTGGGAAAGATATATAAGACCTTAGAAACAGATTTCTTTAAATATTAATAGGATTTTTTTAAAAATAAATAAATTTTGGAACAAAGCCAACATAGATTTTGGATAAACTATACTACCGTGATTCAACAATCAATTACAGAGTTAGATCTGGGGGCTAGTTAAATTCAGTTTACAGCATGATCCTGTGCATGCTTGTTCAACAAAAAGTTGAACTATCCTTTGGAAATCACTTTTAAGTTTTGAATTTCTGATGGCAGCATTATAAAATGTATAAGAAACTGTTGTCAGAACCTATTGATGAATTACAGTTGTGTAAGAGAAATTACGGTATTTTTTCATGTATAAGACCCTTTTCTAACCCAAAATTTCTTTATCTGCAAGAAAGTAGAGGGGGAAGGCAGGGACCAAAGGGCTTGGATTCCTGCTTTCCCTGTCCACTTTCTTTGCAAAAAGCTGCTTTACCCCTCTACTTTTTGCAAGAGGAAAGCACTTTCCTTGCAAGAAAGTAGAGGGGGAAAGTGATTCCTTCTTTCCCCTCCACTATCTTAAGAGGAAAGTGCTTTCCCCCTCCACTTTCTTTGCAAAAAAGTGGAGGGGGAAAGCAGCTTTTTGCAAAGAAAGTGGATGGGGAAAGGAATTCCTACTTTCCCCCTCCATTTTCTTGCGAGGAAAGTGCTTCCCCCCTCCACTTTCTTTGCAAAAAGTGGAGGGGGAAAGCAGGGATCAAAGTGCTTTGATCCCTCCCTCCCTTACTACTGTGTATAAAACAACCCTCAAATTTTCCTCTAATTATTTTAGGGAATAGTGTCATTTTATACATGGAAAAATACAGTATATATGCCATGGCAACAAATTGCCACTAATTAATGAGGTGCTGGTTGCATTCCTGAATGCATACCCAACTGAGTATCAGGATACATATGAACCACATGACGCAGTAGTTAAATTGCAGTACAGCAGTCAAGCTTCTGCTCACAACCCGAGTTCAATCCAGATGAGTTCAGGTATTCCAAACTGAAGTCTCATGAGTGAAATCTACTTCCCAGAATCTGAATAATTGTCCAAACTATTTAAAAGCTGTCCCTGTTATAAAAGTATCACTAATATGTTTGAAGAGTAGAAAAGATGGATTTATTTTTAAACACATAACTTGCCATGTGTCATAGCTGTTCAGTATTAATTTTACCGCAACACTTTTTCTATTTGGAAAATTCAGCGATCTATTGTAAAGCATTAAAAAGTACGAAACACCCCCCAACACACACATACCTGTGGGAGATTTCTACCACTATTAATCTGAGAGCAGAGACAATTTGTTCAAAGAGCAGCCTTTTTTTACAAGGAGAAAGCACTGAGGAAATACCAAAGGAGAAAGTTGGAGAGGAAGGAAGCAGACAACAAAGCCACTTTGATACCCACAGAAGTCCTGCTCAATTGAATCGTAAACAGTTCTGAGGGTTTTGGAGAGAAACTGAACCATGGGACGGGATTTGCTCACTGAAAGATAATGTGGCATCAGCAGGGCTACTTCCTAGGTTGGTTGAACATTAACCAAAGTTTTAAGGATTCACATGCTTAACTGGCCCAGATGAGCAGTTCGAATCTAATTAGTGTTTGAGAAAACAGAATGTGTGGGAGGCAGGTCTTTGCAAGTGAATCTGGGATACATGATTGGGTGGGTGGGGATAGTTTGTCTTACCTGTGTTCCTGAGTAGTGTACTTGAGCAATTCTGCAAGCTGCAGAGGATATTTACAGATTTTCTGAACAGGTGTGAGAAGGAAACCATCTATAGCAATATCAATCATTTGCTGCAGGAGACGGCAAGCTTCAAAGAAATGACGATACCTGCCCTGTTTCATCAGATTGGACAGCTCAATGCAGGCACTGGGATGATTGTTACAATATTCAGAGTAGATGGCAAAGCCTTCTTGCTAAAAGAAAACAAAATACAATATTTTTGTTAAAATAAGATATTTATTGGATGCTTTCCTTATTTGCCTTTTGTTCTTGACTTTTTAAGAGGACCCGCCTCCCAATTTCTTTGGATTATCTTTGTTGCTGCCAAGCAGTCCGCCTGTGCTAATGCACCTCCTTTAGATGACTTTTTGACCCCTCTTCCCAATATATCTGGAGATTTTTCCTGTCTGTTATTGAAGGGGAAGATTTTTAATATATTGTTTTCCTACTTTGTACGTTGGGGGTTATCCCTGTTTACCTGATTTTAAATTGTTATTAGTTAATTCAGTGTGACTTATTCTTTTAAAGTTGTATATTTTGGTGAGTTTTTAATGATTTCTTTTCCATGGCAACTTTTGTAGTGGTTTGATCCTCTGTTGCTTTACCTCTCTGCTTTTGAGGAGCACTTTTTAAGAGGTTTTAAGTGTCCTTTAGGGCTTTTGAAGTGTCAGGAAACACAACAGGGGAACTCAAAGTGAAAGAACCAGAAAGAGGCTTTCCCTTTCATGTCACACAGTGAAAACACAAAAACAAAAGAGGCCGGGGGGGTGGGGAGAGAACCTGAAACAAAAGAAATATGAACATTTTTGCCATGCACATCCCCAGTGACATGGAGGAATCACAACTGGCTTAGACAGCCTTAAGGTAAAACTGATGAGATTCTTTAAAGGCATATACAGGTATTTAGTTCTGCACTGTTATCAAGCTGCAGTTGTCACTGAAGATTGCCTTTCTCGCATAACATTCGAAAATCAAACTAACAGAGCAGAATCAACAAACTTACATGCTGAAGAAAGCAGGCTCCTATTTCGCTTAGGTGGGGCTCGTCTTTTTTGTACTGCTTCTCTAGATCTTTCAAGAATTTTCTTTGGAATTTGTAAATGTCTTCAATATTCCCAAATATGGTGTTTAGTTGGGCTTCTGTGAACATCCCAGTGTGTTTACGACACTGCCGAAGATACCCCTAGAAAAAAAATACAAACTGGACGCTCAACGTGGGTCAAATCAGAAAAGAGTTTTTTTAATTGTAATGAATAATTTGTTTTGCCTTCTAGCACTAGGAAATGTGATCTTTCTCAACTTTCACACCTCTTCCCTGCCACCTTTGTTCATGAGCGGCAATAATTGTCCGAATTGTCCAAGACCTATGTTGTCCAGTCTGAATGCAGGTTCAGTATATAAACAGTATGACACAGAGCCAGACAGCCAGTTCATACAGGATCCCTACAATTCAGTCATCATTTTCCTCTCTCACTTGGTGCAAATAATTTCACTGATTAATGAAAAAAAAAGCTAAACAACAAACCACATCTGGCTGCTCAGCATCACACTGAATGACCTATGCAACAACATCCAGTACAATAATATGGTACATGGGGGTCACAGTTTGGTCCTTTGGTCAGGGATGCAGTTGCATTCTGAGCATCTGCGCATGCCTTCCCATGTTTTTCCAAGATGGGCTGGACTCTGTTTTGTTTCGTTTTCGTGACCCCTGGAGAAAGTCAATTGGAAATTGCTGTCCGTGGTAGGCAGAGGCAGGCAGAGCTGAGGCCGAGTAAACCAGAGTCAAAGTTGCTTAAGCAAAGAGCAGTATAACAAACAACTTTTAATGTGGTGGCCTCAAGAGGACTTTGCCATGCAAATTTTAGATAGAAATATTTGTTATTTAATTATTTCAATCTGTATACTGCCTCGTTACCCGGAACACCCTCTGGATGGTACACAACTTGTCAAATTACCATTAAAAACAATGATACAAAAGTACAATGTACAATAGAACAAATAAAACTGGTTCACTAACTTAAAAATTTACTTTAAGCAGAATTAAACAAATGTAAAACAAATTGGGGCATCTCAGGTCAGTCATTAAAAACAATAATAAAAGACAGATGGTTGTTGTGGGTTTTTCGGGCTCTTTGGCCATGTTCTGAAGGTTGTTCTTCCTAATGTTTCGCCAGTCTCTGTGGCCGGCGTCTTCAGAGGACAGGAGTCAGAACTCTGTGCTCCTTCTGTTTTTATTTGTTTTTATTAATTTCCTAAAACCTGTTACCACTGAAACATCAGAGAATAAAGACAGCCACCTTACCAAATGGTTCTCTGTGCCTCAGGAGGACTTATGTGGAGTCACTCCCAGATGAGGGAGCTCCCTTCCTCGGGAGGTGCACTTGGGCCCTTCCCTTTTTCTCCTTCACTGGGGAAGCAGCCCTTTCCCCTGGCAACTGAAGACCTACCTCTTTAGAGAGGCTTCTAGGTAGTCAAACAGGGAGGTTTAGTGGGCTTTTAAAACTTTGTTTTATTGTTTTAAAATAATGTTTTTAAATATCTATGATATTTGTGTTTTCAGTTATTTGTGACTTTTCTCCTGCAAGGTGGGGAAGGCAGGATAGGAACTAAATGAATGAATGAATAAATAAACAAGCAAGCAAACGAATGAATAAACAAACAAAATAAATAAATACAACCAAGGAAGTCCCCCCAACTTTCCGTCTAACCTCTCTCTCCGTCTTCCGTACTTTTTGCCTCCCATCACTCCCATCTCAGTATGACCTCTCACTGTTACTTGCTTTGACTTCATGTCAAGCCCTCCTTTCACTCTGATCTCTCATCGCTCTGCCTTTTTCTACCTTCCCCTTCCTTCTCTCAATATGATCATTTGGCCTTCCTATCTCCATTTTTTCTGCCCTTTGTCTCCCTTCCTCATCTCCTCTTAGCCTCTTCTCTTGATCTGACTCCCTCAACACTGTTCCCTCCAGCCCTTATCTCCTTCTGCTCTCTCAGCTCTCCATCCATACTCATGTGCATGCACACATGGATCAAAGTCTTCTTTACTGTCACTCTTGCCATGTAGAAATGGCTCTACCCTTCTCTCTACCCACCATCCACTGATAGACCAAAAGAGAAGAGGGTGATCCTCAGAGATAAGAGCAGACCTGCAAGATCTGCAGGCCAGAAAGTCAACCCAAGGGTTTCTTCTTGATTTTCTGGCATTTTATAGCCCACCTCACAGATGTCCTTGAGATGTTTGATATAGATTCTCTCTGTATTCATTATTTCCTGAATGACATTCGTTCTCATCTGATCCTTGTTTTCTGCCATTTTTTGGCGATGTTTTCCAGGGTCTGCATTTGGTTCTTCATCTTGGAGGTTATGACAGTTTTCTGCAAGTTCTTCCTGATTGACCCGCAACTGGAAGCATAAGGAGGGAGGAGAAACTGAGTTGAAAAAAAGGACAGCAATAGTGCAGTCAGCAATGAAAAGTCAGTTAGCAATCAGTTGGCAAGGGGTTTCAATTATTATTTTTAAAAATCCACATGAGATCCTATATCCTATGCCAGTGAGCCCCACTGCCAACTCAGAATTCTGTGAGCTGTAGATCAGTGAAGCAATTTTCCTGAGTTTTGGGTCTGACCATAGGTAGGTGATGATGCACCTACTTTCTCTGCATGTGGAGGATCCTGGGATCACTTCCCGGCAATTCCAGGAATCAAAGAATTAGGTAGGAAAAGATGAGAAAGTGTGTACCTGAGAACTGAGAGAGCCACTGTTGATCAGTAGCCGCTCAGGGTGGTCGTATAGACCAGATGGGCGGGATACAAATCAAATCAAATCAAATCAAATCAATCAATCAATCAATCAATAATAGTGGCTTCAAAGACAAATAGTCTGACTTTGTATGAAGCAGCCTATTAGCATCCAATACTTTCTACAGCTGAAACTCTACAAAAATCAACTGGAGTTTACTATTCTTCACTCTTTGAAGTACATGCATAAAATTGATGTGTCTGCTGCCCATTCATTCATTCATTCATTCATTCATTCATTCATTCATTCATTCATTCATTCATTCATTCATTTATAATTGTGAAAATGCACTCCTAGTCTCCACCAAAACCTGGGCATCCAGGCTCAGAAACAAACCCAGGAGCACTCACAAGCTGTGCACCTGCGTGTAAACCCCATCCAGTACAAGCTGCCTCTTATTTCTTGATCTGCCTTTTGACTAGTCAGGAGCACATCTGTCTTATCTGGATTAAGTTTCAGGTTTTTTTGCCCTCACCCAGTCCATTACTGATACCAGACACTGATCTAGACCAAAATAGTTTTCTTAGATTTAGATTGAAAGAAGAGATAAGAGTTATGTCATCTGCTTATTGGTGAATCCTTTGAAGACATGTGTCCCAGATGAGAACAAGAGCAGTCATCTCTCTCCCTGGCCAACTTAAGGACACAGGAGACAAAACAGACAAGAGCTGTTTATTTCTTTGTGAGTTACATTTAGAGCTCTCATTTCCTCCAGAGAAGTCAGGAAAGTGTATGTGGTTTTTTTTCCCTTCCATTCCTCTTCACAAAAATCCTGGGTGATAAGTCCTACTATGAGAGAGTGGCTTGGCCCAAAGTGACCAAGTGAGTATCCTGGCTCTGTAGGGACTACAACTTGGGTCTCCCAGTCCTGCACAGTGGTCTCTCTCTCTCTGCTTATAAACTTCAGCTCCGTGTAGGATCATAGTGAACATTTTATAACCAGACTTCCTGTGTAAATCTGATACATAAATTCCACTTCTCATGTAGCTGGCCATTCTTAAAGCTAATCTCAAGCACAAACAGTGCACTCATCTTTAATGTATTAGTCAGTAGTCATATTACACTGTTGCTGATGATTTTAATTAATTAACGACACACACCCCTCCCCATTCCCTAATCACTCTCAATCACAAAAGGGTTTCCATGGAGGTTTGGGACCTTCTGGGAGTTGGAATTGTTTTATTTCCAAAAAAATTGTTGCCATTGATTATATCAGCAGCCTTACATGGCATAACTCGGAGGACAGGATTTCAGCCACTAATGCCAAAAAGTCTGACATTAAGAGCTAACTTTGAAATGAATCAAGCGAAGTAAGTGGTCCAAATAGCAGTCTCCAATTCTATCTACCTTCTACAGAAAAAAAGTGTTTGGTTTTTACTCTGATTGTTCAGCCTTTACCATAGGCTAAGGAAGTGATTAATTATTGATATTGTAAGTAAAAAAATAGCCCTAAAGAATAAACAAGCAGGAATGTTGAGTACCTATGGAGCTTTCATTATGGCCATTGACAGGGAACTGCAATGCACTGAGTAGTCCTCAGGTGTGTGTGTGTGTGTGTGTGTGTGTGTGTGTGTGTGTGTGTGTGAGTGTGTGTGTGTGTGTGTGTGTGAGAGAGAGAGAGAGAGAGAATCTTACCATACATGTTAATGCAGAGATACTGGTGAGTGTTTTGCAAATAAATAAATTGTAGAAGTAATGATCAGGGAAGAAGTGACAGACACCAGCTTCAGAAGGCGATTGGACAAAGATAAGGGGAATGGGATAGGGTCTATCTGTCGCAATAGATTATCTGCCTATAATACCAGAAGTGGTATCAGTTGATGGAGAAGTGCAAGTAGGAAGGTGCTGCTGCATTTGCACGACGCAGGGGATTCTCAAAGGCAGCTGTTTGTACAATTACAAATGGTGAACAGAAAACTGAATGAGACGGGGCTTTGGTCTGATCCACCAGGCTCTTCCTGTGCTCCTCACAATATTAGGCAAGTCAAGATTTTACAGGATATGAGTAGGAAGGGTGTTACCAAATTGAAACCACTGACTCGTGACCTTACTTCTCCTCCCCATTTATTTCCTTTCTTTTTACAGTAACAGAAGTATATGTACCGTATTTTTCCATGTATGAAATGACACTTTTTCCTAAAATAATTAGAGGAAAAATTAAGGGTCATTTTATACACAATAGTAAGGAGGGGAGGGAGGGATTAAATTGCCCCCTCCATTTTGTATGTATGTATGTATGTATGTATGTATGTATGTATGTATGTATGTATGTATGTATGTATGTATGTATGTATGTATGTATGTATGTATGTACGTACAGTGGGGTCTTGACTTAAGAACGGCTCGAGTTAAGAACATTTTGACTTAAGAACCACTCTCATAGGAAAATACTGACTTGACTTACATACTTAGATTTGAGTTAAGAACTGAAAAAAAAACCACGTGGGAGGCAGGGAAAGTGCAAAATTTGAACTTTCAGTTAACTGTTGGCCAGTGAAAAGGGTGCCTGCCTGCTTCCTCATTCCTCTCAGCGTTTAGAGAGTGGATTGGGAGTCTTCAGACTGCCTGGTACTGCCTGGACTGTATTTTCCCTGCCTTCCCTGAACCTTTCTTGACCTAAGAAAAAAAGAAACAAAATATCCCCCTCTAGTGGTCGAAGGCGGAATAGCAGCTTCCCATTAGTTTCTATGGACGGAAAAGAGCAGATACGGATCAAATGGTTTTCAATGCATTCCTATGGGAAATGCAGATTTGACCTGAGAACTTTTTGACTTGAGAACCGCCTTCCAATACGGATTAAGTTCTCAAGTCAAGACCCCACTGTATGTATGTATGTATGTATGTATGTATGTATGTATGTAGGTAGGTAGGTAGGTAGGTAGGTAGGTAGGTAGGTAGGTAGGTAGGTAGGTAGGTAGGTAGGTAGGTAGGTAGGTAGGTAGGTAGGTAGGTAGGTAGGTGTATGCATTACAGTATTTAATATACCGCCCCATTAGTGCCATGCACTATTCTAGGCAGTTTACAGAAGCTGAAAACATATACGTAATGATAATGTATTAAATGAGCAGTTCAAAAACAGCAAAAACTTCAAGAGGCATAAACTGAAGAATAAAACAGGGAATGCAAGGCAAATAAACAACCTTATGTAAACAAAAGTATCTCATCCAGTTCAGGAGACCGGGGTTCAAATCCTCTCAACTATGCTTTGATTATATTCCTGCGTTGAGCAGGGGGTTGGACTTGATGGCTTTATAGGCCCCTTCCAACTTCAGTTTCCTATGATTATATGCCCCGAATAATTCTCTGTCACTTAAACCACTTCACAAAATTGTTTTAAGAATAAAGGGGGGGGGGGGAAGAGGTGAAGGACAAAATTATATATATTGACACATCCCAGCCCATAGACAGGGATGCAGGATACCATGTTTTTATATTATGTATGTAAAACAAATATGCAGTGGTTTTGTTTTATGTTTTTAATGATTGCCACAAATAAAGAAAAATGGCAGCACAGGTGCCAATTTTTAATTCTATATACTTGCTATATATCTAATAAATATGAAATATGGAAATCTAATGGCAATAAGATATTTATATATACATTTACTCTTCTGCTTGTTGCCAGATTCCTTGTGTCCATTTCTCCTTGTCCACAATATGGCTTTGGGTGCAAAGAACACCACCTTCAGTGAAATAGCCAAATTAAAAAGAGCAACTTGGAGTTAATGAATCTCTTCAAGCTCTTTGAAGCCATTATATCACTGAATGAGCTGGATCTGCCTGGCATAATTTATATTAACATATCATATGATCTGGCTGCAATCCTGTATACACTTACCCAGGAGTACATGCTACCAACTCCCGTTGGACTTATTCCTGAGTGGACAAGCACCGGAATGCATTGCCAAGAAATGTATACCATGTTTTCCCCATTTCAAAAATGAACTATTCAAATATAAAAATTATGAAAACCAAACATTAAAACACATCTGAGAGTTGTATCTGTTCTCTCCTTACAAAAAGAGCAAACATGAAGCAAAAGTGAGGTCATTCTGGATAAAGATGATAAAAGCTGTACCTAAATGAAGCTAGAAAATCAAAACTGGAAATAATACAATTAATTGCTATAATCTAAATGCTACGATGTGAAAATAAGTGGCATAGCTAAACTCAAACAATGTGTCAGCCCACACCAAGGGAGCATAAAATTGCTGCTCTACTCACCCTGACAAAGCTAGCTGGAAACCATGCTTCCTTCTCTTCATTTCTTCCCCACCACCAATCCTTGTTTGAAGCTTCAAGGACTTGGATGACATCCCCAGCTTTGAAGGCTAATTCCTGGTCGTCCATGGTCACATGATCCCAGAGTGCTTCTGCATAGACCATACTCCCATCGCTTATCAACTGAAAGAGAAACGCAAAGATTCTGCCAGGCTGGCCAAAGACAAATGTGTTCCAGCAGATCTGTGGAGATGCTAACAACATGAACAGAAGTTCAAACACTGAACTAATTTCCTTGAGCTTTTGTAGGCATCCTCGGCAGAAATATTTTTGCATAAATATGGTGATAAATGAACCAAATACTTTTCAAATGGTTCAATAATATAACAAGTGTGCTTATGAATTCATAAATGTGATTGCTCATCCACAATATTTAAACAAGGTATTGTAAAAAGATTCCTGTACAAAAGTTTCCTTCTCATTACCTCGTTAATGGCTAGCTGTTCCCCTCCAGGTTGCAGGTACCTAGGATTGGGTCGGCAAAGCTCCTCATAGCTGTAATCCTCTTCGCTACCGTTGTCATCCACTAAAGCAGAAGACTCAGTACCACCATCTGCAGCACCTGGCAGGAAAGGAAAATGATGAGTTATTAAAGTATAATGAAAGGTTCTGTCATGATTTTTTAAAATTCTCCTTATGAAACAGCACAGAATTCTGATTTTCCAATTCTCACATTCACTTGCTTGGCTCAAAAACTCCAAAACCACACACACAATCAGAGTTAGACGGAGAGACATCTGAATCAATCCTAAGCAATTATCTACCCAAACGAAAATATGCTACATGGACGACAGGTACTGGTCAGTGATCTAGCCAGCCACCCCACTGTTCTTCCAGAATGCTTTATTCCAGAGATCTGGAAACTATTTTACCCTCTTCCTGACCTCAGAGGGCAATGTCCCTCAAACAGGCTGCACCTCCAAAAACTTTCAGATGCATGATTTGCTTCTTTGGCATAATCAGGTAAATCCCTATTTGGATTCCAGGCCCCCTTTTGGATTCTGGGTCAAACTTAAAGCCATCTGACTTGCATGCAATAAGGAACCCCATGAGGAATCACAGTGGGAACATTAATTAGTAGTGATCTGTCACTGTAATAACATCATTTCATCTATGCCAGTGTATGTTACAAAGGAAAACTTGGTCTATATGTTTTTAAAAATAATGTTTTACATGCCTAATAAAGGTTTCTGAAACTGAAACTGAAAAATAATGTTGTGACCCACCTTCATTCCCATACCAGGAGAAAGGCAGGTTAGGAAAAGCCATCCAATCCATATCCTATTTTTAATCTCAACTGTTGCGTAGATCCAATTGAATCAATTGCTAATGATATGTCAATATTTATAGAAATCCTGTCACACTGACCGTAAGTCAATCTACTCTAGTTGCAGCTGCCGATAGGATACTGGCCTCATGCTTCAAAATAGCTATTGGATGTTGGCCCTCCAAATGTTGGACTATAACTCCCATCAGACCTAGCCAGCCCAATGGTAAGGCATGACATACTTCATAGAGGCTGCTGCCACAAATTTGTGGTTGGAACACAAAAACCAGTCTAAAGGACCAGTGGTGCTATTTTGTGAATCCTGTTCTAACACTTCTGTATATGTCTAGTTATACTCTAGACTGGACTTTTGTTCTCCTTAAGATCATTGTCACGGATGCAGTATTTAATGAATAGTGTTGTTTTTTACAATATCTACGGCGCTGACCTAAAACAAACAAAGGTAAAGGTAAAGGTAAAGGTTCCCCTTGACAATTTTTGTCCAGTCGTGTTCGACTCTAGGGGCGGTGCTCATCCCCGTTTCCAAGCCATAGAGCCAGCGTTTTGTCCGAAGACAATCTTCCGTGGTCACATGGCCAGTGCGACTTAGACACGGAACGCTGTTACCTTCCCACCGAGGTGGTACCTATTTATCTACTCGCATTTACATGCTTTCGAACCGCTAGGTTGGCGGGAGCTGGGACAAGCGACGGGCGCTCACTCCGTCATGTGGATTTGATCTTACGACTGCTTGGTCTTCTGACCCTGCAGCACAGGCTTCTGCGGTTTAGCCCGCAGCGCCACCACGTCCCTATACAAAACAAACAAACAACAAACAAATAAATGTTATAGTGAACAACAACATGATTATTAAGAAACTCTCCTACTGGTAATTTATTCATGCCATAGAAACACATGAACATATTGCAAAGGCATAGAAAAGCTACTGTGGTACAGATGTTAGTTAATTAGGGCACACCCAGTGTGAACAGTGGAGTACTATAGTGCAGTGGTCCCCAATCTTGGGCCTCCAGATGTTTTTAGATTTCAACTCCCAGAAATCCTGGCCAGCAGAGGTGGTGGTGAAGGCTTCTGGGAGTTGTAGTCCAAGAACATCTGGAGGCCCAACTGAGCCAATTGAATCAGTTGGGTAAGGTGTTTTTTTAAAGCCATATTTTACCACAGAAATGGCAAGCTCAGGGAGGCTGGCAGCCAAATCTGTGTCCCTGGCCCCCTCTCTGTGCCACACAGACCATATTTGGAGCCATGTTTTCAAGAATGTTAAGCGCCCTTTGACACACTTCCAGTCTGAGGTGCTGGGGGAGCAGGGGGGCTTTAGGAGATGAACCTCCCTAGGATTAAGACATGAAACTGCAGAAAAATCACAATTTTTCATTTTAAAAAATACTCCATTTTAAAAGGAGGAGCTCTTTGGTGAGCACAAGAACTCAGGTGCATGGGGCGAACAGCCCACATTGTGGTTACGAGGTTTATGGGGTGACTTCTTAGTTGTTCCAACAAACCGAAGCATAAAGCCATATCAAATAAGTTTTCAAAAGGATGATTTGATTGCACGAAGGGATTGCTGACCCTTTTTGGATATTAGAGAAGAATGCATGATAAAGAGGCTGGAGGATGATCCATTGCTAAGTACAATCTGACTTGCAAGGTCACAGGTGGATGGACATTCGGCACTACAAGTGCCACAAGTGGCAGAGCTAGCTAACAGAGACAAACTGGGACGAGGAGGTTCAGCAAACCACAGCAAACTGCACTAAAACTCAGTTTCGGCTGCACTATATGTACTAGAGTGGTACTGTCCAATAATTCTGTCTCAAACACACACCAAAGGTGGCCACCAAGTTCTAATGGTGCGATAGCATTAGAGAGAAAAATACCTCTCCCACCCCCAATTATTCACATCTTGCTTTTGTTACATGAATTCTACCAGTTTGAAGTCATTTCTTTTATAGGAACTACCATAATTTTTTTAGAACTGAACCAAGAAGGACCATATTAGATTTCCTTGCCAATTTCACTCCCCACCAAAAGGAAAATGGGTCCAATTCTAATTATTTAAGACTAAATTCTCTTACTTCAATTTTGTTTCAGAACACATGATTCTACTAAACTCTATCTACAATCTATGAAATATTCCTAAAACACAGAATTATAAGTAGAAATGGAACTTACTTAACTTATTAAAAGGCAAGTGTTCACAGTGTAGACTCACTGGAAAGCAACTTTCCTTATAATCAGAAAATAGTTCCCAAATTCACGATTATTTTGGAAGATTTCACCCTCTGCTAGTTTTAAAGGCATGATAATACTGCAAACATTTATACACAAATATTATATACAAATATTCTAAAAGAATCATCTGTTGAAATATAATTAATTTGAAGAACAATCCTGCTTTGCAATACAAATGCTTAAATTCGACATAGCTAGTTTTCTGACTCTTGCTCTCTACAGCCATTTCTCTATTGTTTACTGCTGGCAGTAAATACCCAGACATGAATAGGCTATTCTTATCTCTTTTACAGACTATCAAAACTGAAGACAGAGACAAAAAAGCCAGAATACAACTGGCTTTTATCTCATTTTATTTTCTGTGCTCATCTGCCAGCCTTGCTTTATTTTATATCTGAGTCAAGCCTCATGATAACAGTTTAAAAACAGAAATGCCACAGAGAATAAATGGAGTTCCATCTCCTACTGAAACATACCTATCTGAAGGCTTTCCAGACTCCAGAACCGGGCTATTTCCTCTCTGGCTACCATCCTGCTGTCCAAAAAACACACACAAAAAAACCTGCCCGACTATACACAATGCAGAGCTGGGCTTTTAATAGGTAAGGCCTAGCCCTTAAAAAAAACACCCTGTGGGCCAGAGAGGCTGCAAGCTACTGGAAATGCAGAAACAGCTTATTCATCGCTTTGAGCTTCTGTTCGTGCATTTCAGGCCGGAGTCTACTTCGAAACTGACAGCTCACTCTCTGTTCAGTGTAGCTGTGAGTTTAGTGCCTTCAGTGACATCATGAGGTACCCTGCAGGAGGAAGTTACAAAACAAATACATGCACATGTGCACACACAGTATTCATGCACATGACACATGCACACAATGTACTCCTGCCTTAAATCCTCGCAGAACAGATTTATTACTGCTACTCTGAATTAACTGCTCACTCTCTGCTCAACTATGTTCCTCTTGTTCTCTCTGGCCCAAAGGAAAGGCTATATCACTAAAGAACAGATTTCTTCTCCTTACCATATGTTTAAAATTTTGAAAAACTTAGCATAAGAAACAACATTATTTCAGAATGGAAGTTTTGAAGTAAAAAATGAAACATAATGCAGACCTTCAGTAAAAATTATTTGTAAGCTTGTCTATGCAGCGTGCAGGTTTCCCGGACTTTTGGCTTCAAGAGTCAGCTCTTAACTCCTCTCTTAGTTCTTTTTTCAATTGTATGTTTTGTGGGTCAGTGGCCGCTCATGGTCTGAACCAGGAGGGGTCACCTCTCAGGTCACAAGTCACTCAGGCTGTGTGTCAAGCATCAGATCAGCCTGCTTAAGTATCATCAGCTGAACCTACATAGGCCAATGCTTTAGCAAGGTCTATAAAGGGCTTCATCTTGAGCAGAGCTTGTTCCTCAATTACAACAACTCTTGTTTAGACTCACGTTTCTGTTCTCTCTCCTGGTCCCCTTTCCTGACCTGCCTTCTTTAAAAGGTTTCTCTTTCTTTTCTTTTCTTTTTTTTACTAAGTCACTGCTTCTGGCCCTTGAAATTATGTATGTACTTACTCAGTAAGTCAAAGTTTACATCCCAGAATTCTTCCACTGAGCTCAAGATAGTATATACAGCCCTCCTCCGACTCATGTTATCTTCACAACAACCTTGAGAGGTAGACTATGCTTAGAAAAAGTGAGTGGCCCAGCTACATTGTATTTCAGGGCTCAATGGGGAGTTAAACTCTGATCTCCCAAATAAATGCCAGTCCAACACTCTATCTCATGTCACTTATTGACTCTATTTACTGTATCTGCCTTGTTTGGAAATCAATCTGAGCATGATTTGGACCATATGCACATCCACCCCTCAGACTGACAGATAGCTCATCCAGACTATTTTATGTTCCTTTGAAAGCTTTAATATTTTGTAGTGTACTCTTCTGCAACATGTAATTCCAGGGCAGCCAAGAGAAAACATTTTTTAAAAAAATCTATACAATAAAATAGAAAGTTAGATAAATAAATAATGTAATTTCAAAAAATAGAGGGATCATAGCATGTTTGAGTTAAAATAAAAACAAAAAGCAGCAACAAAGAAGTTCAGAACCCCAGATAAATGTTTAAAAATCCATTAGGGCATGCAAGAGGAAAACTCCTCTGAGATAGCATTTCAAATGCAGGGCATCACAAACTGAGAAAATATATTCCAGTAATCACCCCATTCAATGGAATTTCCCTTGTCAAAAACATTTTCTTAAAATTGACATAAGTCAACTGTATGGCTGCTATAAGGACTGGGCTGGAGTAAGCCGAGGAAAAACGGTTGCTTAGTTCAAATAGAAAACCACAAAATCTGTAGTCACATCTGTGAAATCAGCCTTGCTCATTCCTAAGAAAGGGGAAACTGGGTTTTCACATGTACTGCTAAAATTGTGCCCCAGACTCAGTTTGTTGTATACAATATTTGTATTTGTGCCTCAGAAAAATTTGTAAGCAATCACATTCATCAATTTGAAGAAGCTAAATTTGTATATATGAACACCAAAATAATTTATCTATGGAGTAATGATGAGTGAGGAGTGAGCAAAAGAGATCAGCTGTCACATTTTCCGCTTTCCCTTAGCTGAGTAAACAAGTGACCTTCACAGACTTTATCACACCACAATCTAAAATTGTTGCTATGGACAGCCACTTCTCTATATACATCAACTCTTTGCCAGCAGCAGCACCAATGAGTTACACCAGTTTAGGGGGGAAGTTGCTTTCTAATCATTCTACTGTGCCTACCTGAGCACATCTCAAAACACATCTGGCTTGCCCTGCTACATTTCTGCACTGGACCATTTTTTTTTTTTAAAAATGCCACTAAATAACTGTTTGGTTCCTCAAGACCAATGGTACCCAACCTTGGGTCCCCAGATATTCTTGGCCTACAACTCCCAGAAATCCTGGCCAGCACAGTTAGTGGGAGTTTTAATCCAAGAACATCTGGGGACCCAAAGATAGAAACCACTGATCTAGGCAGAAAGTAAATTTAGCACTTTAAAAAATCAGAGTTCTTTCTCTTCAGATACCATCAGCTTACTTCTATTAATCCTTTATCTGGAACATTTCCCCCTACATACCCAACTGACTTGGTCAAAAGATCATTCAGCCCCTGCTGTGTGTGTGTGTGTGTGGGCACCAATGTGTAGCCTGCATAATTAACTTGTAAACCACCCAGAGAGTGCTTGAAGCGCTATGGGGCGGTATATAAGCAGCACACTTTGCTTTGCTTTGCTTTAAATAATTTCAAAACACCCACAAAAGTCATGTGGCTTCCTGGATGCTGCTGGTTCTGATGAAAAAATTAGAAGCCAGATATTATATGACAATCTCATTTGCAAAAACTTGCATTTCTCTATCATTTGAAGGTGGATGGGCCCAGTTATCAAAAAATTGCCATCTGACCTACACTAGCATCAAATAATCCAAGTGTGTGTTTTTATCCACTATCTGTTTCCACCACTGACCAATTAAATGGCCCTGGAAGGCAAGGAGGGCCTGAAGGCAAGAGCCCTCTTCAAATCGTCTGTGCTCAGAATCTGGTTTTCAGGTGTAGCCAGCCAGCCACTACATTACTAATTTAATATTGTGAATACACAATATTGTGGGCACATAAAAGAGAGGGAGATACCAAAAGGAGAGAAAAAATATTTCCAATGGTAATCATAATTAATAGGGAAAAGCTCAATTATGCTTGAAGGGCCTTATCATAACTATTCTGTATATAAAAATGTATTTTACAATAATGGATGACACGCTGATAGGAAACAAGTTGCTTGGAAAAATAAGAGTAAATTGTACAAATGTATGCCACAAGCATGTAATATAAAGTTGGTGTGTACTATTGCAGGAAAAAGCATCACTTTGCTCCTAAAAGCCTTTCCTATCTTGATTGTCAGTACTGCTGCCATGCTAGATTGGTCATGATTTATTAATGCACATTTATAGACTCATGTAGAATGTGCAATACATACAGTATACTTACAAAATCCCTAGTGAAAATAATAGCATCACTCACACATCTTGTTTACAAATTCTAAGAAATGTATAAAGATTCTATAATATTTTAACTGTTTTGGCATTAAATTCCAGGTTTTCACAAGTTAAATTACATAAAATTGTTGTTGTTTAGTCGTTAAGTCATGTCCGACTCTTCGTGACCCCATGGACCAGAGCACGCCAGGTCCTCCTGTCTTCCACTGCCTCCCGGAGTTTGGTCAAATTCATGATGGTAGTTCATTGACACTGTCCAAGCACTTTGTCCTCTGTCGTCCCCTTCTCCTCTTGCCTTCACACTTTGCCAACATCAGGGTATTTTCCAGGGAGTCTTTTCTTCTCATGAGATGGCCAAAGTACTGGAGCCTCAGCTTCAGGATCTGTCCTCCCAGTGAGCACTCAGGGTTGATTTCCTTTAGAATAGGTTTGTTCTCCTTGCAGTCCAGGGGACTCTCAAGAGTGTCCTCCAGCACCACAATTGAAAAACATAAATTCTTCAGCGGTCAGCCTTCCTTATGGGCCAGCTCTCACTTCCATACATCGCTAATGGAAAAACCATAGCTTTGACTATGCGGACCTTTATCGGCAAGGTGATGTCTCAGCTTTTTAAGATGCTGTCTAAGTTTGTCATCACTTTCCATCAAAAAAGCAGGCATCTTTTAATTTCATGGCTGCTGTCAACACTTGCAGTAGTCATGGAGCCCAAGAAAGTAATATCTGTCACTGCCTCCATATCTTCCCCTTCAATTTGCCAGGAGGTGATGGAACCAGTGGCCATGACCTTTCTTTTTTTTTTTAGGTTGACCTTCAGACCATTTTTGGCACTCTTCTCTTTCACTCTCATGAAGAGGTTCTTTAATTCCTCCTCACTTTCTGCCATCAGAGTGGCATCATCTGCATATCGGAGATTGTTGATATTTCTTCCGGCAATCTTAATTCCGGCTTGGGATTCCTCCAGTCCTGCCTTTCGCATGATGTATTCTGCATATAAGTTAAATAAGCAGGGGGACAATATACAGCCTTGTCATACTCCTTTCCCAATTTTGAACCAATCAGTTGTTCCATATCCAGTTCTAACTGTTGCTTCCTATCCCACATATGGGTTTCTCAGGAGATAGACAAGGTGGTCAGGCACTCCCATTTCTTTAAGGACTTGCCATAGTTTGCTGTGGTCCATATAGTCAAAGGCTTTTGCATAGTCAATGAAGCAGAAGTAGATATTTTTCTGGAACTCTCTGGCTTTTTCCATAATCCAGTGCATGTTAGCAATTTGGTCCCGAGTTCCTCTGCCCCTTCGAAATCCAGCTTGTACTTCTGGGAGTTCTTGATCCACATACTGATGAAGCCTACCTTGTAGGATTTTGAGCATAACCTTGCTACCATGTGAAATGAGTGCAATTGTACGGTAGTTGGAGCATTCTTTGACACTGCCTTTCTTTGGGATTGGGATGTAGACTGATCTTTTCCGGTCCTCTGGCCACTGTTGAGTTTTCCAAACTTGCTAGCATATTGAGTGTAGCACCTTAACAGCACCATTTTTTAAGATTTTAAATACTTCAACTGGAATGTCATCACCTCTACTGGCCTTGTTGTTAGCAATGCTTTCTATAGCGGACTTGACTTCACTCTCCAGGATGTCTGGCTCAAGATCAGCAGCCACACTATCTGGGTTGTCCGGGACATCCAAATCTTTCTGTTATAGTTCCTCTGTGTATTCTTGCCACCTCTTCTTGATGTCTTCTGCTTCTGTGAGGTCCCCTACCATTTTTGTCCTTTATCATGTCCATCTTTGCACAAAATGTTCCTTTTATATCTCCAATTTTCTTGAACAGATCTCTGATTTTTCCCTTTCTATTATTTTCTCTATTTCTTTGCACTGTTCTTTTAAGAAGGCCCTCTTGTCTCCCCTTGCTATTCTTTGGAAGTCAGCATTCACTTTTCTGTAACTTTCCCTGTCTCCCTTACATTTTGTTTCCCTTCTCTTCTCTGCTATTTGTAAGGCCTCATTGGACAGCCACTTTCCTTCTTGCATTTCCTTTTCTTTGGATGTTTTTTTGTTGCTGCCTCCTGTACAGTGTTATGAGCCTCCATCCATAGTTCTTCAGGCACTCTGTCCACCTAATCGAGTTCCTTAAATATGTTCTTCACTTCCACTGTGTATTCATAAGGGATTTGGTTTAGATTATACCTGACTAGCCCAGTGGTTTTTTCTATTTTCTTCAGTTTAAGCTTGGGTTTTGCTATAAGAAGCTGATGATCAGAGCCACAATTATCTCCAGGTCTTGTTTTTACTGACTATATAGAACTTCTCAATCTTTGGCTGCAGAGAACATAATCAATCTTTTTTTGGTATTGCCCATCTGGTGATGTCCATGTGTAGAGTTGCCTCTTGTGTTGTTGGAAAAGAGTGTTTGTGATGACCAGCTTGTTCTTTTGACAAAACTCTATTAGCCTTTGCCCTGCATTGTTCTGAGCTCCAAGGCCAAAATTACCTGTTGTTCCTTTTATCTCTTGACTCCCTACTGTAGCATTCCAATCCCCTATAACGAGAAGAACATCTATCTTTGGTGGCTGTTCTAGAAGGTGTTGTAAGTCTTCATAGAATGGTCAGTTTCAGCCTCTTCAGCATCAGTGGTTGGTGTATAAACTTGGATTACTGTGATGTTGAAAGGTTTGCCTTGGATTCATATTGAAATCATTCTATCATTTTTGAGATTGTATCCCAGTACAGCTTTTCCCACTCTTTTGTTTAGTATTAGTTTACTCAATTTCTTCTACAGGATTCTTGCCCACAATAGTAGATATGATAATCATCTGAATTGAATTCGCCCATTCCTGTCCATTTTAGTTTACTGACGCCCAGGATATCAATGTTTATTCTTGCCATCTCCTGTTTGACCACATCCAGCTTCCCAGGTTCATAGATCTTACATTCCAGGTTCCTATGCAGTATTTTTCTTTGCAGCATTGGACTTTCCTTTCACTTCCAGGCGCGTCCATAGCTGAGCATCCTTTCGGCTTTGGCCCAACCACTTCATTAGCTTTGGAGCTACTTGTCCTTGTCCTCTGCTCTTCCTCAGTAGCATGTTGGATGCTTTCCGACCTGAGGCGCTCATCTTCCAGCATCATATCTTTTAACCTTTTGTTTCTGATCATGGAGTTTTCTTGGCAAAGATACTGGAGTGGCTTGCCAGTTCCTGCTCTAGGTGGATCATGTTTAGTCAGAACTCTCCACTATGACATGTCTGTCTTGGGTGTCCCTGCATGGCATAGCCCATAGCTTCTCTGAATTACTCAAGCCCCTTTGCCCTGACAAGGCATCAATCCATGAACGGTAGATTACATAAAATACCAGATTTAAAAAAACAATGGAAAAGAGACTCAACAGTAACATAATTAAGATCTATACCAAACAGCCAATTTAACCCAATTAATAAACTTAATATCATTTTCGTAACAGCCTTCAGGATAATACCAGGTTTCAGCTGACCAATCATGATCACAATAAAATGACATTTTGGCATACATTTTTTGTGACTAAAACTGACAATTTATACAAATCTTGCCGAATTCTGGGAAGTGAGTGTTTTACACACGTACACATACAATCTGAGATAATGGTTTCCCACTGGATTTTTGATAAGACCGATGTCCCAGAAAATACTGTAATCAATTACTTTTCACTGTTAGTGGAAGATTCTTTGATACATTGAAACTTAAGGTAAGAAATCAACTTATACTAATTCTATTCAAAACTTACAGCAGCCTCCTTACAAATAACTAATTAAATAACTAATGAAGCCTATAAGCGGTGGTAGGGGGAGCTGTCAGGGGATCTGTGAAAACTTATTTCTTTCCTTTCACCCCATAGAACTCTTGCTTCTTTCCAATTAATTGAAGCCTTCCAATTAGGACTCACAGCATAGGTTATATTATTTATTTACATATGCACGTCCATTTGTATCCTATCTTTCTGTGTTGTTACATAGCCAAAGCTGCTTATAATATGAAATCTATATCCAGATGAAGCTACATAAAATAGTTACAGCAAATTATAATTGCCGTTACGTTACTTCCCCAAAATGTGTTCCAATAAGCTGATCTACTCAGTTTTCACTCATCTCTTTGTGATTTGCCAACACAGTTGAGCTAAACCTATTGGAATCTGAAATTGCATTCTCTTTCTGCCAGATTTTACATAATTTTTATTTTTCATTCTCCAAAGTCCTTCATATTTGCATGTAAGGTTCAACATGTCCTGGAGAGCAATCTGATCACAATAGGGGCTCCTGTGTGGAAGCTACAAAAAAAAAGTGTTGACACCACAACCAATCAGGCCAATTTCTGAGTACAGCAATTGGCAGGTTTGCTTATTTATTTTGGATTAGCTTCATATGATACTCACCGCTGGATGCTCTCATTTGTCGCTTACATCCAACTCTGTCCAGGCCAATGGGTGTGCTTTGAGAAAAGGTGAAAGGGCGGTATCTGGCCGAGACAGCTTTGTAAGGAGGAACCTGATGAGCTGGTACTGGAGGACGTGCAACTGGCTGAAAAGGGAAAGAAGAAAGGGAAATTGCTACCATGAAAACCCACCTGATGGCCTCATACGATGCCATGCAGAAAGCAATATTTATTTAGGAGCAAAATTGTTAACTTACGCAAAAAGTGTTGAACTACAAAATTCCATGTAACTGTAAAGTGAATTTAGTTCTCTAGCAATTAATATTTATGCATTCAAAGTCATCTTACCCATACATGAGAGGGAGGCAGCAAAGGGCCTGAGGAAGATTCACAAAAGCAGCAACAAACACTTCAGGGGTGGTGGGGAATAGTCAAGTGACAACCCAAAACTGCTCTGTAAGAATGAAGCATGCTCAATATACACAGAATATTGAGTGACTAGAATGAGGTGTCATAGAGGAAGGCAGAGCTAATTGACTTAAATACTGAATATGAGCATTCCACAATGCAATATTATGCTACAGGCCCCACATGATATTTCCTCTTACTAGCCACATGTAAAATGGATTTTTCACAAAATTCAGTGGGGGAATTAATACTGCTTTTTCTTCTCAATCAGGTGTATGACTAAGATGGAAACAGCACCTAATCAGCTATGATAACTTCATGATTCTTCTTGCATGCATGTAAAAATTCAATTAAGACTCTTGTCATAGTACAGTATTTTTCTTACACTAGAGAGATATTCAAGCCTCTCTGAGAAAGCATTCCAAAGATAGGGTTCTGCTATTGAGAAGTCCCTTTCTTGGTGATCACCTGCCAAAGCTCAGCAGAGCAAGTCAAAGGCATCCACAGAGAAGCAAGATTTGTCTGCCAGCATCAGGGGATTGTAGGTTTTGGTTTCATTAAGGCATCCCATTGATTTTGTTCCATGTACCGAGCACCAAATGTGTTATTAAAATACGTTTTTAAGGACTGTACAGTATTTCATATGCTTACCTATCTGTCTATTATTCTGTAAGCCCACATTCTCCAGTAAATAAAATAACTTTGGTTCCTCGTTTGTAGTATGTTTAACAAAACAATGTTTAATAAAACAATGGCTGAATTCCTGAAACATTATCCATTGAATGCCAAGTCATGTGGCTTTATGTGCAACGGATTATATTTATTGGAGGTTTCTTAACTCATGGCAACTCACTTCCAAAATTATACTTTTTGTGTAACTGTGCACCAGTGCTTTGGCTGATGTATGTTTCTCACTACTTTTGCCTTATTTGACCACACTTTCCAACTTCCTTATTATTTAGTTTTGAATTTCTGTTTAAGACAGGTGCTAGGTGCTTCATGCTTATTCTAGTAATGATGAACTAGGACTCAAGAGACTTGGGTTCAAATCCCATTTCAGCCATGAAAACTCTTTAAGGCCAACATTGATAAAACCACTCCTGAAATATCGCACATATCTTGAAACCATACTAGGGTTGCCATTAGTCAGATATGACGACGGCAAATAATGTAACATGCAGTATCAGTGCCTCAAACCCCTTATCAAACTGAAATTCAAGGGGGGTCTTACTTACAGCAACTGGACACTGTTCATTATTTTATATTTAGCACTTTAGTTTTTCTGCAAGAGTTTCAGCCCACTTCCTTTCAAATACATCTTCAGATTTTAAACAAAGCATACTTACATTTAGGAAGAATACAGTTTTTAAAAGTATCAATACAAATAATAGGCTTACTCAATGACACCTGCACACCTGTATACAGCATGTGCAGAGGAATCATATGTGTGAGAGAATCTCCCTTTCCCCTTTTAAAATATATTGTGTGCAGCAAAAAGAAAAAGAAAAAAAAAACAGATTCAGGAGGAAAAAATCCTTTCATTTTGCTGGTAACCTAAAAAAAAATCTGTAAAATAATGAAACAATATTCATAGGACACAGTAATAAGGTTTTAATTATAAACTGCTGCAAGAAGTGTTATATGAAGTTAAAGGTCCATCAAAAAAAGCAAAGTTGTGTATATTTGAGAAGTCATGCTGCAGCCCTCCTGAAATCAAAATTCCTATTTATTTTTCCAAGGTGAAAATCAACTCTTTTTTTTGGCTAGAGAACATTCAAAGCAGACAGGAGTGTGCTAAATAAAAAATGCCCACTGGAAACATGCACAGTGCAGTTCTAAGTGAAATATTTAACAAGTCCATCAAAAGGCTCATTTACACGGTGCCAGTCATGACAAAATGAACTCACCTAATAATTTGGCAAAAACTGAAGGCCAGTTTCAATGTTAACAAAGTCTAGTCAGGCTCCACTTTGATATTAATCATATGAGTCTGTTTTGAAAGCTGCAATATTTTTTTCTAAATCTTTTGTGCAAATCTCAGGGGAAAAACGCTTCTACATAATTCCAATTATAGAACATTTTTCAAAGGATTAAAAACACTGTTGTCTTATTAATACTGTAATCTATATGCAACAATGGGCTGTATCTCTTATTGAATCGGTCACCCAGAAGTACAAACAGATAAACAGAAAATAATTGCAAATCTCATACAAGGAGCATTCAAGGAAGAAAGATGGTAATATACAGTGCAAAACAAGAATCATCCATATATTAATATTAGTTAATCTTATATCATGCTTTTAGAATAGTAGTAGTTGATGATGATTTGGGAGAAACAGAAGGAAGGAAAGGAGTGTCCACTATTTTCTAATTTGAAGGTTACAGGCAAAGAAGGAAGATGGTCTTTTGACTGAGTTTCACAGATAGAGGATTTCATGTCTTACTTGTGCAAGGAGATCTGTTATTTCTTCTGTTTGGTTGGTCCCATAGAAACTGACCCCACCAATGACAGAGATGGGTCTTCTTTTGCGTCCTCTTTGGTTGGCTACTGCACAGGTTCCTGGTTCATCTAAAGATGATCTAGGCTCACTGTCATCATCCACACAGTCCACTTGCTGAGACTCCACAGCAATGGAATCCTCTGGGATTGAGAAGCTTCTAATTGATAGCTGACCATAATCTGAGAGGGGTCGAGGCCGAGATCTTTTTCCAGAGCCCCATCTTCTAGTGGCGACCCTTGGAGCATCTGTTCTTTCTTCATCTTGGGGCTTCTTCCAGTGATCATCAGAAACAACCTTTTTTTTAGAGGTGAACAAGTCAGATAAGCCAAAAGCATTTTAAAATGTAGACTACATCCTTCTTGTAGTGTAGGGATTGATTTTCTTTACAGACAAGGTGCAGATAAACATTCATTAAACACTAACAATTAAATAGTTACACAAATAAAGCAAAGCACAATAAAGTAAATAGGTTAGGAGTTTAAAATCCAGTTAAAACCATAGCTGAGATTACATGTGGTGGTTTGAAATAAGCTATTATAAGCAAGTGAGAGTAGAAAGGTAAATCAATTGCACTGCCTTTTACTAGTCAATATTAACACACATGACGATTTTTTTTTAAAAAAAGAGGTCCATTCAATGGGAAGAATTTATTTGTTGCAATGTGGACTGATAAGGTACTAGCAGATGGTCAACATATAAATTTTTTTTTCAGAAATGATCACATTCCTGTGTTCTAGGAATCTGGTCTTTAGAGGTTAGGAGTTCGGTTCCCTACTGTGCATCCCAGAAGAGGCAGCCTGCGTGGCCTTGGACAAGCTGCACAGTCCCAGGAAGCCCCCAGAAGAAGGGAATGGTAAACTACTCTTGAATACTCTCTAGAAAACTCTGAAAAGGGTCACTGTAAGCAGAATTGACTTGAGGGAACACAATAATTAATACAACTGCCACCTCTTTGCCACCCATATCAGGGCCAGTGATCTGTAACCCCACCATCCAGCTGTTTATATCCTGTTGGTTTTAAACAGAGGAAACATCTTCTGATTCCTGACGTGCAAGGAAATAGTAACAGAACCTCTCCAAAGTTTCAAACAGGAATCTTTCCTAATGGTGCCTAAAGATGCCAGCAACTGAACCTGGAACATTCATGAAACACAAGTTCTGGGCTGAAAGGCAGCAATATCATTCATGTTAGGCATTTTCACCTTTTAGGAGCTGAAAACGATGGTTTTGTTGCTTGCAAAGCACAGTGCAATTGCTTACATTATTTTTCTGGTCTAAAAAACACAGCCTGATTCTATGCGGAATATTCACACTGTTAAAAATACCCTCCTAGCTTTTAGATCTTTTCCCTTATTGCCTGTGGTCAAACCCAGCCGCCAACACCAACGCCCCACACCAGCCACAATGAATGCAGGTAATCACTGTACATCTTGTCACCAACCATCTGAAATGAAGGAAGAAAGTAAGTGGCATACTGTAGAACTGGAAGCAAGGGCTTGACAATTTGTAACTTCCTTGCTGGCATAGCTATCCTCACTGGAAGACCTAGACACCCTAGAACAGTGGTGTCCAACTTTGGCCCACCAGATGTTCTTGGACTTCAACTCCCAGAAATCCTGGCCAGCAGAGGTGGTGGTGAACACTTCTGGGAGCTGTAGTCTAAGAACATCTGGAGGGCCAAGGTTGGACAAGCCTGCCCTAGAAGAAGCCGGGCTCCTCTTGCAAGACAGTGATATTTGCAGCCTAATGCATGGTGGAGGGCTAAGCTGCAGGGAGTTAAAGCTGTGCTGCTGCAGGAGGAGATGCCAGGTATGTTTTAGTTCCCTCCCCTCCATCTGTGGGCAACTAGACAGTGGATGGGAAACCAAAGCACAGAACACTGGCTGTAATCCTGAGTCTTAGTATAATTCAACGAGGTTGAGCATCAAGGCACTACACACAAGTAGAGCCATTTAAAGTTCCTTCAATCACTTTTTCCCCCACTAATGATTTACCTGTTGCACACTGTAAAATCTTGTAGCCATTGTGAAATACTGCGATACTTGTCACTTACTTAGAACTGATGCCAGCATCCTGAAACATTGGCAAACTTTCCTAACTTCAATCATTTGGCCCACCTTTTGACTGAAAAAAACATGCTTGACCTAGAAGACTGGCAAAGTATTAAAAGATGGGCTTGATTATCTATTCTTTGGACAATAAAATAAGTGGAAATCCTTTTCCCTTCAGTTTGTTCAGCTTGATCTAAACATCATTTTCAAATGATGCTTTTAAAATTGCATAAAATATCACCACTTCTCTTTGTGCTGTCTATTTAGGTTTTTGAATTATTGGTTACTATTGAATCATGCCCCCATCAGAGCCCCAAAACGCTGTAGCTTTTCCTCAAAAGGGAGTTGCCCCAGCCCAGTCATCATTTTAGTCGCTCTCTTCTGCACCTTTTCCAGTTCCACGATGTCTTTTTTGAGGTGCGGTGACCAGAACTGTATGCAATACTCCAGGTGCAGCCTTACCAGCATTACCATTCTTAATGACAATTTCGAAATCAAGTGACTTAAGCACATATAAATAAGTAAAAATACAGAAAACTGATAATCTAGGCGTTTGAACTTAGACAATGGGGATACTGTCAGTCTCCTAACTCAATGCTGAACTGAATCTTACTCTAAAACATTTACACTGTCCCCAAATCAAAAAGAATGTAACTTCCTTCCCTCTCTCAGACTTCCAGTGGCATCTCAGAATGCCATACATTTGTATTAGGAAAAGGGGTTAGAAGAAATAATTTTCATTGCCTAAATACTTAACACCACCATGAAAGGGAAAGAGAAGCAAAATGAAAGCAGACTTACTTCTGAATTAGTATGCACACATGGGTTTGTACTATAACCTTCCTAAACCTCTGCATGTTGATTCAAAAACGAGCCCAAATATATTTACTAGGCCATAATCCCAAGTACATATGCATATGTAAAACACGACATACAGCCAGTCCAAAACATGTTTAGTTGAAAGTTAGTCCCACTGAGTCCAATGAGACTTTGTACATAGCTCCGTCCCCCTTACCACTGCAGGTAAGGTTTCAATGCAATAATCTTTGCAGTGCTTTTATTTTATAAGACAGGAAATGAATTACAGAAATGTGGAAAACTTTCGAGCACTTTTTTCATATTATTCCACATTTTTATGTGGTAGAAATCAGAGGTTCCTTTCTGAAGCTAAGTTACATGTTGCTTCACATCCTTTATAACATCCTCATACAAATTCTATACGTACCTGGACAAGAAGATGCCAAACTAAACAGTCACTTAACAGGAACATACCTTTTGATCGGGCACAGACATACCAGGCTTGCACAAACACTGAGACATCAAAGAGATGAGTAAAGGCATCTTTCCACCATTCTTATTTTAATTATACAAATGAGGAGAGCTTATCACAACTCCGCAACCAGCTAGCGAGGCAAAACGTTAATTTCCATGACCTTCTACCTTTAAACTAAGGGAAGAACACGTCACGTGTACTGTTCGTGTACTATTCCCTATTGCCCTGTCTTAAGCAATAAAATCTTGTGAACAATCAGAGGGATTTAATGTTTGCCAAAACTATGGCAATATAACAAGGGAACAGTGTGTTCTGAGTCTACTGCACAGCCATCTGAATTTCTTTGATTTATGTTGATAAACTTAAAATATTTGTACTGTACATAATTTTGTGGCAAAGAGAAAATGTGATGAATCAGGGATTCAAGTTTCATCTTAGCCATTAACCTAGGAGCTACTTTCCTCTAAATTCTGTCGCCACATACCTTACAGAGTTGTTGCAAGGATTACAACTATATAATGCATGTGAAATACTCTGAATGTTTGAAATCACTACCAGAAACCAGATACGACTGAGACAATACAGTGGTGCCTCAACTTACGGAATTAATCCGTATTGGAATGGTGGGCGTAGGCTGAAATTTTCGTAAGTTGAAGCACCATTTCCCATAGGAATGCATTGAAAACTGATTAATCCATTCTGGCTGAAGAAAAAAAATACCAAAAAACCCACAAAAAACTAAACATAAACAGAGCAAGTTCCATGCTGAGACTGAAAAAAAAAAAAAGAAAGAAAGAAAGAAAGAAAACAAAAAACAAACAAATCCAAAAATAAACATTGGAGCAAGTCCCATGCTGGGACTGAAAAGAAAAAAACCAAACACCCAAAAAAACACAGAGAAACATAACCCTCCCAGCGCAACCTACCCTCCAAAACCCAACCAGAACAACTTTTTTTAAAAAAAGGAGCACCTTACCCATCCAAAGCCTCCTCAGCCGCCCAGGCTTCCACTGCTGCTGTGACCGCCACCGCCGAGAGGCTTGAGCATGGCCAGGTTTCTTCAACCTCTCACCCCTAGCCGCAGCGGGAGCAGCGGTCGCCCAGTGCCAGGAGCTTGAGCTGGCTGGGTTTCTTCAGCCACTTGCCTCCCAGCTCACCTCCCGCTTGCTCCACGCCATCCTCTGTAGGCACATGGTAGGAAATTCAATTGGCGGAGGCCAGCGAGGAGCAAGTGGGAGGTGAGCCGGGAGGTGAGCAGCCGAAGCACCCTGGCCAGGCTCAAGCCTCCCGGCGCTGGGTCACTGCTACGACCACAGAGGCAGTGGCGGGGAAGCCCTGGAGGCTGAGCCTCCCTTTTCCTAACTGTTGGGGTGAAGAAGCAGCCTCTTTGCCACCAACAGTTTGAATTTCCTGCCCTTTCCTCCTGCATTTTTCCTTTCGTAAGTGGAAGCTCTGGCCACAAGTTGAACCAAAATTTTGCGGCTGGAGCGTTCCATAACTCAAAATTTTCATAAGTAGGGACATCTGTAAGTTGAGGCACCACTGCATACATTTCATACAATCAGGGCTTGAAAAATGCACTCATCTGTGATGAGTGGAAAATGCTGCTCGATGAGTCACAGCTCCCTCCCTCCCTGCCTCCTTCCCTTCTGCCTGTCTCTCTCATTAATCCTGCAGCCCTCCCCTCCCCCCTCCCATTGCAAAACAAAAACTGCCTTCTCGCGAGAAGAGAGTTCGAGCGGCACATAGAGATATAGCTCTGCAGCAGAATGTAGAGGAGTCCCATGCTGGAGAATATGGAGATTCCCTGCTCCCAATTTCAACCGAATGAGGACACATCCTGGGGTGGGAGGGAACAGTGGCTCCTTAAGAGACCAGGCGCTTTTGCTTTCAGTTTTATTTTTGCTGGAGACATTCAAAAGAAAGGCATTCAAAATACAAGCTTCATAACCCCACAGGCACACAGGTAATAAAGCAACTGCTACAGATGGCATATTAACATCTATGTCAATATTTGATACTTTCACATGGCCAGAAACGTCCTTGGAAGGTTTTGGTAAAAAGGAAGTAACTGTACTTGTATCTCATTACAAAGACCTTTTGCAACATAAAGGCAAAGAAGACATAATTCAGAAAGCCCTGGATGAATGGTATGAATTCAAAATATGTGCAAAAATCTATCAGTGGATTTACTGGGAAAGGCAATGAACCACCATGGGGGCAGGTTTCCTGTTCTTCTGAAGCTCCTTAAAATTGCCTCTGTTCTACCAGTTTCTACAGTTAGCTGTGAAAGGGGTTTCAGCCAGATGAATCTGATCAAAAATAAATTCAAATCATGTTTAGAGACTGAAAGCTTACCTTATGATGGTGAATCTAAATGGACCTCCACTACCACAATTTAACCCTACTAAAACCATTGATAAATGGTACTTCAGTGCTAAAACTACCGGGCATGTTTAAGGACAAAAGTGCAGTACCTCTCACAGCAATGCATTTCTATTAAGAAGACATAGACAAATACTGTGTACATAATACAATTTATTTTGGGTTTGTACACATTGTTACGTAGAAATAAAAGTGAACAAGTGCCTAGTTTAAATTTGTTAACATAAACTGCAAGGCCATAGTCCGGTCATGGTGACTGGTGAAATTTTTGACTGACTGGTGAGACATTCTAAAAAATTTTCAAGCCCTGCATACAATCCATCTGAATATATGCAATTAAAGACATTTGAAGGAGCCCCTCTCCCTATATAAACCTGCCTGCCCTGTATGATTTGCTGGAGGGAGCACTCCCTGCTCCCACCATTGAGAACTATACATTACATGGAGAATTATACATTACATGGATGGTGATGTGACTTTCTTGGTTTTAGAATCCCAGCTGTGGAACGCCCTTCTATTTGAGGCTTGAGTGATGCCAACATTAGCATCGTTTTGGCACCAAAACATTCTTATTTATTAGAGCCTTCAGGAGTTGAGGATCCTGGCTTTTGCAGGTGTTAATGCAATGGTTTTAATGATTTGATTTTATGTGTTGTAAACTGCTTTAATTTTTTAAAATTTTTAATATTCTATATTTTTAAATTGCTTTATATGGCTCTATAACTTGCCTTGAGATCCTCTGATACAGGGTGGGCTAAATATATTTAAAATAAATAAGTAATATTATTTGTATACAATACAATACTAATATATATACATATACAAACAGATCCGCTTGCAGAAAGATGGCAGCATGTACTGCTTTCCAGACAGTAGCTGCTTGCAGCTGAAATTTTTATTTTATAACTGCTATGCCCTGTTCACTAATAATTTTAGGAGCACTCCAGGAAATGTTCTACTATTTACAACTTTGTGCTTTCCACCACTTCTTTCCTACAAAAGCCTGTGGGGAAAGGAAAAGATGGGATCACTATTTGAACACCTTTTTGCTAATAACAAGCGTGCTCAAAAGCACCTAGCCTGCTCAAGGGCTAAGTAGACTGAGATCTGTTTTAGCTTCAGTCAGCAATGCTTTCAGACCATGAGTAAGTATCCATAATTTTTAAGACTACGTATGTATAATATGCAATATTACTATAAGTATATATATGTAATATCCCACATTGGCTAATAAAGGAACTGGTTTCTTTATTATTGGTTTCGCAACCAAATGTTTAGAAAGATGCTGGATGTTCTATCTTTTACAACCTTGAACAAGAAATAATTACATTAGCTGTCAGCCAGAAAACTTCTCACCGGTCTGCATTTATGCTACCGTTTTGTAAGGGACTGAGCTACAATTTCCAGTTTACCATTTCAATAAAATACTTGCAGAATTTAAGCCACAATCTTCAATAGATATCTCCTCTTTTGAGTTAACTAGAGAACCTACATTATCAGCAGCAGAATTAATAATGGCTATCAGCATAAACCTACAAATCTACAAACCACCTTTGTGGGTGCTGAATTTTTTCCACTGTGCAATTTTTCTACAGGGTATAAACACTAGTATCTGGCAGCCAAAGCTTTGGCTGAAAACATCCAATCAATTCTACATATATACCGATTCAACCTCAAGAGTGCCTCTTTGAGTTTGCTAATCTGTTTGGATGCCATCTCATTTCATCTGCCATCAGGTAATTCCTACTGCACTTAAAATGTATTGATATTTTGCTTCAGCTTCATTTTTGACACTAGCCATCATTTTATTGCCTATGAGCCTGTATCAAGCTGCTTTTCACCCTCTTTCCCAGATAACAAGGGATAAATATACATATTCACTTTTCTTGTCATTAAAAACAATTTTAAAAAACCACAAGCCCAAACAGCTAATAAATCTGTCCATTGTTCAAGGCTTTATTTGTACTTTATTAGGGTTCTCCTGAGGGCATCTCTAGAAGTTTTTTTCTGAGTCCTGCAATATGTTTGGGAAAATTGCCTGTCAGCATGTGAAGGATGTGTGTTTGTGGCCGCTGTATACCTTATCCATTACAATTAAGCAAATTATGATTAAAGATGTGACCTTACAGAATAAATAGCATTACTCTTACAAGTAATTACTGGTACAGAATCCTGAGCCCTACTATCTTGTTTCAAACTCCACTCCCTGGCCAGAAAAATACACAATTAAATTAGCTGGTATATATGCACAAAAAATCCAGTTCTTCCTTCTATATCCCTTTATTTACTTCATAAAAGGCATTGCCTCCACCCAGGATCAAACTGGGGAGATCTCATATTAAATACTAGGACAACCTGAACAGATAACATCCTGACTTTCATACCCAGCAGAATAGTAGACAGGTCTGCAACTACTTTGATTTGAGTAGATTGCCAAGGATTTCTCATTTGCAATCATTTAGCAAGAGCAACAACAAAATTCTTCTTCTCCTAGCTAAAATTGTACAGCGAAAATTAAGGAAACTTGGGGCAACCAGGAGTGTATGAGTAAAAGTGGTGTACAGGTACTATATACCCTTGTATTCAAATTCCTTAGATTTTTTTTTTAGTTTTAATTTTAATTTTGAGAACTGTAGCACTGAATTCCAAATTATATTTATTCTTCATCAGACTCGAGTTGATGAATCCTTCAATTTTAGTAAACAAACAAACAAATACAAATTAGGTCCCACAAGTTTGAAGTTCCTACCCTATCACAGCTTCCTTTTCCTTCTTTCAAATAATCACAATTACCAACCCCACACTATTCTTGCTGAAGCTACATTGCTACAAATGCATTATAAAAAGACAAGTTACAAAACTGCTGTTCTTCAGTATCTACTATTTACCCTGATGGACAGAAGCATTCCAAGGACTTGGGCAATGGGTTTTTTCAATCCTACTATGAAATCCTTTAACTAAAGATGCCAACATTTGAACCTGTAAATAATGCAATGCGTTAGATTAAATTTCATCCGTAGCAAAGTCGCTGCCAGATGTTTTTCTGTTGTACATTCATATATGTCAATTAACCTCAGTTGTTGAGTGCACAAATTATGCACATGGATGTGTGACTTGGTCCTTTGTGTTCCTGCAAATAGTTGTTTTTAAAATTTGGAAAACCGAAGCATGACAGACCTCAGCTAACATAACACACATCCTAAATTTAAGCCTGCCTGCATCTGTTTTTTATAGGTTCCCTCAATTTATAACATGCCATCACCTAAAATTGAGCTGGAATCTCTGAGTGCCATTATCTCTTGATTTAAATGAGAAAAACAACATCAGGGCACATGCAGAGTTCTAATGTTTGTCATTCACAAGTGTACAGAAATATATAAAATGAGAAACAAAATACTTCCTTCAAGGCTAGACTATTTAACTATTTTTATGTATTTCCTGCACGCATAAAGAATCAGATTGTACATAGTGATTTAGATCAATAAAAGGAAAATCCTGATTAAAGCTCTTAAAATGAGAGAAAAACAGCAAGAGGTAGGCAGAAAGGATTTTAAACAATCAACATTAAAAGCATATGCAATTACCTATAACCCTAAAATAAAGATACTCAGTTGCATCTTGCGATCAAATCAAACTGTCATCTTTCCATTACCACTCTTAGACACTTCACATTTGAAGTACAAGGACAAAATTATTTGTAAGTCTTCCCAACTCTGATATTATCACTCAAAACTTAATATACATATTAGGTAAAAGTAAGGGGGATAAAGAGTATTTTATCTGAAGCACCATCTGGGTAACATTTTACACATGGAGGGGGAGCCTAGGGTTTTCCAAGACGCTAACAAAACTACATCCCTCCCCACCATCCAGGCTGGCTGAAATTCATGACAACCAACATCTGGAGGGCCACAGATTCCTGATGATATTTGCCCCAAAAAGCCAAACCAAACAAAACACAAACAAAACAAATAGAACAAAATGAACAAACAATGAACAGACAAAAATATTGTGACATCTAAAACAATTTTTACTAATACAGCAGATTCTGACATACAGAGGATAGCTCATTTATATATAAATATACACACATACATACATGTATTAAACACATGGACCCATCAGCTCTACTTTAAACAGACTCCTGTGTATTATATATTGTGGTTCAAGCCAATTAAGGACAGATATTAACCATCACCTTCAGATTATTACCTTGACAAGGATTTGCAGTCAAACCCATTCAGAACCAGGTGCTGTCTCCAAGCTAGTAAAACTAAGATCTTGCATTTGATGGCTCTGTTAACAGGACACTATCAAGTCAAGCGAAATTAAAAGTATTTCAGCATAAGCCATTCAAGAGGTAACTAATTATCTTCTTTTTCTTCAAGCAACTGTGGCAAATGTTCCCTTAAACTTATTTAAACCTTTAAGGTGATTTCTTCTAAAGTCATGTGCATGTTTGTCAGGGTCTTTCATAGCATGCTATGCTTATGAGCTCTGCGCATTCTGTTAGAGAAGGATGCTTCCCAGCTTGGTCTCTTGATCAGCACAAGCCATCCCTTCCTCTGCCACTTTCTCTTTCAGCTTGTGCCTTTTCTGATTCCCATGCACATTTCATTGTTCTTTCTTGGTTGATGTCTGTGCCAAGGAATGCAATCCAGACTAGTTGATGCAGATTGCAGGAAAAGAACAATGCTATCATTAATGGCCCCAAAGTTCTCTCTCTCTTTGCTCTGGCTACTTCTATAATTTCCCAAGCCTAGAACACCATTATTAAATTAATGTCTTCAATGTTTCATTTTTGTTTAATGAGAACAAAGAACAGATAGAAAGCTTTATAACACAAACCGAAGCAATGGCCTTGCCTCCCACATTCAAAATGTCTTTTTGTTCCTTAGTCGTTAAGACATGTCTGACTCTTTGTGACCCCATGGACCAGAGCATGCCAGGCCCCTCCTGTCTTCCACTGCCTCCCGAAAAGACACAAAATGTCTTAAGGCAGTTGCAATGAGAACAGTTATTTATTATCTATTCCTTAAAAATGCATTTAAAACAGTAGGGAAATAATTTGATGTTGTGTGTGCTGTGCTGTCAAGTCGGAATCAACTGGTAGCAACCCTAAGAGGGCTTTTAAGGTAAGTGAGATACTGTATTTAAGGAGTGGTTTTACCAGTTTCACTCTCCCAGTGAGTGTCCATGGGCAAGTGGGGATTTGATGTTAGCCATGTAAATTCATTTGCATTTTACTAACACGATCAACATGGCTTCCCCACCACTTCTCTCTAGATTAGAGTGGTTCTAAGTACTCATGGAATTTTTCCAACTATACATGGCCTAAACTCTATAAATCACATTAATGACTTACAAGAGAGATGACTGCCCACCGCATATAACAGTAATACACTCACAATTTTGTAACTTAATGGAAATCACAGTTACTCTTTGTTTTCTTAAATACAACTGCCATATTTATCCTCTTAACAAGTGATATTAATATTAACAAGCTAGAGCTCTCCATGAGTTTGCCTTAGACCAGACAAATGTTTGACAGCATCTATAAGTATCTGAGCTCATATAATTAACATAAGGAACCCATACCTGAAAAAAAGAAAGGAATCAAAAGAGTGACTCCCTAACTGATGTTCTAACATCACCACAGTATGTCACAATATATCTCACTGTTATGGCAAGTTCTCTATCTTATTTCCAGCCAGCAGTTATCCACAACTTTGCTGCCAGATAAAGGGACTTTATAAGAGATTTATGGTTTACTCTGGAGTGAGCTTCCACAAATAGTGAAAGTAATCACAAAGTCAGAGAGAATGTTACTAACTGACAGGTTGCAGGTTTTTCGGGCTCTTTGGCCGTGTTCTGAAGGTTGTTCTTCCTAACGTTTCGCCAGTCTCTGTGGCCGGCATCTTCAGAGGACAGCAACCTGTGCAGAGCACTGTGCCAAAGAGCCCAAAGAACCCAAAACAACCATTAGATCCCGGCCGTGAAAGCCTTCGCAAATATATTGACAGGTTTCAGTTTCTATTTCTTCAAAAACCCATCACAGAAAAGTTAACAGTAGCTCATTAATATTGTGAAGAAACTGAGGAATTTGGAAGAATAGGATACAGAATTGATCTAATGGAAGATTCAGTGCTTTTTTGTGAGTGCCTGGGAAGCTGGCTGAGAAGGCAGAGGCCAGTACTACTGGCTATGAACAAAAGGACAATTCCCACCTTCAGTTGACCTCCTGTTAAAGAAGACTTCAAATGGCACTTCTAAACAGCACCAGAAGGGATCTAACACTTCCACTTTAACTCTTGTCTTAAAAATTCAATCTGTTTCCTTCCCTGGAGCCATGCATTATTTGGACTATGGGAAAGGAAGAGAAGAGGAAGATGGTTTGTTTTGGGAAACTTTAAGGAAGATTAAGATGTTCATGTCAGGTTTGAATAGCTCGTTTAAGGTCTAAAATGAATTAGGAAAACTGGTTAGAGAGACTAGACTCTCTCTAAGGACAAAGTGCTTTGGTTCACCTCGTTTGTTTGCCATCCTACAAAGCCAAAAGCCAGAAAAGAATGCACTCTGTGCATGTCTGCGAACTACACTACCACTCTACTAAGGTATGAGTATTAGGTAGTCTCGTTTAGGTTTTGTTGCTTTCTGGTTTGTTTCACTTGAACAGCCTTAAGACTGACTCTGTATTTTGCTCCAGTATTTTGAAAGCATTTTTGGAACTTTTGCCTTTCCTCCTTTTAACTTTTTGTCTCTTTAAAAAAAATCATTTCAAGTAGCTGTATGGCTTTTTGGTGTAGAGAGTTGTGATACTAAAGCCAGACCTTGCCTTGACCAAGCTACCAAAACTATTGGTGTTTGTGTGGTGTGGTGGCACTCTTGCAAGAGAGGCATCTTGCTTCTAAGTATCTAGCCTTCCGGATTTTGTTTTGATCTCCCTGGAAGCACTGCTGAGTCCGAATGGACAGTAATGTGTACGAGCTATACAGTCTCAGTCAGGCTTCTTAGACATTACCATCATGGACTCTTGCCTGGGGTCACCCATCCCAGGAGAAACAAGAGTAGTGGGGCAGAGTAGCTATAGAGAGAAGTTTGATCAGATAACCACCACGTATGTAAATATGATCACAACCCCACTGCAATTTCTCCACAACTGAAATGAAGTTTACCTAGTGTAACATCTAAAAGTATTAGTAGGGTAATATATAAGCAGTGAATAACTGTAAAACAGTCCTACCACATGACAGGAACAACAGAATTAACTATTGCTTTATTCCTGAGTGATTGCCAGATATACTCATCCACAGAACATCCAAGTGCTTCTCCCACACTTGTCTTTGTCCACTTAAGTTGCCATGGTTAATGTCAGTTAAAATATAATCTATCTGTGATGTTATTTCTTTCTTTTGTTTTCCTGCAGATACCAGAACAGTTCCTGTTGGTCCCAGAGATTGAGCTGCTTGCTCTTAGACTGCAGGAAATGAGTTAAAGCTCGTCAGAATACAATACCAAGGAACACAAATTCTACAAAGTTGTTACCCAAACTGTAATCTTGCCTTAGATACTTTGTTAATAAATATTTTTTTCCAAAAAAAAATATCCACAACCAAGCTTTTGCTTCCTATTCATTAAACTGGAACAAAATATCATTGTTGAAAAAGAGGAAGGTACAAAAAATAAGAGCTTGAAAGATACTGTTAAAAAACAAGCGAGTAGATCAAACTAAGCCTGAACTCTCTGTAGGAGCAAGAACAATGAAACACAGGCTACTGTACTTTGGGCGCATCATGAGAAGACAAGACTGTAGAAAAGACTGAAAGCAGCAGGGAAAGAGGAAGGCCAAATACAAGATGGATTGACTTGGTAAGGGAAGCTATGGCCTTGTCATTGCAAAAGCTGAGCTGGGCTATTAATGATTATACATTTTGGAAGTCACTCATTCATTGGGTCACTGTATGTCAGGGGCAATTTGAGGTCACATAACAATAACAACACAGAAAAGGGAAGAGGAACAAATTAATTGTTTTTAATGGTAACAGATCCACACACTCAAAGTGTTGAATATAAAGGGACTGATTATGTGTCTACTGCCTTTATGTCTGTAAGATTTAAGAATCAATCCTGACAATTCAGCAATGTCAGGGAATAAACAATATAAGGGAAACCAAACCAGAAGAGAGAATTCTTGAACTTGTTACAGGAGAACAAGCGCCTAGAAAATAGACCAACGGACTTTCTAATGCTTCAGAAACCAAAAGATACATTGGGATTCCAATATGTATTTCTTAAATTCCTTAAGTAAAGCAGGAGGATTCTTGTATCCACAAGTTCTATTTTTTAAAAGTATATGCCCTACTTTTAAGATATTCAGTTAGAAATATATTGTAGAAAGTAAATTAACACTGTTTGTCACATGATTTTGGTTTTTAAAAAAATAGAATCATATTCCTAATGGTGGTTTGATTAATAAGAGTGTTCAAAAGCAAGAAACTAGTCTAACTATGGTATGCAGTAGTTCCTGTAATTTTCATGTTGGCATTATAGGCTATAGCCTGCATCCTCTGCAGATGGGGAAGATTCAAGGCCGTCATTCAAAAGGAACTAGCAGAGCTGCCATCCTCCACTTGGACCGTTCCATGTTTAATACACAGTTGAAATCCACGCTCCATAAGTCTTCACTTTCAGAAACAAGTGAATTATTAGCCCAACATCGGGGTAATGATCAGACAGCCACTCTTCAGCAGAAGAGAAAGCGACACTGGTTTCTTCCAGGATAATTCTTCACACTTTATTCCACTTCTTCAGGCTTTATCATTGCAAATATCAAGACAGAACTGAGCAGTGTACCAATCACGCTTTTTTAAAAGAGCAGAAATATCCAGATAAGGCAGCCACACCCCATGAACCGATAACCATATCTACTTCATGTTGTGAAATTTAAAGTATGGGTAACTACCTATCATCAATCTAGAAGTTAGCCACAGTGAACTTCTTCACACAACCCACAATCCTGACATCATGAAACTTTATATATAATCTAGTGAAATAAGCAATGTGAACTGGAATTTGAATTTACATAAAAACAAGTCAACAAGCACAGCAATCCGTAGCAAAATTACCTCCTCTTCAGCTCTGGATCAAGCTGGCATAATACCAGAATCAGAGTTCAAGAAAAGCAGAAGTAACACTGATAAGACAGAAAACACTGAAACAGAAGTACCATACTTCAAAGTGTCACAGAGGAGTTCTAAATGCATGCTCATATTTCTCCTTCTGAAATTAACAAGGTTAAAATGCTGAGTTTTCCACAGATTTATACCTAGTAGTCTTTCCACCTGGGAAAGAAATTAAAGATGAAGAGTTACTATCTGAGCGGTTCCAGCAAGGCGTCTTCTATGCTAGTGTGCACTTTATGGAAAAACCTCCCTCAAGAGACAGCCTACTGTATAAGTACTTCTCACTACATAATTCTCTAGACTGGGATTCCATGCTCCTATTAATCTAGCTGTCAGTTTTGCAAGCTCCTCTAGTTTATTTCCACACAGTGTGGGGAGTGGGAGGTGGACCAATTAACAACAGATTCCAGCTACAAAGGCTTTTCCTGCTGTTATTACAAGCATGTTGAAACCATTAGCTGCTTCCTATTACTTTACTGGGAGAAAGGGCTGCATTAAAAATGATAATAAATAAATAAGATTTAAGGGTTATCACTGACAGTTTATTTATGGGTGTTGCATTATTCTGCTGTGTTTTGTATTCAGTTTTCATGCTTCTACCTTTGTATTTCTAGTATGCTGTATGAATCTTTAAAATTCTGTTGTCTCATCATACTCATCTTGAAATTATGCTCCTTTGAACATGGCTTGCCATAGAAAAGCAGCAAAGAATCTTTTAAAATGGAGATTGGCTCCTGAGATTGCATCTTATCTCATTTAAGCGTGTGCAAAGGGCTAGCTTTGTTCTCAACTTCTCGCTTCCCCTCAGCTATTATCAACAGTTCATCTATAGCTGACATTATTGCTATTAGAAAAAAAGTGGAATATTTGGCTATTCATACACAAAAGCAGAGATGGGAAATACTATTTTCCTGTGGACTATATCTCCCAGACTCCTTTAGCCTGCATGCCATTGGTATTCTAATGAAGGTTATTTCAATATAAGTGTGTAGAGGGGTAGAGTTTGCAATCCCTTACATTGGGAAGGAGACTGGTTGCTCTCCAGATGTTCTTGGATCCAGCTTCCATAATCACTCAACATTATCCACAATGACTAGGTCTGATGGGAGCTGGAATCTAAGACTCTTGGAGGAAACACACTGTAAACGTCTGTGCATATTGCTTAAAATTTGAAACATGATTTTCTCTCTTCCATTCTTTTGCTCCAAAACAGCCACAGCATTATTACTTTCAGGTAGCTCAACATACATATTCTCATTATTATACGTTACTGTCACCATCAACCTAACTTATATACCGTGTTTGCCCGAAAATAAGACAGGGCCTTATATTAATTTTTGCTCCAAAAACACATTAGGGCTTATTTTCAGGAGATTTTTTTTCATGTACAACAATCTACATTTATTCAAATATAGCCATGTCATCTTCTTCTGGTTGCTGCACAATGGTAGAGAGTGGGGTTTCATTTAACTGAGGCTTATTTTGGGGGTAGGGCTTATATTACAAGCATCCTGAAAAATCATACTAGGGCTTATTTTCAGGTTAGGTCTTATTTTCAGGGAAACAGGTTAGCAGCATCAATAATTTACACAGTGCTATTCAAAGCAACAGAAGCAAAAGAGATCACTGTCCAAAGATCTTAAGCTGCAGTTCTTTTTTAGTTTGAGTTTCTCAAATGTTACTATTTTTTTAAAAAAAGAATAATCTAGATCTGTAACAATTCATAAATGCATAAGTATTGCACATTACTTATAAAATGTGTGTCTACTTCAGAAATTTGTTCAGATCCTTTGATAATACGTCTATTTATTTAACAAGGTGATGTTCCAGACCCAATTAAACAAATCATTTGCAGGAGGAGGCTCTTCCCCCCCCCTTCCATTTTGTTATTATTTAGCAGCAACAAGTGGACTGGAGATCAATTGAGTAGGCTGATTCTTTCATACATCATTTTATGTAACCCAATGAATGACCTTAGCATTTAATGATTTACTGTGTTTCCCCAAAAATAAGACAAGGTCTTATATTAATTTTTGCTCCAAAGACCACACTAGAGCTTATTTTCAGGGGATGCTTTATTTTTTTTCATGTACAATCTACGTTTATTCAAATACAGTCATGTCATCTTCTGGTTGCTGCACAATGGTGGAGGGTGGGCTTTCACTTAACTAGGGCTTATTTTTGGGGTAGGTCTTATATTATGAGCATCCTGAAAAATCATACTAGGGCTTATTTTCAGGTTAGGTCTTATTTTCAGGGAAACAAGGTATTTTTACACTCTGCTTATTTATACTCTAAATTTTGTCAGCAGGGACAAAACAATTAAACATTTTCTTTCTCTAAACCAAGCTTCAGTATTTGCCTCATAAGACGTTGGCTGAAACCCTGTTGTGTAGCTCTGCATGCGGAATATGAAGTGCACAGTGTTGAGGGAAAGCATGGTGGGGTAGGCAGTTCCACATGCATGCCACACAACGGGAAAAGAAGCAGCTGCACAAAACTGTTTGTCTGTGCCTAACACATGGCACAGTTCCCTTGGTGTAACTTTTTAAAGCCATAATTTGCAGAATTTCAGTCAATTATGTGACTACTGTGCAACTAACATGGCACGCCTGGTGGAATTTTAAAAGATTTAAATAATAACATCAATGATAATATTGAAGCAGAAGCACTATATTTAATATTTCAAGCTGCTCTGGAAACTTGTGGGAATTTCAGAATCTGTATTCAATTTCAATAAAAGGTCAGACTGCTAATAAAAATGAAGAAGATATTGGTATATCTAGGAGAATCGACAATAAGTTAAAAAAAATAGGATATGGCTTTATAAAATTCTAAGCCAAGGCTTTAACCTGTTTCACCTGTATGGCAACTCTCGATGTATCACATCTGTAAGTGCATCACACCACTAGATGGCAGCTGAAGAGCACAAATGAAGTACAGCATCCCAGCAAACTACTGCCAGTGAGCCAGCCAGCCAGCTTATTCACAAAATATGTATATAATTGGATAAATCCAATGTGCTTTCATTTTCTATGTGCTCTGAGGCTTGGATTTACATGTTCTTTGAGTATAGGAACCACATTATGACTGCACTGCCTCAAAGTCAGCACCTTAAATATTCTGTATTTTCATACAGATAAATTGAATACATGGTGATGCCTTACAGACACACCAGACTGCATTCCTGCCTGCTTGGAAGATAAGACTTGGCAGCTGCTACGTATGTTTTTAGCTGAAAATGCTTAGACCAGATTCTGGGTCCTTCTTAATACAAAAGCCTACAAAAGCTCGTGTTCTAATGCAGTGGTTCTTAACCTTTGTTACTCAGGTGTTTTTGAACTGCAACTCCCAGAAACCCCAGCCAGCAGAGCTGATGGTGAAGGCTTCTGGGAGTTGCAGTCCAAAAACATCTGAGTAACAAAGGTTAAGAACCAGTCTTCTAATGTATGTTAATCTTTAAGGTGTTGCATGACTCTACATTCTGCTATAGTGCTACACTCAAGGGATGATAAATATTCAAACTGTACAAGCCAATGCAGTTTTAAATTTTATAATTTAGTACCCCAAATCATTCTCCAGTCCCAACATTCATCCATGCTTCCACATGGCAGAGCACTTTGCATATGTCAATAGAAATTTTGTACTTTTATTCCAAGCTGCCTGATATCATGTGATTCAGGGGTAATGCTGGATACAGATTCTCTCCTAATGCTGCTGCAATATAAACTATTAAAAAGTCATTCAAACAGAACATTGATGCCTATTTAACCACAGCTAAGCATCAGAAAACACACCAGACATCTCTGGTGAGGCAAAACACTGGCCACAAAAATAGTTGGAAAAATGTGACTTGTGTAGTTCAAGAACTAAAAAAATAAAGCCAGACAAAGTAACTTACAAATGAAAGCTTCATGACATGAATTACAAACTTTTCGGTCTTTTAAGTAACACTTTCAGAATACAAGAAGATTTTTATCTTTTGGTTGTTGTGGGTTTTTTGGGCTCTTTGGCCGTATTCTGTCCTCTGAAGATGCCGGCCACAGAGACTGGCGAAACGTTAGGAAGAACAACCTTCAGAACATGGCCAAAGAGCCAGAAAAAAAACCACAACAACCATTAGATCCTGGCCGTGAAAGCCTTCGCAAACACATTATCTTTTCTTAATCCACAGTGTTTTTGCAATACTTTTGCAATAGCTCCAAATATTCACACCAAGCACTTTGAAGAAGGTATTTTAGAGATGTTGCAAGCAGGTTCACCACAGAACCTCAGAAATGTAGTACAGTTACATGAGTACAAGGGAAAGAACAAGAAAGGGGGGAGGGGGAGAGGGGGAGGGAGGGAGGGAGGGAGAGGGAGAGAGAGAGAGAAATTTCCCTCATTTTGCTCAGAGGGCAATCTTCTTGCAATGAAGCAACAATTTAACTGCCAGTATGTGTTGAAACTTGAGAAAAAGGAAGCAAAATGAAAAGAACAGATCTGGATCCAGCTGAAAACTGCAGAGATGGGTAAAACCAGTTACTCTGTCTACTCTTCCACAAACTCCCTGTGTCACATTTTGCTAAGGATATAGTACTTCCATGAGTCAGTATGTCCCAAAGAATCCTGTATGTATTCTATACCAAAAGGCATCATTGTAAAAGCTGTACCAAAAGGAGGAAACAATGGGGATCAAATACACACCAATCTAATTTCTTGATAGTTTTTTTCCCCAAATGCAATTTTTAGAGTATATCCAAACTTTATAGGAATTGTAGATAGTGTCAAAGAGCACAGAGGAACGAGTGTGAGATAAAGGCAAGTAAATGATGATTGCTGGAGAAGGTAAATGGAACTATGTGCTGTTTCAGAGTGGTTAAATCCTCTCTTGGTCAAGATCAGACCATTTCTAGTGCTGAACTTTGGCTGGTTTTTAAACTTTCACTAGGCAAACATTCAAGCTTTTTGCTCCAACTACACAGGTTAGGAACTTGCATTTTCAAAAATTACAAATAAAAATGATTTGTGCTATTTTAGATATGAAGTTCTGTACATGCTGAAACACCATGAAAATAGCTACTGCAACACTTTCAATAATAAGTACTATACACACTAGGGTTGCTCAGAGAATAAACAACAATAAGGAAAGTGTATGAATTAGCTGGTGAGAGATAAAAAATATGGGGTTATTATAATGTCTGGAATCACATTACATCTCCAACTGTAATTTTATAAACAGAGCAACAGGCAACAGTGGATTCCCTTTGAATGAAGTTTTTCTGTATTACAGTAATTAAGTAACACACACTTCCATTCACGGGCAATAAAGCAATAACAATTTATTAAGATTTGGTCACCTGTTATTATGCAGCTTTATGTACAAGCTTAACATTTGGCTGGATGACAGCACAATCTCTTACCAGTTCATTACCACCACAACATAAGTTTGCACTAAATGCTCCTTTCCAAGAACCCTCCTAGCTGGATCCTGCTCAGTCTTGGTCCTCCGATCACAAGGCAGTAAGTAGGCTTGCAAAGTGCAATAAAGTTGCCTTTGAAAACATGGGCAAGCAATCTCTGTTCCCGTGCTTGCTTTATTTATGTGCACAGAAAGACAGAGCAGCTTCGAATCACCTTCCAAACAGAATAATTTAGGCTGAAACCCCTGCATGCTTGCTAGATGAGCAAACATAAACAGTGGAGCATTGCAAGAGGGTAAAACAGATGTGTGCGCACATGCACTTTGGATGAGCTATCTGAAACTAGATTTCAATAGTTCTTAATGCTTAATTCACTAGGAAGTAGGGTATTACTGTTTGTCTTAAAGGGGTTAGGGGTTGCTCTGCCTCTTACCTCTTCTTTCTTCTCATCAGCACTTGGAACCAAATTGAGACTCAGCTGAGAGTGGCTGCTAATACCACTGTCTTCATTCATATCATCATAGTACACAGCCTGCACAGAGTCATGGAAGCAAACAGGGCTCTTCTCTAGCTTGGCAGAAGACCCCTCCCCCCTTTCTTCACTTTCCATTGAGCTGAGCGACAAGGTGCTGTGATGGTCAGGACAATGGAGATCCATATTGCACTTCAGGTTTTCAGCATTAGGGCTCTGAGGCTTGGGGACCACAGGTTTAACAGGGACAATAGAATGTTCAGTGCTGCAAGCAGACTGACTGGAACTTTGGGGCCCACCAGAGTCTTCATAAAAAACTTCATTAGGAACCATTCCAGCATCCTTGAGTGGAGGAGATAAACAAACAGAGTCTGAGAGATCACCAGATGATATCCTTTGGCTGCTATCCTCAAGTGTTAACACAGTAATAATCCCAAGATTGTCATCTTCAGAACTCTGGGTGCTAGATTTGGAAGGGGCTGAATCTGCATTACATCTGGGAGGTGGACACTTCCGCCTGTCACTTTCAGTGCTGCTAGAAACCCGCCGTGAATAATCATCATGTAACCGACTGTTTGGTCTTGTTCTCTGGTTTTGTTCGCCGGAAGATGGAATTTCACTGTTAGGACTGTCTTTCTTCATTGTAACATCAGTGACATTGCTGACAAGTTTCAAAACTCTGTCAAAATCTTTTGCTCTAATTGGACTTTTCCAGCGTTTTGATCTCCGATCTGAGTTCCTATTGGTTTTGTCTGAGTCAGCTGAAGAAGTGCTTACTGTCCTCAGTGGAATTTGCTTCTCATTTACCACCTCAGTGAGGTTTGAGGCTGACTTCCTTTTGAATGAACTCTTCTTCAAAAAGTTCAAGTTATCTGTGCTCTTGCTCCTCCTGTAGATGACTTTGCTGCTTTCGGAATCTTTCACTACTATTTCGCAAATCTGTGGTTCCTGGGCAACAGGAGATACTGTCCTAGCACTGTCCTGAATTTTATCAGTGTCTACTAAATTTATACGACCAATCCCATAGGCACGCCTGATGCTGCGTGATCGACGCGTGTTTCTCAGGAAGGAATCGTCGCTTTCCTCTCCATCAGAATTATCAGAAACCAAAGTATTATCTGTTGTGCCCTGAAAGTCATGCAGGGGCCCTGAATAAGAATACCGGTTTGTCTGAACTCTCACCACAGTACTATTTGGGACATGCTTTCGGATACTTTTCTCCGGCATGCTGTCATTTAAGTTGTCCAAGTCCTCCTTTCCTGGAATTCCTTGAAGAACTGAAGATTTTAATTTCTTGAAAGAGCCCATTTTTCTAATGGAAGACAAAGCATTCCAGGTTGAGGAGTTTCCCATTACTATTAGAGAATGAGGTCTTTCCACATTAGAGACACATCTTTTCCGAGGAGTGGAGAAAAAGCGCATGATTTTGGAAGGGCTGGCTTTATCTTCCTGGCTTTCATTTTCACAGCTACTGCTCATGTCACATCCACCACTGTGACATAAAGAAGTAGCATTGTTTCTGGATTCTTTATTATCCATTAATATGCAGGTAACAGACGTGCCATTTCCACAACCATTCTGATGTGTTGTCATGTTTTCAGTGCATCCAGGAGGATATGGGGAGCTGTAGCTCACATCCACAGTCTTCTCCTCTTCATCCTCTCCAAACTGAAGTCCTTCTTCATTTGAGCATCTTTGTGGGTTATTGTGTTCACATCTGTTGTGTGAATTTAGCTCTCCAGTAGTCTGCACTGCCTGCACCAAGAAAACAAAGCTGTCATTTAGCATTCTTCTCCACAGAAAAGAGGAATTATCCATACATAATACAAGGAACTCTTAAATAAAGGTCTTTCATGGAGCTGAGACTTTGAGGAGGAAATCAAGATTAACTTAACTATTGATAGAGAAATTAATTATGAATTTGCTTTTCTGAATAAGACACCAATATTAACAGAATCTAAAGGGCAGAAGGAGAGGTCATCAAGTGAATACATTTCCCCCTTCAATAATGCTGGGGTTAGAGATGCTGCCCCCCATGTTGTTCAACACCCCTGTATAACTCTTATGTCCCACCCAAAACATAACTACAAAGCGTAAACAGTTGGTTTACACACACACATACACAGAACAGTTATCACTATTAGGGTTCTCTTATGTAGAGCACTGACAGTCCTTTCCATACAGTACATGTGTAATGAAACGTAAAGGGCCTTATGACCCCCTGATCTAGAGACTGAATTACAGATTTTGTGTTTGGGAGCAAGTAGACCACTTTGACACCTTACGTGTTCAACTCATGGGGTTCTGGATGGCTAGGGGAACAGTATTTATTGAATATATATAATTTATTTATTTATTTAAAAATCTGTGTACTGCATAACCAAAACCCATGCAATTCAAAGGAGAAGTGTATTTTCATTGATCATTATGTACTTGAAACCCCTATCAGATTTCCTTAATGATTGCATATCAATGTATCAACATTTTGCAACTGTCTTCTTTGATATATATGAGACTTACAGTATATTTATAGTACCTGGTTTTGGTCCATATATCTCCTTGCTGCATTCCCCCCTCCCCATCTCTTTATAGCAGCTGAAATTTTTGTACTGTCCATTCTGACAGCATAAATCAGACATAGCCACTGACCAAATATTGGTGACGGGCTGTTTTATCAAATGATCACTGAATACATAGTATGGGTAGGAGGCAGGCAACTTCAGTTCAAACTCTACTAAGCATTGATTACCCTGGTTAGATCTATTGCTTCTCACTTGAAGGTATCACTTTGATCATGTGAACTTTCTGAGCTAAATTGTAAACAGGAAGTAACTAACCCCTTCCTTTAAAGTCACAGAAGTGAAGAAAGGACAGCATAAAGAAGAAAGAGAGCCATTCTAATTCAAAAGCTTTAATCTCTTATAAGCCACCCTGGGAAGTTCCTAAAGAGTGGGATCTAAATTCCTAAAATTAAAATAATAAATGAATGAATTCAACACATTCATCTTACAGCATCGTTCTTATGTTTTTAGAAAAAAGCCAAAAAAGAGAGACTAATCAGGTGTAAATTAATCTTCCTACAATGAACCTAAACAAGTATGAAATTAACTTTCTGCATGGGATAGTGGAAGCACATTCATTTTCAATCTTCTTTTGAATATTGTTTTAAAAGGAAAATACAGTGTATATGTAACATGTAATCCATGCTTCAGAGATCACCTAGAAACTCCTAAAACCCCTACTCTCAATTAATCACAGCCTTGATGAGTCAATTACCATTTTATATCTGGCTTTTATTATCTTTCATATAAAATTTTTGTTCATGGTGATAACAGAGGGTTCCCATGAGATATATAACATCTCTCGTAATTTCATCTCCCCAAACTATTCTAATCAAACATTCACAGTTTAACCCACCTGACTAGAAAAGAGGCAGTAATACAACTCCTAAGGAGGCCTGCTTAAATCTAACTATTTACAAGCAAATAATTTAAACAGATCTGCAACAGTATTTCAGACAGGCTTCAAGTTCCAGTATTCCTTCGTCAGCATTCCTGTACCTTTGCCTATATTTAAAAATAAAAAAGGTGAGGTGAGGTGAGGTGGAAAGATGGGGTTGGCCTGAATCAATGACCTTCACAACAAATTATGAGAACTCACTTTAAAACTAATCTTAAGTAAACATATCAGAGAATAACCCCACTGAACACAGCGTCAAACTTCAGAGGAAACATCTATAGAACTGTGTGGTAAGTCACACAGGGTCCGACAAAGTAAGATGTATTTGGGAGGGGGATATGAAGAGGAGACGACGTAAGATTCCGCCTCGCAAATTATAGGCAACAACTGTTGAATACCCACATCTCTATACAGAACACCACCACACTGCTAGGGGAGAGATTGCCGTGCCCCAGTGCATGGACAAAACAATGGTGACAAAAGGCTGTTCCTTCAATTTTGCTTTCCATGGACGGTTTTCTCAGTGGCCGGCGAAGGATGACGTATCCCCTCCCCGGGATTTCCCTGTCTCGTTTGCCTTTCAAACTTTCAATTCGCTTTAACTTTGCACGACCACTCTCTGTAGCAACAAAGGCACCTAGGTTCTTTTATTTTTAATCTCAGGAAATAAAAGAAAGCGCCCCCCCCCGCGGGATTAGCATGTGCTTGCTTAGTATAAAATAAACACACACACACACACACACAAAGGGAATCTTGCGATCGGCTTGTTTTTCCTCCCACCCACAAAAAACACGCAGCAGTTACCTGGAGAAGAAAGGCTGCGCGTCCTGGCCAGTGGGGCGCGTGTCAGAATCGGGCAAAAGGCACCCGTCCCGTCTGTCCTTCACCCCCCCCCCCACACACACACACACCGGCACACCAGGAAGAGGAGAAGTGGCCCCAGCGGCAGTTGCCCACTTGGCGACCGCTCCTGCTGCTGCTCCTCGGGCGGCGAGGAAGGTGGCCGCTTCCCCCCCCCTCCCGGGTACAGGAGGCTAATCTGCTTCCCCACATCACTATGGCAGCGACCGGAACAGAGGGAAGAGGAAACCCTATAGGCGCACCCGGGCGAGGAGGAGGAGGAGGAGGAGGAGGGAGGGAGGGAGAGAGCCTCCCAGGAGAGGCGGCTGAGGAAAGTTGGTGGCATTCAAAGGAGCGTCCCAGGGCTTGAGACAAAGGGGTGGCGAGGGCGGGCTGGCAAAAGAAGCGCCTTCAGAAACCATCGAGAGAGCAGGAGCCTCGCTGGGAGGCTCGGCAGGCAGTCGGGGGATGCCCGCGGGCCCGTGAGGGGTGTGGGGAGAAGAGACACCCCCCGCCCCGTCCCGCCCCTCCATATCTAGTCTTGCTCACCCCTTCCTCCCCCCCACCTTCGCCCCCAGGAGGGACGCCTTCCCTGTTCCCTCGGGCGAGGAAAGTGTCCCCCGCTCTCTGGCCTCTCCACCCGAGAGGGACCCAGGATCTGGGAAACAACGACACGCGCTGACCCAGGTCGCGACGAGTGGGGTGGAGAGAGCGGGCACCGCGGGATAAAGATCACCAGGCAGGCCCTCGCTTCACAGGATGATGGGCAACGACGAAGGCGTCGCTTTCGCTCCTTGCTTTCCGACGCTGCTAGGGAACAAAAGGAGGCTGCTGGGGGCTCCGCTCGGGTTTCATCATCCTTTGAACAGCCGGCCACAACCGCCGGGCCTGGCCAGGATACAAAGGCTGGCGGTCTTTCCCGGGGCGGTGGGGGCGGCTGGGCGAACGTGGTCCTTCCAAGCCACTCTCCCGCACCTTTGGTGAGACCGCATGAGATATTTTATTTAAAAACAATTTCCGTGTCATCAGAAGTTTTTCTTGTTAACGCCAAAGCGTTGACTCCAAAGTATTCGCCTTATTCCGCAGCGTCCACATTTCCCCCCAGCAAAAAACAGATTATTTTTTTAAGTGCTGAGGATGCAACTTCCCCTTACCTAGAAGCAGAGTTTTGAGGGCTCCCTTATGGACTGAGGGGAGAATGCATCCACCAGTACAGTATTGCCATTGGCCATGATGACTGAAGAAGACTAGGAGTTCCAGTTGAAAAAGTAACTCTTCCAAAGTCTGCCTTGGAGTAAACCTCAATGAAGTCAAAGAGACTTACATCCTGAGTAAGCATATATGGGACTGTTGCACTGGACAATAGTAATTACTCTTTAAAATCCATGGCCCACACCCATTTAAATCACTGGCACTTTAAGAAATGGAAAGATGGAGTAGGAAAAGAGAGATTAGACAGGAAAGGAAGAAACTGTTGACACTTCACTAAATCATGGGTTAACATTCGGGCACAGGTTGCAAGACCACACATTCCTCCCACTTCCATTTTGTACTGTGCACTTTTATTGGGCACTGTAATTATGTTGGTGGTGGTGATTATTACTGTTAGGATTAGCCAACATTCACGCTTAACTCAGATTTTTTTTTAAAAAGGGTTCAGGTCTTAGTTGTGGGAACCCTAGCCTAACCATACTTAACTTAGCTAATATAATTGCATCATAGTTGATGCCTTGTCCAGGAAGAGGGAATATGTGATTCCTCCAGAAAGTTGCCAGTGGTTTAAGCTCAATCAGACGGTCATTTTAGCAAAAGGCCTAAGTAACAGAAATACAAGAAACTGAACAGTGTATTTTTATAGGTAGCTGTACAAATCTGTATAATACTTTGTTATTTGCAAGGTATTAAGCTGTCCCCAGCTGAATAATAACGTCTGCAATTCAGGCAGTAGCTCATTAATGAAGTGTGGGAGAATCAAACGTAGATATGAACATTAAAAGCTTGGAGAACAAATTCCAAGTGAGGAAGAAAAGAGCTATTAGCAACTCCTTGATGATGACAGTTTCAGGTATTTATAGCAACAAAATGGAAAGTATGTTTTAGAATTTTAAATCTCTGATTTAAAGATTTAAAGTTCATGTGACAAGTTATGAAGAGGATTACAAGCTGGAGTAGTGTGTGAAAAGATTTCACAAATACAGTATTACAGGAAAGCGGTTACACTGAAGATGTGTGAGGTTCTGTTTAAAGAAGCAAAGTTTTGCTCCTGTTTCATCAACTCCACATTTGGTTATACTCTTGAACAATTTAACTGTTTCTTAAGCCAAGTTTTGAACTAGTTTTCTGTCTCTGGGGATCTGTGAAATAGGGCAGAAAGTGACAACTCCCATGTCAATATCAAACCATGGGTACCAAAGCTAATGAATAGATACATTGCTTCCTCTGTTCAAAGCAAACTAATTTAAGACATTAAATGCTCCTCAAGCTCCAGTGGTTTGCAGAAGGACAGGTCTGAAGCAGAAAACCTCTACTCAGCAGAAAAACTTCTAAAATAATCCAGGGTTTGCCATCAGTACTTGGTTTTAGACCAACGCTGAAGAATGATGGGGCTTATCATTCAACACTCTTAAAACAGGTAATGAAAGAACACATTTTTATCTTTAAGGTGAATGGAATAAAAACAGTCTGAGCTGGCCAGATTCTTTTGAAGCTGATCTGCAACGAAGTAGAGTTATGCCTTCCTCACTAGTGGATTACTTGCAAGGAAGCCACCTAGCCTGCTGTGAAGATCAACAACTTGGTGCCCTTTCTATACATTAAAGTGAAAGGCTTGGGTGAGGGGGGAAATTAAAGTGCCTGGATAAGGAAGAGTGTGGCACTAGCAAAAGATTGTGTGTGCGTGTTGCCAAGTAAATTCTGAGGGTATAACAAAGTTCAGGTGGAGTAATGGGAATGAAAAAAGGGAGGAAAGAAATGATGGAAATAATGCTAGAAAAGAAAGCAAAGAGAGAAGCCTGGATGATAAATTAGATGAAAGTGGCAGAGAAAGTAGACAAGATGAAAGTGACCCTAGATTGTGAAGAGTATAGAGATGTGATGATAAAAGAAGGAAACAAAGTTTTCTTGGTGCAGAGATCTGTTTTCTGTATTCTCTGTAATGTAAAATAAAATGTTACAAAAAAGAAACAAGACAATGGAATGTTTTACAGTGCAGACCTAATTACTCTACGTTCAAAGTCTAAACTAGAGCTTTTCACCTATCATTTATTCTTCATACATTTGCCCTGTAAAAGCATACAGGACAGCTTACGGGAATGGGACAACATATTCTGTATGTCTCATTGATTTAATCTTCGTTCTATATCAAATTTGCCTCACTGGTCTAATGACTGGTCTTGGTTGTTTATAAAACAAGTAAACAGGACAATTAAATATATACTGTATTGTTTAGGTAATAGCAAACTAAAACATCATTAAAGACCCTTTCTAAAAAGTACCTGCCAGAATAAAAACATTTTCTAGAAAATGAAACTCTTTCAACCTTTCTATTTAAAGGATGATGGAGGTGGGTTTGGATGGAGAAACTTTCCATGATCTGGCCATGGTGACACAAGCCCTCGTTACGTCTTGGCTGTAACACACTCTATATGGGGCTGCCTTTGGAAAGGGTTCCAAAACTTCCAATAGGTCAGAAATGCTGCAGCCAGATTGCTAACTGAGGCTGATTACAGGGAGCATATAACTCCCCAGTTACAGCAGCTCCACTGGCTGTGGATCCATTTCCAGGCACAATTCAAAGTGTTGGTTTTAACCTATAAAGCCCTAAATGGCATGGGTCCAAGCTATCTCAAAGACTGCATCTCCCTCTTTAAGCCTGTCTGGGCATTAAGATCATCAGGGAAGGGCCTTTTTCTCCATCCCACCATACTCACAGGGGTGCTTGGTGGGGACATGGGAGAGCCCCTTCTCTGTCGCTGTTCCCGGACTGGACATCCCTCCCTCATTGCTGTCTTTCGACAATCAGGCAAAGACCTTCGTCTTCAGCCAGGCTTTTTCCTCAGCGACTGAGACTTTGCATGAAAGAGGGTTTTTAATGGATTTATGTGCTCTGTTACTTTTAAATATGTTTTTAGTACTGATTTTATTTATCATTTTTAATAAACTACTTGTTTAATTCCTTTAAAGATATTTATATACTGTTTTTAGCTTTTAAATATCTTTCAGTTGTTGTAATTGTTACTCCTTGGTGGAGTAAAATATTTTAAATAAATAACTAAATATTCTGTAATTCAGATGCCATTATTTTAAATATCCTTTCTCTCATCTTTGATAACTTCACTTCTTTTGGTGAATAAATGGAAGGGGCCTCAGAAACCGAATGCTAGTATCAAGGCAGATAAAATGCAGGTGCAGTTTTGCTGATCACAGTTTTTATATGTGACTAAATTTCCATTTTGGCAGTTAAGATTCAGCTTTGGTGATTGTGCTGGCAATGGAATTCAAGGGCCAACTTGATAGATTTATGAATGAAATATAAAAGCCAGCATAAAATCTGAATATATAAAGATACATGACTTCATTTCATTCCCTGCCTCCAAATGAAGTCTTCCCTAAAGTGCTTTTTAAGCAAGGTGCTCCTTACAAGCTACACATTATTACCTTAAAAGAAAACAGAACTGCAGAACAAACCAATAGTGACAATAAATATAAAACGTACATTATATGTCAAAATCTAATATTCACAGATTGAGATGTTATATAGTTCTATTGATTTAACTAAGCTTCTTTTTAAAACAAAAGTATTTTAATTTTAAATTACCCCAGTTTGCAGCCCTTCAACCCAATGTTATGTGTTGGCAAGCTGGAAATGACTTAGAGCAATCCTAATAGGGCTTTCAAGGTGACTGAAATATTTAAGGAGTGGTCTTACCATTGTCACATACCCCCAGTGACTTTTCATGGCCAAACTTGTATTTGAACCCAGGTCTCCTGAGTCCTAGTCCACTGGTCCATCCACTGTAACATACTGTGTATGCACAACAGGATATCAGCAATAGGTTAGGATACCAGTGCAGTAGGAAACAGCAAAGGTCAGGCCCTGATAAAAACTGACACGGATTTGGACATAACAATCTACTGTAATTGATTATTGTGTGTACCACAAGATCTAGCACTCATTGTGAGTTGTGATGACTTTCCAACCTCAGGTAGAGTGGGAAGGGCAGGAAATCCCCACCGCTCAAAGTCTTCTTCAGCTTCCACCTTGCTGGAGCAAAGCAGCATTACAGGAGTAGCTCTAAGGAGCTCTGACAGCTACTCTGTTGTTGCACCCTTGTCCTCAAGCAGTAACAGTAGTTTACAGTTTAATTAACATTTGCTGATGTAAACGGAATTATTCAGATCTATTAGGCAGATTATTCTCAAATAAACCACCTCTATGAAGTTAAGTGGAAAAGAATTTGTCCCCAAGACTAAGGCTGAATAGTAAGCCTAAATAACTAAATGCACATCACAATTTTATCAGCCACTCTTCTATAAATTTGCTGAGAGAATATTACACACCACTTGGCACACAGTTGTAATTTAAGTTGGAGAACAAAAGCCGTGGGGAATGACGTAATCTGAGCAACAGGATCTCTGTGTACCAGGTTACCATTATACTCTGTTGGAGCTGTTCTTACCCACCCACCTACATCACTGCAGCTGTATGCAACATACTAATGGATTCGGCCTTTCAGTCTGGATGAAAGCTATTTATAGCCTCATTCAGTCTGCCTGTGACACTGCTATTGTGTTCCCATCCTTAAGAGGCATTATTCAGGCAGCATGACATGACAAGAGGCTTCATACTAGAGAAGAGAAGTTCCTCATAAAGGGAACACTGTGCCCAAACATAAAGAAAACTTCCTGTTTCCAATTAAGAATGCTGCAGCTTTAGATCCCTTCCCTGCATCTTATGACTTACAAGACAATCCCATGAATGTCTACAAAAAAAGTAAGTTCTACTGAGTTCAATAGGCTATAATCTCAGGTAAACTGGCATACAATCACAGTTATAATATATTTTTTAAAAAAACAGGAAGGTTAAACCATGCAGGTAAAAAAAGAAAAAGGTATTGATTAAAGTTACAATGTTTCTGCAGTTTTCATTTCATCAAGTGATTTTCTGAAACAGAACAATTATAGCTAACTGTTGGCAAAATCAAGGAAAGGAAAAGGGGGGACAGAGAGAGAGAGAGAAGCAAACTATAGTGGCACTTTAAAAACCAGTATACTTATTTCTGTGTGAGCTTTTGTGGATCAAATGCATATGGCAACCAGGTTTCCTGTTAAATAAAAGGCATATTTGTTCCTTTTGAGCTAGATGGACTTTTCCCGCTAATTCACTTCAAAGTATTTATTCTGGTTTATAATGTGTCCTCCCTTTGGGTCTGTAACAATATCGTGCAAAGGTTTCCATCCCAAATTGATACAAGTTAGTTTCCCACACAACTGTTCCATGGTACAATGCATGCAAATAATCATTTGCAGAACTCCCGTTTTTCAAAAAAGTCTAAGATCTCTCATCCAGCAAAGGAAAACAAACAAAACCCTTTGCCTGTCTTTTGACCAGCGCATGCTTAAATTGCAAATTATAAATTGTGAACAAAATGTGATTACTGAAGAAATTATTATATTCTTGTAAGATTACAGTAACAGAATCATTTGTGAAATGTACAACTAATCGTATATTTTAAAAAAACCAACAGATTTTGCAAGATCTTGGTTACCTTAGCTGCCTCTGCAGATATTACGTTGAAAGGAAGCACACTGTAGCTGCAATGTCTGCTTCCTCTGTATTGTTGCTATGTTCCCAGTCATTTAAATTGAGGCGCAACTACACAATGTAGTTAGGTTGCCATTAGAAGTGGAAATTTCTTTAAAAGTAAAAGTAGGGCTCTCTTAACAGTAAACAATTCCTAACATGAGTTTACTTCACTCTGAATGTTCCAGTTGTGTCTGTCATGATTTACCAGCAGACAATAAATACAGTGGACCCTTGACTTACAGACGGCTTGACTTACAGACTTTTTGAGTTACAGACTTCTCTGGCCGCAAAATTTAGGTTTGACTTGCAGACTGAGATTTGACTTACAGACCAGAAAAAAACCAAAATGGAACAAAAACGGCCTGTTGCAGGATTAATCGGTTTTCAATGCACTGTAGGTCAATGGAGACTTGACTTACAGACTTTTTGACTTGAGAACCGCCTTCCAATACGGATTAAGTTCTCAAGTCAAGACCCCACTGTATCTGTATTATTTGAAAGACTGATTGCTCTAACATGGAGGTTTCAAGGAATTATGTGCCTGCAAGGAAAACATTATAATACCAGAAAATATGTATTTCCCATGTAACCTAGCTCTAAGAAAAGTTTTTCAAATCAACTGGCAGGACAATTCTCTGTTACAGTGGTTTTCAAACTTTCTAGTTTTTACTACATTTGAAGACAGGAGGGCCTGGCGTGCTCTGTTCCATGGGTTCACGAAGAGTCGGACACAACTAAATGGCTAAACAACAACTACTACTACATTTGACTTTTTTTGTTAATATACCCCTGGATATCTATACTGGAAACTGTGCAGAGGATTCTGGAAGCTGATTTGGTGAGTAAATGCAGTTCATGCAAGCAAAGATCATGTCTATTTGGCTTCTCCATTACTCTGTGGAACCTGAGACTGCACCATCGAGTATGACCATAGAGGGTTTCCAGATGGAGGGCTCCTCACTCTAGCAATTAGAAGATCTATGCAGCTACTCCATTTTTTATCCTTAACAGATTTTCAAAAGGGGGGGGGAAGTAGTGGGAAAACAAAGGATGGTTGTGAGTTGATGTTGTCATCCAAAGCTTCCATCAAATTAAGTGAATAAGCTAGGGCAATAGCATGCTAAAAGCCTTGTCTGAAATTGCTCTCATCCTCTCCTACGGACCTGAACTTCAGGAAAAGATGGCCAACAGTGGGCAAGGTAGCTTTCAAAGACATTTGTCCACCATTACTTCCCACTGAAGCTTTCGAGGAATTGCAGAACTAGGAAAGCACACTCCTTCCCATGAGCTCTACAGTGCATAGTTCTGTTTCACCAGTGCCAACAGTATGCTTGGCATTAACTTAGGAGACAAGGAATTGCTAAGCTCCAACCCAAAGACTTGTCTCTTTATGGCTTCCCATTTTTAGGGAAAACGGGACCTCTGTAAGGGAGCTGAGAACAGACTGGACCATCAAAGTCTGTTCTCGTAACTTACCTAAGCAAATAGCTAATTTAGAGCTTTCCCAGTTGCTGCAGTATCCAGCCTTTCAGCCCTGTGCCATATTAACTCCCACCAGTGGTCCGAAGACAACAGACAGCACGCAGACTGAAAAGCATTCAAGTGTTTCTGTAGCACCAATAATTTGACATGGACAATATTCATAACATACACACAATAAGTGTATCAGTGCCAAAAGATGTGTTTTGCCTAGGACTGAGTGAGTAGGCTGCTTGGGCAAGGAGGGGTGCACATCACAACAGCAAGGTCACGCATATGTAGCTCCCTAGCCCAGGAAGACCATGGGAATGAAGAACCCATTGCCCTTTCCTCCCAGGTTAACCCCCCACAGAGAAGACATCTGCTAGGCAGTAGCGGAACAGAAACACAACTGACACAGGGACAACTTTTATTGAACAGTTTCAGAGATGAAATGAGTTCTCACAACATCACAATAACATGAAGCTGCCACTTGTTTGCTGTCATAGGTTTCCTGTGCTTCTTTGAGCAACATAACAAAACAGTACAGTAGCAAGTGCAGTTAAGCCCCATCTCACTGCATCCCCACGGTGGGTACCACTCCACTTGCTACATATCCATCTGCTGTGTTTGCCTGAAAAAAAAATCAGGGAGGTACCAGCCTCCAATGGCTCCCTCTAACAGATGCTTCTGTGGGCCTTGCCTCTGCAGACTTTGCCTACATGTATTATGCAGGGCATTGGTGGTGGTGGGGACCATCCTGTCCCCTGTAAATGTTCAATGACTACCTGGTTTCCTGTGGAAAGACAAGACAGACATGGGGGTAATAATGAATAACAAGTAGTGATTGCAACAGACAGGTCTTGTGAATGGATGGTCATTTGAGGCTGGCAAATGCAAGAAGAATGCAAATTGCTATCCTCTATATCCTTTTGTATGTTACATGCCATAGCCCTTTTGACTGTCTGATTACTAATGCATGCATCCATAAATAAATGTTTTAATAAACTTCTCAGTCTCCCTGGTATCAGCATTTAAAAAATGGTCTGTTGTGGGAGACATTGTAGTCATTAAGGCAATACTCACCAATCCAGTATAATGAGTTTCTTTGTTATTCTGCCTCTGTCAATTTGGGTTTTCACTTCTTCAAATATTGAGTGCACCCTGACTTCAATCCTGCAAGGAAGGATGAATCACAAGTGTTTGGCCACCAGTATCAATATGAAGAACAGAATGTTCAGTATTCAGCAACCATAATGACTGTATTCCTCCCTGCTTTGTCTTGTACATTTCTCTGTGCTGTGGCTAAGCTACCCATTATGCTGTCTTCACAGCGCATGTAACCCTTATAGCCCCTATGCCAGAGCCAAACCACACATTCACAGAAATGTGCTTTTTTGCTATTATATCATTTCCCCTCAAGCAATGGGATCTACTTTATGATGTGTGATTCCAGAACTGCACATGCAAAGGAAGTCACTGTTTACATGCTAAAGGTAATCGAGATGATATACAAGCTTCAATTGTACCTTTTTCACCTCTTGAGGAATCACTCCTAAAAACAAATTTCTTTGAGTATGCACTTTGGCCCTGAGAAGCAATGTGCTGGGTAAATGAGGGCTGTCAAACTAGTACATAGCTTCTCTACATTGCAGTGTAAAGGTAATAGGAGGAAACATTTTATAACTGTGAGAGTTGCAATGATCTACACACCTCAAAGTGCTGGGATGGGGGGTGAGCAGATATGATAGGCAAGACCCGTCAACTTACCTGTATGGGTTCCTTGTGCTTGCAGCCCTTGAAGTTCCTGGTGAGCATTCATATCTGGAATTCCTGCAAGGTTACTGATACGACAAGCATTATGTATCTGCGTTTCCATTTCTGTCATTGGATGAGCTGTTTATTCATCATGCAAGGAGTTACCTGTTTTGCAGGAGGCTCCTTTTCACCGTGATTTCCTGTCACCAAAAATCTCATTTATGCATTTTTATACTTACCGTTTCCATGGCAAAATTTCACATTTTACTTTTTACACAACAAGACCCATGGTTATTAATAAATGCATAATAAACAATATGTTCTGGATCATTATTTGATTATTTTTCTGTCTTCCCCCCCCCTCAAATGTTTGGCAGATATAAGGCCTCAGCAATGTAGTCAACAGGACTGCCATTCGGTTGCCCCTGTCTGAAGTCTCAGGGAATTGCTATGTTTCTCCTGGTTTCCAGGCAAGGAAGACAAATGTCAGGCTGAGCACTGCTGGAGGAGGATGAAGTTTTATTTTTATGTGAGAAGTATCTTTAAATCTGGGGCACCCATCCTCACTCCTTCTCATTAGGGCTCACTGGCTCAGCACCATCTTGTAACATAATGTGGACCCTTCCCTGTGACATCATAAGGCCTTAGTCCATAGTTTCACATTTTATCCCTGAATTTTCAGGAAACAGAGTGTTGCTGATTGGCAACTCTGTGTGCTTTGATACACCCTTTATAGTGCTTTGGGGTTTATATGCTGCCAGTTGTAACCTAGCCATTGTTAATTGTGGAGCGGAAAAGGTAGACAGACAGTTATCCAGGTATCTCCATTGACAGCATATTTATTTAAGCCACTTCTTTGGCTACTGGATTGTTACATTTTCATTAGAACAGAACTAGTCAAGCACAAGATCTGAACGAAGCACCAACTGTATTCTTCTTGATCCTGGCCCAATTTCTGGCCCATTTTTTTTCTCGTTTTACTGGCAACATCCTACTAGCATGGACCCTGTTTGTACAATTGTTATGCGATGCCACAACAACACCAAGATGAAGTTCTCTATGTCAACACAGTTTCTCCTTTCATTGGCACTGCAGAATTAAGCAGTGATCCGAACCCACTAAGCAGGAGTAAAGTCAAAGCCAAGCGCACACTGTCAGTTCTTTAGCACTGGAAAATATTTCATAATAACTCCCAATAACTCCTCCTTTACAAGAAAGACAAGCATGTTGTATTGGTTGCTTGTTTCCAACACTTTGTTGACATTCAGGTGCAATAGCCAGTCAGTGTGGTGTAGTGGTTAGACTGCTGGAACTGGGACTCAGGAGATCTGGGTCCAAATCACCTCTTGGCCATGAAACCCACTGGTTGACCTTTGGATAGTCACACATTCTCAAGCTGATCTACTTCACAAGGTTGTTGTGAGGATAAAGTGGGGAAGAAAGCTATGTACTCATTGGAGGAAAGGCAGCATATAAACAGCAAATAAACTAAATGTGGTTGATGTGGTTGTTGTAGATGCAAATGTTTGTTCACATCATGCCACAGAACTGTTTTGCCACGGCACCCTACACATGGGAACACACACAACTCAATATTTCTCTAAATTATCAATGGATGTCAACAATGATAATTTATAAACAAAGCCAGCATCCTAATTTGTGCCAGGACTTCAGTAGTAAAGACCTGTAAAAACAGCTGTCGGAAAGAAAGGAACATCCTATCATTTCATTCTGAACATCCCACTATTTCTCATAGGAGATGCGCACATACTGTGGTTGCCACATATGGGCCAAAGCAACAAGGAAGAGCTGCTCAGAAGCAGCTTTTGGCAGATGGTGCCTCTTGTCAGGTCTCAGTAACTTTTCATAGCACAGATGAGGGTTATATAAAAGTCTCTCATTATAAAACAGTGGGAAATCATCTTTTCAAAGAATATACAGAAGAACTGCTACTTTTTCACATGAAAAATGGAAAGTATCTAACAAACAGGAAAGGACTGGACCATTGTAACAGAGTCTGAAATGATTACTGCATGCCCATCCCAGTATCAAACCAAGAATATATGCTTAATGTGCCTGTGAGTCCTTCTGGCCCTCCTCTTGGGGGTCTGGCAGCTGAGTAACTCCCCCAGCAAAAATGCCATGGGTTCCTGGGTTGATCACTCATGGCACCTTTGTTAAAGGCATAGAGTCAGCCCCCACTACTCCTTCTCAGGGAGTTGAATTTTTGGCACTAATCACCTGTGTATAGTCAAACCAGCTGGGACAACAATTGATTTCATTGGAGTCCCTGAAGGTTCAGGTTTGCAGAGCAAGCAGGAAGTATATGTCTGAATCCAGGACATAGTCCTTTTGGACAGGGCTGGTAAAGATGGGTAATGGGAAGTAGGTTTCACAGTGATATTCCTCCTGGAGTGCCCTTTGCTGTGCCTATTGCTACTTCTATCTCCAGTACCAAAGGTGGGTTGGAGCAGGCCCTGTGGCTCTCATCAAGCAGCAAAGACACTAAGACTGGGGTGATGCTGGCTTAGCTGAGAGCTACATTGCCAGAGACTCATATCCATGATCCTTTCCACAGCTGAACGGGCTGGGTGGGAACAGGTGGCTCCTCTTGCCCTCTATCCTTGCTTGCACTTTTGCAAAAGGGGCAGAACATTTGTTCCCAGTGCTCAACCTGCCTCCTCCCATGTCTCGCCTTCATCTGACATGATTGACAATGACCCTGAGTTCTGCAACTCCCACCCTCTTGTTCCTGTCATTGCACTCTTCTCCAGCTGCCCCACATCAGGTGATGACTCTTCCCCCACCTTGGACAATGTATCTCTGCTAGCTAGGGGTCAAGGAGAGTCACTCTCTCCCAGGCATCCTTGGACTTGTGGAATGAGATCAGACAGTTTGCTGGGGGGCGCTTGAGGCAACTCCCTCACGGTGCCCCGAAGCCTTTCGGAATTTAGAGAATTATGTATTACAATAATCAGTCTGGCTTGTCAAATTAGTACTTCCAGCTCCTTACACTGCAACGTGACAGCTATATTAAACAGTTGCCATAGCACTGCATTCACAGTGTTTAATCTTTTACACTTCCAAATGCCACCAAGGAAGAATATTTTTAAGTCTTTGTAAGCCTATACTTTGGAAAGCAACCACACAGTATAATGGAAACTGCAGTATATGTATTCCAAAGGTCTGTTACCTAACTCAGCAGACACGGGAATGTTTTGCATATCTTCAAAGAGCTACCACAGGAAGACTTGCTTAGGGTTGTGTGGATGAAACCTAGAGACTGCATGCATAGATTTGAAAGTTCCCAGATGGAGGAGAAGTAGCAGCAGCAGTTCTACCTTGTTAGCTTCCATACTTATTTTGTGTTGAAATATAATCTGGCAACTCTAAAAAGTTTTTTAAAATTTACCTTTTTACAGTGTTCCTTGTATTTTAACTTGGCAACCCCCCCTTTGTGCAACCCTAATTAAACAAAGGGTAAGTAGAGCAAGATTAGTAATGCCACATAAGGTCAAATGAGGTCTAGCAGCATGCCACATGTTTTGTTTTACATTACGTTTCCAACTACTTTTGGTCAGGACAGGGAACTTTTTTTTCTTCCTGGTAGGGCTCTTGAGGCATTAAACAGCTCAGCCAGCATGAGAGTAGGAGGGATTCAACAGGTAAACCTTTTTCTCCTGCATATTCATGACACAAAAGCATCAGTGATTGCTTTTTGGCTTATATATTTTGAACAATAACAAGCCAAAAAGCAATCTCTGATGCTTTTGTGACACTGATGCCTAGCCAGAACTGTAAACCTCCACTAATAATGCAGGTTTTCATGGACAGCCTGGGGTGCTGAGTTAATCCAGGTGTCTCTCCCAGGCATCCTTGGGCTTGTGGAATGAGGTCAGACAGTTTGCTGGGGGCACTTGAGGCAACCCCCTCACAGTGCCCCAAAGCCTTTCAGAATTTAGAGCTAACCCCAGCTAGCCTTGTGTCTGTCTGGAGGTAAGGTTTGAGGCTTCAAAACTCCATAATGGTCTTCCAGCCATCAGTTTCCATACACATTTTCATTTTGATTTCTATATACTGGCATTCCTTGAGAAGAATGCTAAGACTTGTATGTTCTAAAAATTTAGATACTAAAATTAGTTAAGAGGGTATTGAGAAAGCAGCCTTTGTTATAATTAGGAAAATGATTAAAAGCTGTAAAGATTAGAAGCTGGATCAAGATTTAATCTTGCATAAAGTAGACCATTTGAAATCAATGGAACAGGTTAGTGTGGCGATCACCCACATCCCTCATGCTATTCATATTCATGAGCTAATTTGCATGAACCTATGAGAGGACTGGAGGGGCGGAGTCAGCAGCTACATGAGGCTTGGCGGGAGAAGATAGGGCTGGTTAGTCAGAGAGAGAGAGGGAACAGATACTGAGAGATATATTGCTGGTTAGGAAAATAGGTAGAGAAGGTGGTAATGATATAACAAGAGAAAAGTATGTACTGAGAACTGTTGATGTGTATCTGAAAAATTTCTGTTATTATTCACTTCAATAAATAAGTTCTGTTTCTGATCACAAATCAAGTGTTATTTTATTTATTTATTTTTATTTATTTGATTTGTATCCCGCCCATCTGGTAGGTCAGTACCACTCTGAGCGGCAAACGTCATTTATATACTGGTACTTTGACTTATGAACGTCTCCACTTGCGAACGATTCGAGTTACAAACGGCTCCATTCTCAAAAAGTTGCTTCGAACCCCCCCCCCCCAAAAAGTTTCCTGCCCTTTTTTAACCTAAGTTCATCTTAGGTCAAAAAAAGAAGAAAAAAATTCTCCCCCTAGTTGTAGAGTACAGATTAACCGGCTTTGCATTAGTTTCTATGGGAACTAATGCCTGTACCTACGAACAGCGCCTTGACATACGAATGAAAAACAGCAGGTACGGATTAAATGGTTTTCAATGCATTCCTATGGAAAAGTTTGGCTCGACTTATGAACTTTTCGACGTACGAACGCCGTTCCAATACGGATTAAGTTCGTAAGTCGCGGTACCACTTTATTGTGGATTGAAGTAATCAACTGGTGGCAGCGAGAAGAAAACGTGACGTGAGCCTTTGTGAGGGAAAAACAAGCAGGGGTCTCTAGAGCAAATGTCACAGTTAGTTATGACTAATTTAAGTTCCATTTGTTTCAGTGACTTGTATAAATAAGGCTCGATCCAACTACTGTTTTGGGAAGTCTTCTTTTAGGTAAACTCCCAAACTCTGGCTCCACAGCCAGATATCTAACACACTAAGCTATTCAGCCAAATATTCCCATTTTGCATCTCAGAAAAGGCCTGTGTGGCCTTTGAAAAGCTGTATAGTTCCAGGATGCTCCCAGGAAAAGAAAATGGTAAACCACTTCTGAGTATTCTCTCCACTGAAAACTCAGAAAAGCATTGCTAGAAGTCGGAATTGACTTGATGACACACAATTAATATACTTTTTGGTGAAGCTCTCAAAAAAAAAACACCACAGTTAAAACTTTGAAGTGCATTTGTTTGTAAGTTAATGAAAATGAAGCCAACCAGAAAAATAAGTACTTAACAAGAAACTGATCAATGTTAACTACTTTGGACCCCCAAAAGATGGCTAATTAGGGAAAAAATCTTTCCTACTTGCTCTGGTATGAATACTAATTGTTACTCTATTCTGAAAAGTCAAAAATATCCAATAAGTCTTCCTTCATTCTTAAGGGTCTCCTCTGTTTATACATAGTTCCACTTATATCCCTAGGTTTTTTTAAAAGCAACAGCCTAGTAAACCTAACATTCTATGAAAGAAAAGGGCAAATTCCTTCATTAGCTATCTGTAACTTCAGCCATCTTTCAATTTATAACATTTCTCCCTAAACCACCCCTTTACCAAAGTCTTACTACTTTTAAATTCCACCTACTCACAGGGAAGATTTAAATTAAACCTTTCAGGAAACTCAGATATTTACGCAGCTTAATTTGCACTATATTGAATTTTGTCATATAAATCAAATAATATTTGACTAAAGTATTTAGTTGTATTTTAATTACTGTTATGTTTTAAGTGCCTTTATTTTTAATTATTTTTATATAATTGTTTGCCATCTTGGGTACCAGAGATTGTAAAAAAAAAGCAGAGTATACAATCAATCAGGTAATCAACCCATCAATACTCCATAAAGAAAAAATAATTTTATACATGTCCTTGAATCAGCAGTGGAGGTGCTCTGGGAATATTTAGCAGATATTGCTAGGGTGAAAATCAACATGGTTTTAAATTGATAAAAGAAACTTATTTCCATCCATAGATTGCTAACACAGAGAAAGTAGATTGCAGTGACAGCAGTTTCTCTCTCTTCTGTGTGTGTCAAAACTGTTTATACACAATATGTAGCCCTGAATCTGCATGCTGCACTCCTGTATATGAGAGAACAACCAGCACAGAGAAAATGGAACTGTTATTTTAAAAAAAGGAAAGTCAGCTAGATACATATATTGCTGTCAGTATGGACTGGCATCCCCTTCCACAATAAAAATGGTACTTGATTAAACAATGCTAAGGATTTTTGCCTTTATGTGCTCTTGACATCTGCTTTAGTATGCAGATGAAGTCTATTGAAAATCAAGATCATCAACACTAAAAGTAAAAAAAAAGTTAAAATGCAACTGTGAATGATCCACTTAGTCCAGCACAGATGATGATGATCATGATGATGATGATGATGATGATTTGGATTTTCTCTTCATAGAGATGTTTCCCTTCCTTTCTCCATTCCCTCAAATATGTCTAAATTAATTAAAGTGTGCCTTTTGTCCAGTGTGAGGCATGTTGGGTTTATTTGCTTTGGAATCCTGTGGATCCAGATGGACAGAACAACAACTGGAACATATTTCATTTTTATAAAATGTGTTACATAACTGCCAGTATGACCTGATTCCTGTGCTTTTGAACAGAATCCTATTTAACATTTTTTTTCTTACATGTTTCATTATACTTATGGATACCTGTGTTTTTCAAAAAGTTGGATCACATCTAAGGATGTGTAAAACCTGCCCTGCAGATTATCCTGCTTTGTTTCTCCATATTCTTAAATATATATAGAAAGTATGTAGAGTTTCTCAGATATCCCTCCTTTTTTGAATTCTTATGGCAGTGTGAGTTTTACCTCCATTGCATTTTATTGCAATTTAATTGGTTACAAGCGTATGTCGTACTTTGGTTTGTTCCCTGAAAAAAGCAGTTCTGCCACGTGATGTAGTATTACAGCAGTAAGGTGAGCAAAATCCTGTATTTGGGCTACAACTCAAAAATTAGCATGTGCAAAAAAGTAACTTTTCCAAACTCTGTAATGTCTGCTGACATGTTACGGGCATACACAATACTTCTTTTAATTTCAAATGGGTATGACTTCTAGCTGTGCCTGTAATAGTTTTACAGCATACAGAGGTACTGCAGATGACTTTGCTCGCTATGAAAAAGCTCCAGCAGCCTTTTAAAGCTTAGTAACCCCAGTAAACCTAGCTGTATTACTCTCTTGGAGAAAAACAGAAAGTTTTGCAGCACCTAAAAGAGGTAATGACAAATCAACCAAATATTTAAATTTATGCAGACTATAGTCCGCTTCATTAGATGCATGGAGAATTCTTTCCCATGGTGCATTATTATGCACATATCTCTATAGGTCAGTAACGGTGAACCTTTTTGGACCCGAGTGCCCAAACTGGGGGGGGGGGAAACAAACCAGCGCGGGGTGGAAGGGAGAATCATTGTTAAAGCAACGTGTTTTTATTGTGCCATATGTGTCAGTAAGATAATTTATCTAAGGATGTTTGTGTTACCACTCAGCTACTGTTTGTTAATGATAATAGTTAATGGTTGCTGTTAGTGAATTTTGCATTTCAATTCCGTCTCATTCCATTGATTATGATCCCTCTCCCCATTCATCCACCTATACCAGTGATGGCGAACCTATGGCACATGTGCCACAGCTGGCGTGCAGAGCCCTCTCTGTGGCACGTGAGCCAAAAGTCACCAGATCACTCCTCCCCCCGCAGCTGAACCTGAGGCTGCAGCTGCGGTACAAGTGCCTTGACAGGTGGTGGGCCAGGATCCAGAGCAGCTGGCACTGGTGACTGGAGGCGGATCCAGGGCGGGGCCTGGAGGCTGCTCTGTGTCTGAGATTATTCTTTGGATTTTTTTGCATTTAAATTTCCTCTGATCTCCACAAATTTCAATTAGCCAACTACCCTCTTGCATATGTGGATAATAATTTATCCATAGAGACGGCACTCCATACCTTCTCCATGGTGTGAACTGTAGTCAAGTTCACAAAACCTTATTTCAAATATATTAGCCTTTAAAAAGCCATCAGACTTTTTGTTTTAATTTGCTGAACAGAACGTAAGCTCAGGTTAATATATTTAACAATGGATAACTAGAACAATTTATACCTATGGAAACAAACTACAACCCAGATTGAGGGGCTAGGAAACAGGTACAACATCATTAAAGACCACTCTTTTTTAACCGCAATCAATAATCATCTATCACTGCAACACAGTCATGAGACTACTTATTTCCAGAAAGTTTTGGAACAAAAGAAACATGTTTCTACACTCTCTTTTTTTAAATAGCACTATTTTTGGACCTACTAAAAATAAGTGGGGAGTTTGCCACTAGTATCACATCCAGTCTATTTTGTTTCTTTTCCTACATACAAAACAATGCATCTGTGTTCAGAACTCCTTTGAAATGCTGATCTTTTAAAAACATTCTATTCTGTTCACTTTCACATGTGAGCTAAAGAAGCAAATCCTGGCAGTACCAAGGTTTCTTTGAGTGAAACTGGGGACATGTAGCAGCACACGCCATATTTTCTGTGGCCATTTCTGATTGCTGTGCATTTCCTGCAGCAAACATTCCAACTAGGAAAAACTAGGAAACAAAGGAAAGGATACACACTTGTAAACATTTAGGTATGTAGGCTAGTCACAGCTGAATCAGAACAAGAGAATACATTAAAGCATTTAAGAACCTGAGTCTGTCATCCCCACTATGTGTGTTATGATAAACCTCAATGTAAGATTGGAGCACCTGTAGCAAATACAATTGCTGCATAAAGTAAGGGGTTTTATTGCCACTTTATAGCCAAAGGAATGATCCTAGTGGCTTTAATGCAATTCTAAAGGTTCCAATTTAACAGGAGTTGAGGTTGTTTACACACAGCTAGTGGGTGAATGTATAATATATCAAGCCTAATGTCAAGATACAAACAATATGTACACATTTATGGGACATGCAACACACTCAGTTTATAGGGCTGCTCAAACATTTGTTCCTGATCATGGTAAATAGAACTTATAGTTTTTCAGAGGAAGAGCTGGATTAAATCTGTATGCCCATACTGGGGGAAAGTTTCAGCCATGGGAATTAAAAATGCAGCAGCCTTCCCAGAAGAAAATTAGCAAGATTTGTATTATAGTCATATCACAACTGTGCACACCCACAAATTACATATACACTATGGGTGCTCAGATGTCTCCTACTCATTAATAGGCAGGACTCAGTAACATTAAGAGTACTTCTCAATGAGGTACCTTTAAATTTCATACATGTATATCCGAGCTGCGTTACCAATTAAAAGAAAAATCTGAAAACAGAGCATTTTTATACAGTACTTTTAAAACAGGACATTCAGACTGCAGCTTTAGACAGCTGAGCTATTCTATACTCAGAAAACTGGACCTTGGCATTTATTGCTTGTTGTTTCAACGATAGTGCTAAAGCACTCTCCTGGTTGTTTACAAAATAATTATGTAAACAATATTCTACATCCCTCTTCACAATAAAGATAATTGCCTTACTGTTGCCTGTCTTTTAAATAAGGTTACTCAAGTTCATCTGTGCCCATGGCACTGTCTCAATCATGTTACTGTATATTATTCACAACTTGCACAATGTTCAACTAGGGATCTCTTATTAACTCAGGCAGCAGCTCAGAAGGATGGAAAGCTGAGTTAACCTTGAGCTGGCTACCTGAACCACTCAGAACTTAACTCAGGATATAAACAGAGGTTGACTGCAGTTTCACCACTGTGCCACATGCCATTTGGCACACATAATATCAAAGCTGCTAATGACTAAGAAAACTGCAAATAGCCATACAAGTTTCCCCCCTTGAAACAGCAGAACGGACTATAGGCACCAGATATTTAGAATACTTTCACACTACCCAGAAAGCTGTTAATTACCATGTATGACCCACTCATGTACCCTGTTTCCTTGAAAATAAGGCAGGGTCTTATATTAATTTTTGTTCCAAAAAAACACATTAGGGCTTATTTTCAGGAGGTGTCTTATTTTTTAAAAAAAACTGCAATAGACGTTTATTCACTTACAGTCATGTCATCTTCTTCTGGTTGCTGCACCATGGTGGAGGGCGGGGTTTCACTTAACTACGGCTCATTTTGGGGCTAGGGCTTATATTACAAGCATCCTGAAAAATCATGCTAGGACTTTTCAAGTTAGGTCTTATTTTCGGGGAAACAAGTAGCACAGAAATCTGGAAATACGTTAAAAATAGTTCCCTTCATAAAGCAATTGAGAAAACAATTAACTCTGCCTGCCTATATTTTCAAGTCTCCAAGCAGCTACATGTTAGAGAATAAATTGGTTTTTGAAATATTCTTTCTCAGCATGTGGAAATAAGAAACAGCTACAATATAAGCCTTGCTCTGTTGGGAGCACTAACTTTTTCCTTAACTTCTAATCGTTAAATGTTCACTGTTGTCTTAGTATTAACTGGATGAGAACTACAAGATGACAAGAATACAGGAGTCAAGAGCCCATGATATCTAGTAGTAGTACTCCACACTCCACACATTTGAAACCTGAGTTAATACCTAACATGTAAATGCAAACCAGTGTATTGGATAATGAAGTTAAACATGTACTTATAAAATCACAGTATTCCCCTCAGAAAAAAAGAGTAAACCCAGTTTAATTTATAATTTCATTACATCAATTACAACAACAACAATTATTATTAACACAAGAGGACAAATTAACTGTTTTATACATTAAATCAATCTATAGCAGTTAAAGAGGGTATGAACGGCCGCTCATTTAATTTAAAGGATATGCTACCTGGCTTAATAAGAGATTCCCTAGTTGAACATTGTGCATGTTGTTAATAATGTGACATGATTCAGACAGTGCCATGGGCACAGATGAACTTGAGTAACCTTATTTAAAAGGCAGACAACGATAAGGCAATTATCTTTATTGTAAAGAGGGACGTTTGTATGATGCCTTGTTGCCATAAGTGGCCTGTGGTCAGAGCAGAAGAGATATATCACTCTAAAATTTTAGGATGAGGCACTTTCCCTACTTATTCTGTGAAATTCCCTAGAAAAGCTGTTCGCAACATTCAGAGGTCCAAGATCCATATACAAGATCCATATACATCTTTTTGCGAAGAATCGGTTCCCGAAGCAGGGAACCGATCATCGCAAAGCAAAAAAACCCTATTTAGACCATCATACAGCGATTTCGACGTAATGCGGGGCAATCGTTGAGCGAGGCACCACTGTATACTCACCCCGTGGACCTCAGAGGGGCAGTCACAACTCCTCATCTTAGCCCTGCAATAGAATTCCCCCTTTTCTCAGCATCTAGAATTTCTGCTATCATTTTAATAATTTCTATCAGGAATTTGTCCTGCCACTTTCCAATGGGGATTGTGCTAAAGACAGCGAAAGGGAAGTAATTTTCCGTATTGTTTTAGAAAACTGAGATAGCATCTGAATAAATTTTGCAACATTACATGGGCTGAAACAATTTACAGCCACAATTTTGGTTTACACAAGATTTTAAACCATTACCAACAAAATAGCGTACATCTCCGGATGCTGTAATTTAAATAATATACTGAATCTTGGGACGTGGTCTACCTTTTAGGCAGACATTCTGCTGGATCTTTTCAAGTTTATGTGTTTGTTGAACTGGTTTCCGGCTGCATTTGACCAGGTGATAAAATGGGTGACTTGGCCCTATTACATTTTTGTGATCACTTATTTTGATAAAGAGAAAGAGAAAGAAAGTAAAAGAGAGAGGAAGTGGGAAAAGCTCTTCAGAATATGTAAGTAAGGTAAACAAAAAGATTAACTAACAAGGCCATGCCAACTCATTTTCCTGCCAGAAACAAGGACAAAATAAGGATCCTCACTCAGATAAGTCAAGGTGCATACTAATCAAGGCTCAGTCAAATTATTTTGCAACCTCGAACAAAATGTCTTGCAACCATCTTTCCTATTCTCCCTGGCACCAAGAATATACTGCATTGGATCTTCTTTGCTGCAAGTGCAAAGAGAGCTACATAACAGGAGACCTTGCTACTAGTGTCTCTGAGCAAACATACCAGAATTCTCTGCATTGGATGGTTAATTCACTAATAGAGACTTGCAGGGTGCTTTTGACCCCCCCCCCTTTTTGGTACTGTTCTATTTATTATATGAGCATGTTTTCTGTTACAATTTCCTTTTATTACCAAAAAGCCTTATAAAAGGACCACAAGGTTCTTTTGAAGCAAACTCCCAACATTTCTTTTTTCCACCCAACAGATACGTAAATTTATGGCACTGATCTGAGCTGGTTAAGGAAATGCACTGCATAGCTGCATCACATTAATTTGAACTTTGGCGAGACCAATAAAGGCAAACTCTGATGTCATCAATGACATCAGAGTTCGCCTTTGGCATTCTTTTGGCTCCTTCTTCTGTTACAGTAGACTTGATGCTTTGTTTCACTTGATGATACACAGCAAAAGAACTCTTCAAAAAAACAGCTTTCCCCTTCCCCCCTCTCAAACTCTCCAGTGGTCCAGGCTAAAACTGCCTACAGCTCACTAAGGTGATTTATCACACAAACAAGTCACAATGCAACAAGAGTCCTCACAGTGCAGAGATGCAAAGGTTTGTAAAAAAGTGTGGATAGTTTAGTGAAACCTTCACTCCACACATATGCCAAGTAATCACTTAACAGTGTAAATCAAGGCAGATTTATGCAGAAGTAATTCTTATTCTGTTCTTATACCTATATATAAGGCGTGGTTTTTTTTTACTTCTATGTACATATAGTCTGCATTTTCTCCATAGATCATATTTATTTTTCTGTAATCTGGTCAGTTATACATTACCAAGAAGCAGGACAAAAGAGAACATTTTCAAAAAATGTAAACAGAATTAAAATGCAGCTCAACTGAGTGACCAGGTGATTTATTCTGCTGAATCCTGCTGTCCAGGCACTGACTGTGAAGGGGCCACCTCAAGATTTTCTTCTGATTCTTTATCTTTACATTGAATAGTACCTTTCAAAAAATTCAGACTTGAGCAGAGCAACATTTCCAACAAAGAACTTCTCTCTCTTAAGAGTGCTGCCTAGTATCGATAACAGACTGGAGAAGGGCCAATAAACTGAAATTGAACCCAGATAAGATGAAGATCCTACTGGCAGAGGATTGTCAGACCAATCAGAAGGATATTTGCACTATTCATTCCACCTTCTCTTTACAGTCTTTGATTTTAAAAACTGTTACATCTACAGAGGCCAAGAAGGACAAAAGAATGGTGCATTCTCAGTCATGCCCCTTCTAGCTGGAATAAATTTATTACAGAGGTTCATCAGGTACCATCTCTATTGAGTTTTAGGAAATTAATAAAAACAGAATTATATAAAGCTGCCTTTTTATTAATTTTAAACCATTGATCTGAGAAGTTTACATGTGTTTTATTCTATTTAAATTCAGATTTATTTAGCTAGTGACGAGGTGGTGTTGGTGTGATGGTGGTTCAAAAACACCAGGCACAGTCAAAATTATGAAAAAAAAATTGACTGGTAGTATATCACAGATACAAGTTTTAACCAAGAACCTAGGTGCTGTATCTGTTAAATATCGGCACAATATATATGCTGTTCCTAATATTGCCATTTTTGTAGCTCTAATGGTTTGATTTCTGAGATCTGCAACTGCTTATAGTATTGTGCGAAATTTATTGATATTGTTCCCAAAGCTCTAATGACAATGGGGACCACTGAAGTGTGTTTCTTACAGAGGGAAGATGTTTCGATTGCCAGGTCTCTGTACTTTGTTAGTTTTTTCAGTTCTTTATTTTCAACTCTATTATTGTTGTTGTTGTTGTTATTGTTGTTATTGTTGTTATTGTTATACTGCCTGTCTAGCTATCAAGGCTATTCTGGGCAGTTCATAACAGAAAATAAGACAATAATCAACATCAATAAATCAAAATATAATAACATTAAAATAAAGAAAAACAAACACATATTAACCGTTATAAATCATAACGTTTTTTTAAGTTCATAATAAACATTATGAACTTAAAAATAACCCACAGTAAGAACAATGAATAAAAACAGTCGTGATGTCAGAATCACTTAGCTTAATTGATAATGTTTTATTATATTGATTATAAATTGTAATCTTATACTGGTGCATTGTAATGATGACTGGATGCGTTGTGAACCATCCAGTGTTCACACTAATGGGAGGTATAAAAGTTGAAATGAATGAATGAATGAACAAACAAACAAATAAATAAGGCCACCTCTGCTCATCATCTGTCTTGCTAATCATTTCAGCCAGCACTTATTGTTAGGCAGAATGAGTGTCAGTCACCTCAATGGAAAATAAGGGGGCAGGAGAAAAAGTCTGTGAGCCATTTTTGTTGAACTCCTCCCCCAAAACCAGCAATTTATCTCTCTCATAGGACAGAGCTGTTGTTGTCCTATATGTTATACTCACTGAACTATCCTGCATCTTTAGGTGTGTGTGAGAGGGGGACACTATCCTGTTGCCAGTGCTGAGGTAAGATACAGATACAGTACCAGTCCAATCATGTATGAGAGTTTGTGATTTATGGAATTGTGAATTTTCTTTTAGAAATTTAAACTATCAACTTACAATTGTGACTTACACATTTGACAAATATAGGCAAAAAAGTAAATAATTATTGCCTCAGAACTTATATGAATTACACATAATTTGTTAGTTCCAAGCTCTGCTTGGACTATATCCTCCATCATCCTATTGCTATGCTATATGAAAAGCATTGGTATTATAGTCAAACACACCTACATGGCACTGTGTTGCCGATTAACAACTTTGTTATATGCCGTCAAGTTATCCCCAATTTATGATGACCCTAATAGGGTTTTTGTGGTATGTGAGGTGTTGAAGGAATGGCTTGCCATTACCACCTTCAATGAGTTTCCATGTTTGAACATGTCTCCAGAGTCCTAATCTGACACAAAATCACTACACAACACTGCTTCCCACTCAACAACTATTTGCTCCTTTTTGTCTGTTGCATGTGCTTTTTTTTCCAACCAGATGCTCCTGAAAGTTTTCAACATTGGTATCTGTTTTTAATAACAACCTTTTATCTTCTCATCTTGACAAGTGTGGGATTTAACCACCAAGATGGATGAAAGATAAACAGTTGGGAGATGCTGTGGAAATATTTAGCAGCACAGCAAACTTTAAACCAGGGCCCTTAAATAATGGCTATTATTCTAATTAAAATAGCTAAGCCATGAAATCTTCTACTCCTCCAATTTATTCAGACTTCTTAAATTAAGAAAACAACTAGTAATAATTAAGAATGTTCTTGTCATTTATGTATAACAACAAGCAGCTGTTAAGAGCTATGCTTTGTATTAAAACATACACACAGAGAGAATGCAGTCTAGCAGTATTTGATAGCACTACTAACAATATGATGTAAGCGAGGAAGGTAAAAGATGGCTCATTATTGCAGAGTCTGATTTTAACAAAAGGTTATCTATCTAGTATATGCTACTGGAAGACTGAGTTGAGATTTTTTTTCTGGAGGCAGCCAATATCAGTGTGTAGAGAAGAAATCTTTCTTCTTACAAATACTTGCAAACATGGTCCAGTGATGGTTGTTGTGGGTTTTTCTGGCTCTTTTGCCATGTTCTGAAGGTTGTTCTTCCCAACGTTTCACCAGTCTCTGTGGCCGGCATCTTCAGAGGACAGGAGTCAGAACTCTGTCTGTGCTCTGGTGCAGTTTTATTGGATAGTTGAGTATTTATAGCTGTGGGATCAGCTTTTGTCCTTTTCAGGAGGTGGGTGATTGTGGTGATCAGCATGTTTTTTGTTGTGGGTGTATTGTTGTGATAAGAGGCAGAGATTATCCGTCACTGCGATTGATGGGTGTTGTTAGCTGGTCTTTTGTGTACAGTGATCACAGGTCCTTATAGCTGGGTAGAGTTCGCTGACCATTTGAAGGCTGTATTTTTCAGTGCTGGGAGCCAGGCTTTGTTGAGTTTTAAAATTTCTTCTTTTTTGTTGAAGGTGTTTGCTGGTGTTTGTGGATTTCAATGCCTTCCCTGTACAGTCTAACATAATGATTGCTGGTGTTGTCCAGTACTTCAATTTAGGTGAACACTTCAGAAGACTACTTTTTGCACAAAAATGGAACTGAAGATTCCCCTTAAGGTGTGTGCCTGCACCCATGCCTCTGCCCCCCTCTGCGCAGCCTTCCTCCTCCTCCATGCACTAACAGTGATTGTTTTCAGACCCTTTGGTTCCAGTCATGACATAACCTTGTGTGTGTGGGAATTGCACATGTGGGTGATAGGTCACGTGTGTAAGGGGCAGAGCAAATTAGAAGGAAAGTTGATGGAACTCAAAATGTAGTAAACAGTAATAAATATACTACAGAGTTGATCAATTACATTTTTATATCCCAAGGCTACACGTTCCACCATACCGCTAGGTAGAATAAGACAACTGCATCAAATAGTAAATGACGGCTGGGGGAAGCAGTGGTAGCTCCTCAACTGTTCTTCCTAAGATCCATGGCCTTTACCTTCCCTTGAAAGCTGGTCCTGCACTTTGCAAACTGGCTTTCTTCCATCAGTTGTCTCATGGCAGATCCTGTTTTGCTCCCAATGTTGAATGCAGTTTTGATTAGCAAAGCTTATTTGTGATTTTAATGTACACAAAAAATGTCTTGTGCAACCATGGTACATGCTATGCACAGGGATTATGCTAACATAGTACTATGTAGCTCCTCCCACCCAAAAATTTCTGTAGACACTATTGAGTGGAGGGATAGTTGGATGCTAGGTAGTTTTTTGCTTCTGGCAGCAACATGTCTTGGGTTGGCCTACAAGCTACAGAAGACGGTCACTGGGACTTAGGTCAATTCATATTTTCCCTTTAATACTCTGAAAGCCACTTCATTGTGATACCATATACCTTATATGGCTCTTCCTTAAGAGAAGATCATCTTCCTCTCCAGCAAAAAGCACTCTGTGTGACGCAGGCAGCTGCTGTTTAATGTGCTAGTCTGAGGCAAGCGGTATATTCCAAACCTGCTGTATTACAAAACAGACAGGTGAGGAAAAAGTACAGAAACATGAAAGTGCTAGAATATGCATGGTTTTGTTGGATTTTAGATAGCAGCTTGCATCACTGGTGCTTTGAGACAAAATTAGGGAATGTTCACCCTCTCTGATCTTTTTTTCTGCAACTCCTAGTGTGGCCAACAGTGATTACTACAGTCATGATATGAAGCATAGTGGCTGTGCCGACCTTGGAGACAATGTGTGGTTTTGTCTTATAAAGCTCTCCAACTCTTGTTTGGAGAACTAAGGTCCCCCACCTCTAGTAGTAACACTGAAAAACCTGGAGAAATGAATTTTCCCTGTTTTTAAATCTGAATGTTCTAAACAATGCTGTGCATTCATCAAACAAGGCATGTAATTCTTGGTAATGATGAATGTATTCTTTTTCTTAAATTGGTGTGACATGCCAGCAGGAACAAATTCATGCAGATAAGGTGGCACTTTTTATATTCCACAGACCATCTGTTCCAATCTGCATTTCATTAGCACTCATGCTTACTTGTAACTAGCATATCACTGAGTGAGTGATATGCAATCTCTTTAACCATAACACAGCTCATTAGCGGAGCTCTGGTTAATACAAACACCTTTCATAAAGCAAATGTATGAACAGTGGTGATGTCGTACTCTTAAAAAACTGACAAAATTCCTAATATTCCATGGGGCAAATCTACATCTTCATAATTTAGTATGTAATTGTCTACTAATGAAAGAATATTTCATCAGTAATCTTGCTCTATAGGCTGCCATCTCATATACAGTATACCTTTCTGTGAAAAGTACTTTGTTGTTTAACTACCAGAGTGCAGCTGACTAGTGCTAAACCTCTGATTACTGAAACTGGAATTATTATTCTGGAAAAAGGTGGTGAGAAAAAACATATTTTTAAAAGGAAATCTAATTGAGGAGAGTTCAGGAGAGAAAGATTGACTGTACTTATGAAGCGACACCCATAGAGCTAGCTCCTGGGCATGCCAGCCCAATCAGGCAATGGTTACCTTAATGTGAAGGAGACCTAAGAGAGAGAAGCAGTTAAGAAGCATAAGGATAGCTTTTCAACTAAATAGGCCTATTCAGATGATATAGCCTCTGGGTTCATCAGCATGCTCACAGGGGGGCATCTAGCCCACTCTTCTCTCATTGGTTTAATGTTGCCAGCAGTGACAAGTGTGAAGAGGATGGGTTTCTGCTTGCAAGCAGGCTCTCAATACAACCAGTGTCATGTAAAGCCCTACACAAGCAGGAATCTTCTCTTCTTCTCCTTGTTTTTGTGACCAAAGTGATCACAGATGGAGGATAAGCACTCCCCCAAAAGAATACTGACAAACCCAGAGGCTATTATGCCTGAATAAGATTAGATCTAGTAAAGACAAGATGGGAAATCACCTGAGCTATCTTTCCTCTTGTCACTGACCACACTCCCACTGATGCAGAGCATTTGCTACAAGTACAGCTATTCTATTCCAATAGAAGCAAGTCATATTTGAACACAGTGGAACTTATTTTTCTGTAAGTACATACAGGCTTGTCAGAGCTGGTCCAAGACAGTTGCTCCAATTTAAGGTGCATAATACCCAGGGACGTGGTGGTGCTGCGGGCTAAACCGCAGAAGCCTGTGCTGCAGGGTCAGAAGACCAAGCAGTCGTAAGATCAAATCCACGCGATGGAGTGAGCTCCCGTCGCTTGTCCCAGCTCCCGCCAACCTAGCGGTTCTAAAGCATGCAAATGCAAGTAGATAAATAGGGACCACTTCGGTGGGAAGGTAACAGTGTTCCGTGTCTAAGTCGCACTGGCCATGTGACCACGGAAGATTGTCTTTGGACAAACGCTGGCTCTATGGCTTGGAAACAGGGATGAGCACCGCCCCCTAGAGTCGAACACGACTGGACAAAAATTGTCAAGGGGAACCTTTACCTTTACCTTTAATACCCAAAGTGGGCTAAAATATTTTAGCACATAAGAAAGAACACATTTCAAAGTAAAGACAATAACAACAAAAGAGAGGTTACTTACCTGTAACCATGGTTCTTCAAGTGGTCATTCTGTGAATTCACACACAAAAGGGTTAACCAAGCGCCAGCATCGGTCCTCTCGGAATATTCTCAAGCTGTAGGAGAAATGTAACAATTGTGAGGCTGCCTATACTGCGCATGCTCCGCCCACCCGAGCCTTAGTTCCATTTATCCGCCACCGGTACCTAAGCATGAGGTAAACAACAACAGTGACAGATAGAGGGGAGGCCGGGTGGGAGTGTGTGAATTCACAGAATGACCACTTGAAGAACCATGGTTACAGGTAAGTAACCTCTCTTTCTTCATCGTGGTCTTCTGTGAATACACACACAAAAGGGTGACTAGCAAGCTTACTCACCAGACAGTGGGATGTCACTGCAGGACAGAAGTGAGCACTGCTCTGCCAAAACCCGTCTCCCGTTTGACTCTGAGGTCAAGTCTGTAATGGGTGATAAACGTTGATACATTTGACCATGAGGCAGCTCTGCAGATCTCTGGAACATCAACGCCACGTATTAGAGCCGTGGAGGATGCAACAGCCCTGGTAGAGTGGGCACGCAACTCTGCAGGTGGATCCTTATGCTGCAGTTCGTAAGCTAGCGAAATGGTGGAGACGATCCATCTAGATAGGGTGGATTTTGCTGTTGGTGAACCCTTCTTGTGACCAGCAAAACATATGAAAAGCCTGCTGGTGGTCCTTATGTCTTTGGTTCGGGAGACGTAGAAGGCAAGAGCCCTCCTGACATCCAGGCAATGGAGCATGCGCTCAGTGTCAGAAGTAGGTTCCGGGAATAAAGTAGGTAATGAAAGTGGTTGGTTAAGATGAAAGTCCGAGACGACTTTGGGAAGGAAAGAAACATCTGGGTACAATTGAACCTTATCCCTGAAAAACTGTTAAAAGGGCTGATCAGAACGCAGCGCAGCCAGTTCGCTAACTCGTCTCGCTGAGGTAACAGCTACCAGAAACAATGTTTTGAAAGACAACAATTTAAGATCACACGTCGCCATAGGCTCAAAGGGAGGACGGGTAAGAGCACGGAGAACTAACTGAAGTGACCACTGGGGCACTGGCGGTCTCACTGAAGGTCTCAGGTTAGAGAACCCCTTGAGAAAGGACTTAACCGTGGGATGAGAGAATAACCGTGCCGAAGTAGAATCCTTAGGTTGAAAAGACACTATGGCAGCCAAATAAACCTTGATACTAGATAAAGATAACTGACAATCAAACAGATAACGTAAGAACAACAGCAACGTTGAGAGAGATACTGGAGACGGAATGAGTCTCCTCTGAGTCGTAAACTTGAGGAAGCCTTTCCACTTGTGAAGGTATAGTCTGGTAGTGGACGGCTTTTTAGCTTGATCTAGTATTTCCTTGATGGAGGGCCAATCCTCCACACGATCAGCTGTAGCGTCTCGACGTCCGGATGGAGAATCGACCCTGCATCTTGGGTGAGGAGGTTTGGGAGTACTGGTAATCTCATGAAGGTTGTGGACATGGTGTGCAGTGTCGGGAACCACACTTGTCGAGGCCAATAAGGCGCCACGAGGATCGCTTCTGCCCGTGACTGCCGAAGTTTGATTAAAGTCCTCTGTATCAACGGGAAGGGAGGGAAGGCATACAGTAGGCCCCTGTCCCACCGAATCATGAAAGCATCTCCTAGAGAATTTACACCGACACCAGCCCTTGACGCATAGGCGACACACTTGGTGTTGTGCTGTGAGGCAAAAAGGTCGACAACAGGGTGGCCCCAAAGACGACAAATCTCCTGGAACACTAGAGGGTCCAGCTGCCACTCGTGTGTTTGATGTGGGAGGCGACTGAGATGGTCTGCCAGTGCATTCTCTGTCGTCGATACATGTATGGCCACAGGGAATATGTGATGAATGTAACACCATTCCCAAAGGTGCATGGTGAGGTAGAGCAGTGACTGGGAGCGAGTCCCCCCCCCCTGTTTGTTGACGTAATGCATGGTCGTGGTGTTGTCTGTTACCAGTTGGACACCACGACCCTGCACCATGGGGAGAAACGCTCTGAGCGCCTTGATCACCGCTAACATTTCCAGGTGGTTGATATGAAGATGAAGTTCTGTGGGAAGCCACAGGCCGTGGATTCTGTGTCGACCTGAATGCGCTCCCCAGCCTGTGGGGCTGGCATCTGTCGTCACCTGTATCGTCAACTGTAGCGGTTTGAACGGCCTGCCAATCTGAAGATGAGGCGGGTAAGTCCACCACTGCAATTGCCTGGACAGTTCCGGAGTCACCCGAAGACGTTTGCATTGATCGTCCATGGTTGGGTCGAATAATGTAAGAAGCCACGTCTGGAGGGAGCGTAGCTTGAGCGGAGCATGAGCTACCGTGGACGTGGTGGAAGCCATGAGGCCTAGGAGATGTTGTGCATGCCTCGCTGTTACACGTGCTTCTGGAGTGAACTTTCTTATGGCCTTGCGAAGCTTTTGAATTCTTTCCTTGGTTAGAAAGACCCTTGCCTTGTTGGCGTCTAGGCGAGCACCTATGTAGTTTACTGTCCTCGACGGTGAGAGATGAGACTTGTTTAAGTTGATGGTAAGGCCGAGGAGTGGAAGTAGACGTAGTACAAATTGAGTGTGTCTTAGAGCTTGTTTCTTGGATTTGGAGACAAGAAGCCAATCGTCTATATAAGGGTAGATGTGAATACCCTTGAGTCTCAAATATGCCACTACAGGAGCCATCACCTTCGTGAAGGTCCTGGGAGCTGTGGAAAGTCCGAATGGTAAGACCAGAAACTGGTAAATAGTCCCCTGAAAGGGAAATCGGAGGTATTTTCGATGTAGTGGGTGGATAGTGACGCGAAAATATGCGTCCTTCAAGTCTATGACTGTGAACCAATTGTTTTTGTTTAACAGGTGAACAATGGAGTCTAGGGTCACCATGCGGAATTGACGAGGACGAAGGTAAGTGTTTAGAATCCTCAGATCTAGAATAGTCCTTATGCCTCCATCCTTTTTTGACACGGCGAAATATCTTGAGTAGAAACCGTTCTTTAAATCTGCTAAAGGAACGGTTTGGATGGCAGTCTTTTGTAGAAGCGATAGAATTTCTTCCTCTAGGGCTGCATTGTAGTGTGTATGACTTACATACCCTAAAGGAGGTAACTCTATAAATTCCAGACGGTAGCCGTGTTCGATGATGTTTAAAACCCAAGTGTCGGCTGTAATGGCGCACCAGTTTGAAAGATAGGGGTATAGCCTCGTGTGATTGTTGAATAGACTGTGATCTAGAGGCGAGTCAAAGATAACGTTTTGCTTTTTTCGCAGGAGGTTTGTAAGACTGTCTGTGTTGAGGTTGCTGAGATTTGTAGGTGGATGCGGAGGAAGAAGGTTGAGAAGACCTTTGAGGAGGTAAGTTAGCATAAGGTTTAAATTGTTGTGATGACTGCTGGTACTGTGCATAGGACCTTCGCCACTGGAACTTATGGTAGCGAGGTTGAGTCTGTATAAAATATGACTTGGCTGTCTTCTTAGCTTTATGTAGTTCCTCCAAGTGAGAATCTGTCTTTTCATTGAAAAGGCCAGTGGCGTCAAAGGAAAGACTCTCTACCTTATTTTTCACATCCTCCAAAATGTTAGCGGCCCTTAGCCAAGCATGTCGATGCAGTGTTACTGCAGACATGAGCACCCTTGCCGCAGCCACAGCCGCGTGTCTAATCGCTAACCTCTGGTGCCTAGACACTGTCTGAGCTTCTTCATAGAAATTGAGGAAACTCTGGCGGAATTCCTCTGGAATTAGTTTGAGTCCAGGCAACATTTTGAGCCAAAGCTGTTTTTGGTAAGCTCCTAGGGCAGTTTGGTAATTGATGACTTTGAGTAAGAAGGCGACCAGAGAATAAATCTTCCTTCCTATGATTTCCAGTTTCTTCCCTTCTTTATTAGTAGGGGTTACATGTGATTTACCCGTGGGTTTGGTACAGCTTGTTTCCACGATCAAAGAATTTGGAATTGGATGTTTCAGAAGAAACTTTGTGTCCGGTCCATGGACCCTATAGAAGTTTTCAGTACGGCGAGGCAGTGTAGGTGTGTTAGCCGGCTGTTCCCAGTACTCTTTAATTATATCCATAATAACTGGAACAAAAGTCAAACTAGGTGGAGGGGACTTTTCTTTTATGTCCCCGAAAATGAGGACTTCCGTAGGAGGTGTAGGTTGGTCAATCTCTAGTTTGAGAGCACGTGCTAGGCGGGTCAACATCTGGGAATATGACGAAAAGTCCTCTGAAGGTGAAGAAGCATTAGCATCCCCAATGTCAGACCCAACTACTTCACCTTCAGGCAAGGTACCCTGGGCTGGTTGTGGTGGTAGCTCTTGATCTGAGTCAGAAGAAAGCACCGAGGATACTTCATCGGGGTCGGATGAGAACACATCCCTCTTGGAGCGTCGAGGCTGCTTGTCGACCCCGACAGCGTGGCTCGACGTCGAAGGTTGTACCGTAGGGATAGCCACAGTAGGTGGAGCCAGAGGTGGAACAGGCTCTGGCAATTGTGGTTGTGGCTGGGGCGCCTTGTGTCCCTTGGAACCTCCCTCTCGACGTCGACGTCGAAGGCGAATCTCGGGAGAACTAGACGAAGAAGAGGAGATGTATATGTACTTGGTCTTCTTATGCCTCTTCCGGCGTCGATCGGTGGGCGTCGATGAAGACGTCGACGAGGTGGACCGATGTCGACGTCGACGATGACGACGCCTATGGGAGGAGTCCGAGTCTGTCGAGAGGCTTCGTCGACGTCGACGCTTTTCACGGCGTCGATTGGAAGGGCTATGCTTCCTCTTCGAAGGGCGTTTCTTTTCGGGTGATTTCGACCTCGAAGATGATGACGAGGTCGAAGGAGCTGGCGATCCCCGCCCATCAAAGGATGGGCTATGTGGGGCAGACGTCAAACCTGCGGTGACGCTGGCGAGTTGACTCGGCGTTGGAGAGGGTGCTCCGTGCGGTAGACATGGCTCCGCTTGTCGAGGAGGCAGAGAGGGTGCTGTCTCCGACAAGAACTCTCGATCTCGAGAGGAGTCTTCCAATATAGGGGACGGCAAAGACTGCGAAATTGGAGGGAGATTAGCAGTCACATCTTTAGCCGCCTCAGTGGGTTTTGCTTTGTTTTTTGCAGGTTTCAGTGAGGCAACCGACTTTGTCTTGGCAGAAGGCTTCTTACCAGCGACTGATTTTTTTGAAAGAGTTGGTTTTGAAGGGCCAGGCTGAGCAGCAACCAGCACATCAGACTGAAGAGAAGTAGACGGTGAGGCCATCTCTGTGTCTTTTGGTTTAGTGGCCGCAAGGGTTGATTCCCAAAGGTGGAACTTGAGGCGTTGCTGTCATGCTTTAAGAGCTGCTTTGGTGAAAGTTTTGCAGTGGCGGCAAGACTTAGTCTGGTGAGATTCACCCAGACAGAAAAGACAGCGATCGTGGGGATCCTGGTGGGGAATCTTCCTATCGCAGTCCACACAGCGACTAAAGGGCCCAGAAGGCATAAGCCGGCCGTTAGTAGTAGTCGGAGAAAAAGGCGGGAAAAAACCGAGGTAGCCTAGTTTGAGGGAAGCGCAAATCGGATGGTCTACAAACAGTCTGTGTAAAAGGGCAGTCGAAAGGGAAACGTGATCCGTGGCCAGTCCGAGTCAAAAATACCAAAAAAGTCAAATAAGAATGACGAAAAAACAGAGAGCTCGAAGCGAGAGGTCCATACCGCAACGCGGAAAAATGGAACTAAGGCTCGGGTGGGCGGAGCATGCACAGTATAGGCAGCCTCACAATTGTTACATTTCTCCTACAGCTCGAGAATATTCCGAGAGGACCGACGCTGGCGCTTGGTTAACCCTTTTGTGTGTGTATTCACAGAAGACCACGATGAAGAAGAAAATGTTTTTTCAGCTTTTTATAACACCAAGAACTTGTTGGATGAGGCAGCCACCTCACTCTGTCTAATGACAGCACCAGCCCTGAGTCTTGAGCTCTTAATCAAATAAGCATTTCAGCTCAATTTAAAGATATTTCAACCAAAGTAGCCCTTATTTGAATACAATTGACCCCACCATCAACAACAATCATGGTGGCCACATGAAGTGAAGGACAAAGCTCCTGTATCTATAATAGCTGTATGGAAGAAAAGATGTAAATATAGCGCACATGACAATGTATGCCTGCTGAAAGCTTCTCTTTTCTATAACTATTAAAGACACATGAGCTTTATCCTTCATTTCATATGGCAACCCTATCAAGAACAGTCTTTCAGTAATGAATGTGCAAATACATTATGAATATATTTATTCATTATCCAAAGTAGTGCTAAAAGACAGCCTAAAATCACACACAGAGATGTATATATGTGTGGATGCATGCATATATAGTTTACCCTGCTTTGGTTTGAATTTTTAATCAACTCCTCAAAAAGCAACTTACTACCAATGCACATATCAAGAAAACATGGAAATACTGAAGTACTGGAACTAAAATCAGGGCTTAAAAAATTATTTTTGGGGCTACATTTCCCAGAATTCCTCAGCAAGCATGCTTGAAGCATATGGGTCAACGAATTCTGGACCTTGTAATCCAAAGTAACAAAGATGCACCTTAAGTAAAAATAACAGAAAAGTCAGAGCTGAATCATAAACTTGCTTAGTAGGGAGCAAACCGCACATGAAAGTGAACTGTGACTCTGAAAAGTCAGCAGAAGGTAACTACAACAATTCGTTTTTACACGAGTAAACCTGTCACATTCACATTCAACAACTGAATCAGCAGACAGTATAATAATAGATGAACATTTTCTCCCTTATTTTTTATTCGTTGCTTAACTTCACTGAAGCACCACTGCTTAGCAGAGTCAGGCATTTTGTTGAGTACTAAATTGGACCCCACTGCCTTTTAATGACATTTTAATGGTTTAAGCCATGTATTTCTGGCTCCTTGCAATGATTAAAAGGTCCCTGCTTAGCTTTTAATGTTTCTTGCATTATAAAACAAAGAGCTTTTGCGTGTGAGTTGTTTTTAACATTCTTTTAAAGCCTATTGCAAAATACATATTGATTTCATTAACAGGAAAAAGCTGTGACTGCATTTCAGATGTGCTTATCCTCCGTGACACTTGCAAAGAAAACGTGATACAGAAAATATATCAACATCCAGTCCCTGTTTTTCCTCGTGAGATACATTCCCAGAGGACTCGCAGAGATCCACAGGTCATCGACTCATTTCCTTTCATTCCAAGAACATCACTAATTGCCTATAGTTCTGCTATATAAAATTTTTAGTACTCTACCTACTTCCAGAGATGAAGGAAAAGGGATCTGCCAAAAAATTAAACAACACTATTTTGTTCCTTGCTGCCCAGCACAGTCTGAGAACGAAACATCATCCATATGCACAAGCAAAAGCATGCCACATCCATCTGAGAAGTGGGCGTCTTGCTACATTTGCTGTCAGATACAGACAGTAAGTTAACCAGACTTCCACTTCTTCAGGCCGAGACTCAGTTAATTGCTAAGCTGGACAAATATGACTATCCTCAGTACAGTATAATAGTTCACACTGAGTCTCTGGGTGTGGGATAAATCTCAGGACAACCAGTGCTGGAGGACACAAAAGCTTCATTTGTGTGTATAAAGTAGCTACAAAGCCTGGGTACCCACCTCAGTTCATTCTAAGCTGGTGGCAGGGCTCACTGGCTAAGCACAACAATATATTTCAGTGTGCTGTACATGCACAAACCAACAACAACAACAAAAACTACCTGTGGGTTGGCAGTGAGCCTTTTACTAGTCCCAGAAATGATACAGAACATGGAAGATGTATTATATATATAGATAAAGTCACATGGGATACAAGCCTCATGGAAATTGCAACTACTGCAGATACTGATTGCACATAGTCACCTGTCTACTTATTGAAAAATTCTCCCCTTAAGTTCTGAGTTTCCATATTATCTGGTTAACTGCACTAATTTTCTTGGATTCTGGGCTTATTTGCCTGAATTCCCCGCATGCCCATTTACACAGTCAGCTAACGCAGAAAGAGTTCTGGTCCACTTCTCAGTTCTCGCCAACTCACCTCTGTGATGGCACAAGGGCCCATTCCACCACCCTGGTCTCATAGCTCAGGGAATGGGACCTGGCAACTCTTATGTTAACACAGAATCATACAGTTGGGAGGATGTTTGCAGGCTGTTTAGTCCAACCTTCTGATTATGCAGGAAATTTAGAGCTAGTGCATCCTGAACAGATGGGTCAGAAGGAAGGGACAGTTCATCTTGCCCCCAATAACTGGTTCCACTCAAGGTTCTCTTTAAGTCACACCTGGGCAGAGTGCGGCCGAGGGCCACATACAGCCCCCGAGCACCCCCTGTCCGGTCCGCGGACAGTTTTGAACATCAAAACCATTTATAGCTTTTTGTCTAAAGTTGATCAGTTGCTTATTTTTAACATACCGCAAAAAAACTCTTTAGTATTTGTGAAAATTAACAAGTTTAAAATAAAAACAATCATAACATCACTGTTTCATTTTTTTAAGTAAAGTTGGTTCGGCCCGCGAACACAGTTCAGATTTTTCATGTGGCCCGCCCTATAGAAATTAATTGCCCGCCCCTGCACTAAGTCGTGTGCACAGCTTTCTTCCTCCTCCACACAGTGATAGTTTTCAAACCCCTTTAGTTCCAGTTGTGACAGAACTCTGCACACAGCGTGGCGGGGGTTGGAGTCGTGCACACACACATACGTATGAGAGGTGGAGCCCCATCCAGCGGGGCTGAAAATTAGAGAGTATGTTGGTTCCACTGTTAAATTCTTCTTAACACCCATAAAGTTTTTTTTCTAATGTTCAACCAAAATCTGCTGTCCTGCAATTTAAACTCAACAGATCTAACCCTGCCTTCTAGAGAAACAAAGACTTTACCACAAAATGCCATGTTTTAGACTAGAAATGGGCAACTATGACCCCTCACATGTTTCTGGACTGTAACCTCCACAATCCTTCACGACTGACTAAGGTTGATGGGAGTTTTAGATCCAGAAAACCTGGAGGGTCACAGCTCATCTAGATCAATATGCTTGTCATAATCAATATACACGCAAAAAAAATATGCATACCTCGATGAATGATTTTAGGAGAGCAGACAGAGCCAAGCCAACTACAAGTGGATAATGTTGTAAAAAGAAAATATAGATTTATGAACACAATCGCATTTATAGCAGCTCTCTCCTCCAGACTCAGAGTAAAATGAATGAAACTGTCAATGGTAATACATTAATTACCATTGGAGAACACAAAAATTATACACATATTTTGATAACTGCAGCCCACAGGAAAGAAACTGGCTGAAGTGGAAAGCTGCATTGTTCACAGGATTTCTGAAATCCCAAATAAATTGAATGCATGACTTAAAGTAGACCCAAACAGCCTAATCTTACATAGCCTGCCAAGAATTGGACAGGTGATCATCTAACGTCTAACTGACCTTGAAAGGTTTGTTGGAGTTATACTTTCGCATGGATAAACTGTTCCTGTACAACATCTCCAATATACTTAGCTGAAAGCAAAGTTTTGTTTACTATACAACAATTAACTTCTATGAACGAACAGCACTTCACTATTAGATTTCCTCTTAATATTCTCCATGGTTTCTTCCACTGTGTCTTTTATAGAACACAGACACAACCTGAGGTTAGAATGATTCTGGGGGCGGGGGGGCTGCCTTTCCAGGAGCCCCCACTCTTACATCTGGTTTTAAGAAAATGAGAGAATGGTGGGCACATCTACCAGTTTCATCAGGCCTATGAGATGTAAAGAAATGGAAGCAACATCTGCTGTTTCCCCTTCATTCATCCCTGGTCATCAAATTGGTGCTTCTGTTGATTTTACATGCCTTCAAATTACCTGATTTATAGTGATCCTATGAATGAGTGACCTCCAAACTGTCCTGTCTTCAACAGCTCTACATCATTCTTGTAAACTCAAGATTGTAACTTTCCATTTCTTATTTCATCTGTTCCTGCTGCCTTCAACTTGTCCCAGCACTATTGTTTTTTGATGTCTTACCTTCTCTTGATGTTGAACTCAACTCTCCCCTCTTAGATCAAACTCTTAGGGTCCAAAAATTATTCAATCAATTAATTTTTAGAGGGTATAGTCATGTTAACATGATGCAGTAAAAACAACAGAATCCAGTAAAGAATGTAAAGAATACCAAGTTTTATTTAGCATAAACTTTCATGAAGTGTAGCTCACCTCCATCTGATGAAACAGACTCCCTGAAGCCTTAAGCCAAGGAAAACCTATTAGTTTTTAGGGTTTTATGAGACTTAAACAGAACTAGCCTTATTTGCTGTGAGTTCCAGTTTAGAAAGAAAGCTGGGAATCAAATCAATCATTAACGGTACAGCAGCTGTCAAAGCAGTATATGTAGATTCTACTACCCCACCCTCAACACATAGAAGTAGCAAGCTCTTCTCATATTTTTTGGAAAGTTATTCTGTCATCTAGTTGACACTGAGCCAGCTCTACCATAAGGCAGATAGAGCCAAATGCCTCATGCCCTACACCTGGTAAGGATAGCAAATGTTGGCTAAATTATGCCTTTTAAAATCACCAGGCATAAGAAGAGGTACTTGTGGAATTTTCTGCGTTATGTGCCAGAATAGCTCACCTGGTTTTGGCTAATATGCCTTGAAGTGTCTTGTTGGAGTCTCATTTAAATGGCAAGCCTAAGAGAGCTAAGGGCTGTGGAGATAGTTCAAAAGAATCAGAAGAAACAGACAGGTGAGTGGGTGGTGCCAAGAGAGTTAAGGGAGAACACAGATTGCATCTGATGTTCAAAACCCAGTAGCACCTTCATATGATAATCTTACATGCTCACTTGTCTTAGTTCTGCCAGTCAAGCTGTTCTCCCACTTGAGTAATCTGACATCACATGGAATATATGTATGATTGTAAAGAAAAAAATTAGACAAGTAAATTATCAGTGCCTGCCTAATCTATTCCTGCTGTTCAGTTGTTAAGAAATGGTTAAGTACACACAGATAATGCATACAACAAATGTTCTCATTAATACAAAGCCTGGGTAATTCACAATCAATAGATCTGCACATTCACAAAGTGCTTTCCACCCTTCCTTCTGTAACCCTAATGTCAAGCTAACCCTGAGTAAATAATTCTTCTTACGAGAGCCTTTGATCATGCCTTTCAAATTTTAATTCCCCCACAAACATACAACGTACACCACAGTCCTGCCTGTGCATTAAGGAGACACAGTTACTGCTGTCATTCGCTTAAAACTGGACAAACTGAAGGTTATTCAGAAAAGAAAACTCTCACTGCCTGAGTTATTCTCAAGCAAGGGAATACAATGTTGCAGCTTCAAGCCTTCAAAGAAGCACGACATTCAGAAATCTCTCTCTCTCTCTCTCTTTGTGCACATACTGTACTGTATCAGTATACTGTATTCCCTAAGTTTGAGAGCCTTCAAATCGTGAACTAGTGATCAGAATGAAACATCACAACCTTGACAGCAAAGTGTGGACGTTATTTTTAGAAGCCACCAGCTAGTGCAACTGGGGAGATTCTGGGAGTTAAAATACCGAAAAAAGTAACTTCTCCAAGCTGTGGTTAATATGCTACTCCCCTGGCAATCCAAAGTTGATTTAGCCTATTTGAATTCTGAACGTTCAGTTCCCCTCCTCCTTCACAGCTTGTTTGCTTTTCAAAGATCCACGATCCGTACATCTCATTTTCATCCCAACTTCATGCAGGTTGCCTTACACTTCAGCCCTCCTGAGCGCACCGAAGCCAAGGCGCTCACATTCCAGCCAGCAAGCATGCTGAAGAGAGTTCAAGCCGTTACTTCAGAAGCACTACAATAACTTTTGAGACACTGGATCTCCACAACCATTTAATTCCAAGTGACCCCAGGTAAAGCCAGCGAGCTTTGAGCGCGGTGCCACATTATTTTCCGCCCACGGCTGTTTATCAGTCTTCCAGAGGACTTCAAAAGAATGGCAACGTGTGGCGGGGGAAAAGCAGGTGTTGTGACAGGACAACCCCCTTACCTGTCTGTGAAGCCGGCAGGAAAGGCAGGCATCCGCTGCAAATACTCTCTCTCCCCCCGGAGTACAGAAGGGATGCCCGGGTATTATCTTTCACTCAGCAGCGTGAAAATAAAAAGGCACTGTTTCCTCTTCTCTCTCTCTCTCTCTCTCTCTCTTCTCTCCGCCAGCTCCCCGCCCCCACCAAAGCTTTCGCCTCCTCCAAGCGGGTGACTAATATTTACCCTGTTTAAGCCGCCTGGGCGAAGTACACGCGGGGCCCTCCAGCTTTTGCAATGGCTTCGCGAGGCCGAGAGCCAGCCGCGCGCCGTTTTCAGCAGCGCCCTCTCCGGCGAGCCGCCCAATCAGCGCCCTCCGAGCCCACCGCTTTCCCTCCCGCCCTTTTTTTCTCTCAGGCCGCCCTCGCCTCAGTTCGCGGTGGGAGGCAAGGAACTGCAAAGTGAGGGTTTATCAGCCCGAAACAAGCCCGTGGCTTTGCCTTATTGCTCGCGTTTTTTTTTAATTGTCCTGTTGTTATTCATGATCTTTTCGGCTTCCTCTCCGAAAACACATCCCCAGATCCTGTCACTTGTCCACACAGCAGCCACACACCTGTCTTTTGGAGGAGGGAGCCCTGATAGTCTGTGCGAGCATATCAGGCAAAATGCGAAGAAACAAACCAAACCAAACCAAAAAGACAAAAAGATGTAGCACCTTAAAGGTTTAGTATTATATTTTAATGTAAGCTTTATTGGACAGGTCCACGACACATCCACCAAAGTTTACATTACAATACTGTACTTATTCTCTCTCTCTCTCTCTCTCTCTCTCTCTCTCTCTCTCTCTCTCTCTATCTATCTATCTATCTATCTATCTATCTATCTATCTATCTATCTATCTATCTATCCCCCTCCCATCTGGTCTATTCAACCACTCTAGGCAGCTTACATGACATAAAAACAATAAACCCAAGAATAGTAAATAAAACATCCAATAACAAATTACAATACAAAATGAAGTATGAAATAGTTAGAAAGAATAAAAGAAAATCAAGTACTGACAGGAGGGAAGGCCTGAATATACATCCATGTTTTTAACTGACTTTCTAACAATAGTTAGACTTCAAGGTGCCACGTGTTTTTGTCCCTTTCTTTTTTTTTTTGGTTTGGTTCTTCAGATTTTGCCTGATGCACCTGTCATTGTTTCTCTATCCCTCTCTATCTTTCCCACAAATTTCTGTCCAGAAGAACGCAATATACGCATATTCCAGTAAATGGAAATGAGGGAAATAAATGTAATTGTTAATACAGAAGTTTTCTTGTAGGGTGGGATGAGTGTTTCAACTCCCCAGTATTTTTCTGGAGCAGGTTTTAAAAATTCTTTTCTAACCCTAGCTTCAGGTCCTAGCCAGTCAAAAACCGTACCATAAGAATTGTACTGTATTCTGAATATTCAAAACCCATCACAATCCAAAACTGAAAACAAAACATTTAAATGCAAACAAAAACATAGTTATTGTTAACAATGATTTCATTAATAATAATTGTGAGTCATCAAGTCAGTTCTGATGTATAGCGAGTGACCTTTTTTTCAGGGTTTTCTAGGTAGAGAATACTCAGAATTGATCTATCATTCTCTTTTTCTGGGGGCTTCCTGGGACTGTTCAGCTTTCCCAAGGCCTCACAAGCTGACTCTTCTGGGATGCACACTAGAGAATTAAACTCCCAGCCTCTGGTTTTACAGCAATGAATGACCGAACTCACTGAGCTATCCAGCCAGCTAATGACTTCAATACCTGTCGTATAAAACAGGGCATAAATAAAACCTCCAGTTCTTATTGGAGTTATCTTATATTTATATGTTAGAGATGATATAGAAAGACTAGAAGGGCAATAAGCAGAAATAATTAAAAACTATCCTGAATCAACACAAGGAGGCTACTTTTATGAGAACCAACTAAAGATGCAACTAGACAATGAAGTTGTCCCAGCCTGGATCAGGCTAAACAAGACCTCAGGCTAAACAAGACCATTTCAAAGTGCAGTCTGAGATTCAGGCTGTTGCATCCACACATGAGTGGGTTGAAATCACACTGCACCTCAAGACAAGCCTGTTTTTCCCTCTCAGATTCCATGATCCCATCTCCTCTCCTGTCTCCCTCTCTCCATAGGGAGCAAGGAATAGCTGATTTTTTAAAAGGTTGTTGTTAAATGACTGGAGTGCCACCACTGTGAAACAGAACTCGACTGTAAAAGAAAATACACCTTTTCATGTCGCCTTCTGTCTCATTCCCTTTAAGGAGCCAGGGAGTCTGGATTCATTTCTTGACAAGTGGCATATCACTTCATGGGCTTGCTACTGAAGTGAAATAATGCTGGATTGTAAAGATGCAGTAAAAAAGAAAAGGAAAAATATTCCTCCACATCCTCTCCTGTTATACCCTCTGCAGGGAGCAAGGGAAAGCTATTTCTTTTTATCATTGGTAAGCGAGATATTTTATTTATTTATTGCATTTATACCCCCCTATCTAGTCGATATCATTTCGTTGGCTTGCCAGTCAAGTGACATAGCACTGCAGTGTTGGAGAAAATATCCAGTAGTGCTGCTTTGGTTCAATAACGGAATCACACATGCCAGAAATAGATTTAAAACACAGCAATTCTACCCACACTAGAAAAACAATAGCCCTTGTCAGTGATCCAGAAAGAAGAGGGTCAGATTAGTTCACAATTACAAGTATATTGTGTCATCACTGAAAAACATATAAAATTTGACCAGACCAAAAGAAGTCCGGAATGCAGATAAAGTACCATTCAATGCACCCAACTTTCTACAAGATAATATTTTCAGGTTCCCCAGAAGTCTTCACCAGGAAAAATACATTTTCACTCAAGTGCAGTGGTGCCTCGCTAGACGATGATAATCTGTTCCACTGAAATTGCTGTTTAGCGAAATCATTGTCTAGCAAAAAGCATTTCCCCATTGGAATGCATTGAAACCTGTTTAATGCGTTCTAATGGGGAAGAATCGTCGTTGTCTAGCGAAGATTGGCCATAGGAAAGCCGCTTTGCAAACTGCCAATCAGCTGTTTAAATCGCTGTCTTGTGAAGCTTAAGTCCCGAAAACACCTGTTTTGTGAGGGCGGAGGAAGCTGTCAAAATTGTCGTCTAGTGAAAAGTGGTTTGCAAAGCAGGGACCAAACATTGTCCAGCAAAATTCCCTCATAGGAATCACTGTTTTGCGAATCGCTATAGCGATAGCAAAAAGTCAATGTCTAGCGAAAAAACTGTCATGCGGGGTAACTGTCTAGCGAGGCGCCGCTGTGTTCAAATAGATGTGGGTCATTAAAATCATTTTTTTCAACCTGTGCTTCCCTCCAAAGCATGTATCCATGACCACCTAAGGAAGATAATTTGTTGGATTCTTCCAACCCACACCAGTAAGTATGAGGGACTATACTTAAGCCTTAGTCAGCATGTCTAAGAGGGAGGTTGGTTGGGGTGGTGGTGGAAATTTTAGTCCATAACTTGGGGTGGGGGGCAGCAACACTCCAGATCAAGGATGTCTAGTCTAGTTGTTCTAATCTTACCAAGCAACAATATTTCTGAGATTCATCTATCACCTGTGCTATGCTATGTAGGATGAATCTTAACACATTACTGTATATCTTTCTGCCCATATATGTGGACTTGACATTGTGCTTGATACGATTGGCATGCACTAACATACATTAGTGGCCCAGGGTCCACATTCACTAAAATGCACTATACACATCGAGATGATTCATATAGCAAAAGAAAATGTCCTTTTTATATGACAGACATCAAGTGCATGTGTGTCACACTCTCAGTGAAATGTTGGGTTAGAGGTATAGTATAGTGCATAAACTGCATGTCATGCTAATCTCTGCGATTTATTCTTGATGCTCTTGTTTGTGAGTCTAACATCTTAGCAAGTCAGAACATTCTGTCCACTTCTCAATGGCACAAAGATAATCATTTCCTTTTTTTAAATAAGCATATTTAATTAAGACATCTCCCTCAAAATATAATTAGTTCAGAAGAGGCAGCCAAGCCCTGTTTGATGTATCCATCTGTCACAAAGATACATGAGCAACTGGAATTAATAAAATGCTGAGAATATACACTAGGATCCAATTATTTTCAAGCATGGATTAAATATATTATTTCCCACAAAAGATGTTAAGTTTGTTTGGGGATAACCAGTGCAGTGAGTACTGAGGCCAATATACCTGGGCAGTCATTGGTGCTTTCAAAGGTACTTTCTTGGGCTGCACAACTCCATGAATTCTTCAGCCTACAGGTCCAGGTGGGACCATGTAGGAGAGCAGAAAAGCCAACCTTGCTTCAGATCAATGATCAGATATAGGAGATTGTTTTTTAAAAAAATCTGAACACATTGAACACCCAGTGCTCATTAAAATTCAGGGCTATTTAAAGAGCAGAGTATTGAAATTTTAAATGCAAATAATTATGTTTTGGACACCTGAAAGCTGCTGCATCAGAACTTATTTTGGGTTAGAAATGCAATGTGTGTGTAGATCTTTAAATCCAAAGCACTATGCAAAACACATTAAAGCAAAAAATTTTACAACAACTTCATGATCTTTTTCTCTACAACTAGACATCATCTAGGCAGTAAATAGCTGCATCTATTTCCCTATGAATGACAAGATAATGTCTATAATACATTTTGAACTCTCTAAAAATTGTCTATAAATATACATTATGTTCAGTTCTCTGAAATGTACAGAGAATATGAGAATGAAGCATCTGCTTTAATTTTTTTTTCCATTGCAGTCACTGAGATTTAAAAATGCTTAGCTTTGGTAAGTGTTTAACCTTTTTAGGGTTAATTTTTGTTAAGGAATGTATTTTTATCTTGTATACAAAGTTAGTATGATTTTACCAACAGAGGCATCTCCTCTGCCATATAAGTATTTCATAAGGTACTATGAGTCTACTTAACATACCAGACTTAGTGAAAAATACATACCCAGGTTACATCCAGTGTTAGCTTTGCTTATCTAGAAGGATTTCAACCAATACATTGCACTTAATGCCTGTTTGCCCTCCTCTTGCGTACACCATATCATATGTATTTTTGAGATGACACAATGAAGCAGTTTCTCCATACCATGCTTATACGAAAATATCCATATAAATCTACTGATCAAATTGAGAAAAATGTGCATGTAATTTTAGAAATGTAAGGCTAAGTCCATTCATTCACACAACTGATTTACATAAATTCTGATTAAACAAGGCCTGTTCATTTAATAGATTTTCTCTAGCCAACATGAACTGAATACACTGCTAAAAAATAAAAGAGACATATCAAGCAATATAATTTGCAAGAATGAACCCTATCAAATCATGAGGACAATGAATATTTATATTTCACGTGTTGCCCTAGAAACAAAGAGGGCCATATTTGAAATTGAAATACAGTATCCTGGGTTTTTGTGTCTTTGGCCTTACCTGAGAATGTCTCTGAAACTGAATGTGGCCCTCGGGCTAAAAGATGTTCCCCTCCCCAGTCCAATATGACCACTTCTATGGAATGTCTGTTGTACTGCACAATGAAACACAGAGCAAATATAGTAGTAGCCTCCCAGTGGACTGGATGTGATGCAGAGGTAGCATGGAGGGGAACAAAAGAACTGGTAATGAGCATGTATTCTCTGAACTAAAAAAAGGGGGTCAAAACTCACAAGATTAACTCAGAAACATTTTGCTAGTGTGACTGCAGCCTATGTCATTTTGGTGTATCTATATAAGGAAGTAGAGAACAGCTATCAGGAGTCCCCTTATCAGGAGAAAGGCAATCAATCAGCAAGCAAGTAAGCAAGCTAGCTAGCTATATAGAGACAGATAGGTGGAGAGAATATTGACAAACATAAATATTTCCTGCCTCTGTGCCTCTCTTGCAGATCTCCCTAACCAAAAATCTAAGATAATTTAGTGAGAGCTACATTTTACTGAGTCACATTAAATAACAATTTTACATAACTAAAAAGTAGATAGAAAATATTTATAGCCAGGAAGAGCAAAAAAAAGTATTCTGCTAATTATTCCTATTTTCAGGGGTTATAACTTAGTTGCTGCTGCTCTGATAACCCTCCACATGCAGGAAGTGACAACAGAAAGGGGAATGGCTTGATGCTCCCCAGGAAACATGGCACATCTGTGCTTGATGGGAATGCCTGAATAGGGCTGAAGTCCATCTTGCATGTATACATCTGCTTTACTGCACTGTGCCCAAAAATGTATTATCTGAGCAATGGTTTAAGCCACTGGTTCTTAACCTTGGGTTACTCAGGAGTTTTGGACTGCAACTCCCAGAAGCCTTCACCACCAACTGTGCTGGCTGGGGTTTCTGGGAGTTGCAGTTCAAAAACATCCGAGTAACAAATGTTAAGAACCACTGGTTTAAGCAATTCAAGCTACAATACACAAATAAATTGCTATTAAAAGATTTAACCACATACATTAAAGTTAATTCAGCATATTGGCAGTGATCAAACAACTACACATTGGAAGCCCTATTAACCTATGACATTGCCTTATTAACATTACAGTGATTCAGGCTGCATAGCCTTGCAATCACTGTATCACTCTACAATGAACAGACACTGGCAGATAGTGTAGCTGGACCATAAGCTTATAGTAAGTACAGGTTTTTGGTGGGCCTTCAGCATGGATCCCCTGTCCTGCATACAGTATAAACGTACTCATTGTGATGTGTGATGGAGGGATGGACCCAGATTCCAACTCCTGTTCTGCTTCTCCACCCTACCAGAGTCTGCAGTGGAAGGTGTATAGGAGCTGGGAAGGAGATGTGATGTCTGAAGTAGTGCCAGAAGAGAAGTGGAAGAAGCGTGCCTGGAAAAGTAGAGGGGAGACTGGCAAGCAGGTTATGCCACCTTTCTTTTCAGCTGGGTTTCTGCTGAGGCTCCCCTGCCTTTTGGGGTGGAACTGATGGAGTCACAGAATAATAGAGTTGGAAGGTGCCTATCAATATGCTGTCATTATTGCACCTGACAGAACTTAAATGCCAATATAGAATACCTGAGCTTTGGAGAAAAGATATCTAGAAGCAGGCATATCTAAATGACAGTATGAAACTGGCAATGTTGAAAAGGCTTATCCCAATCACTGGTTGTAAAATTTACTGGGTTTTTTTTTAGTAGAGCTCAGAGAATCCTCCAGCCAACATGGCCACCAAAGTGTCCTAAGAGCTGCAGTTCAGAAAACTGACTCTTATGTGATCTGACTCCCCTCTTTTATAGGACTGGTCCCTGCCCATTTTTTTTCTGACAAGATGAGTACCTTCAATCCTGATTATGATTGCATTACTCAGTTATTTAGGGTTTGTTTTTGTTTTTTCCACGGTATTGCATTGTTACTCTCCCCAAGTTCTTGGAATCTGTTTTAAAACTTTTAGAAGGGACACAGTCCAATTTGCTCTTAAACAGTTTGCTGTCCTCTGAAGATGCCGGCCACAGAGACTGGCGAAACGTTAGGAAGAATCACCTTCAGAACACGGCCAAGAAGCCCGAAAAACCCTCAACAACCACCCATGCTCTTTTCCACGTCTGCCTGTACCTCCTCCCTCTTGCTGCATGTCTGCTTGCTCTCCCATATATACATGAGGCCCTGCCTTGCTCTCTCCTGCACACACGTGTGCACCTACTTCCTATCACTTTGTGTTTTTTGCACACATATGTGCTAGCCTGCTCAGTTTCCCTTTCATTCTTGCATGCTCACTCACACATCCATGTGCATGTGCACAGCTGCTCAGGCTCTTTTCCACACATGCCTCCTCTCACACTCTTGCTCCTGTCCATTTGTTGACTTTCTCGTGCACACATGAGCATGTTAACTTGTGCTTGCTCTCTTGTCCATGCACTTGCCTGCTGACTCTTGTGTCCACGCAATATCTGGCCACCTGCTCTAACTGCTCTCTTACGTGAGCCAATTGCCATTCATGCCATTTTGCCATGTCCTGCTCCCACGTTCCAAACCATTCTGTAATTATGCTTGAGAACACAGTCTCAAGAGGACTAGATTCACCTCTCAGACATGTTACATCAATTTTAGACTCTTGTCTATAAGTTGTTGGGTTTTTTTGCACTATCCATGAAGGCGTCATGCTTACCTTGAGGAAGTTGGGTTTTCTCCTCAAAAGCTTTCAATTTGTATGATTTTATACTGGTCCAATAAAAGATACCATCTACTTTTACATCTGTGTAATCTTGAGGACCACATGGCCTTATCCTTGTTCTTCCCAATTTTTATATTTTGCATGTCTGCATCTGTCTGTCTCCCTCTCTAATGGGCACCCTTTCACATGAATTCTTGATTCTTGCTCTCTTGTGCAGAACCTTTCTCTCGCTCTCTTGGATGTGCTCTCATATACTTGAAAAATATGAGGTTTTCACAAATTATTTTGGAAGTAAGCTACATACTGCATACTGGGACATGGTGGCGCTGTGGGCTAAACCGCAGAAGCCTGTGTTGCAGGGTCAGAAGACCAAGCAGTCATAAGATCAAATCCACACGACGGAGTGAGTGCCCGTCGCTTGTCCCAGCTCCCGCCAACCTAGCGGTTCGAAAGCATACAAATGCAAGAAGATAAATAGGGACCACTTCGGTGGGAAGGTAACAGCGTTCTGTATCTAAGTCGCACTGGCGATGTGACCACGGAATATTGTCTTTGGACAAAACACTGGCTCTATGGCTTGGAAACGGGGATGAGCACCACCCCCTAGAGTCGAACACGACTGGACAAAAAATTGTCAAGGGGAACCTTTACCTTTACCTTTTATATGCTGCAGTAAGGAGCATGCTGTTTGGTTTGTGATGACTACGGATGTGATTTACTAATTTTTCAATAGAACAGTTGTCTGCCTTTACTGGTGGCCTCTGCAGTAAGTCACATGTAAGGCTCATTTTGTAGGGCTATGATGGAAACTACAAAGTAAGAAAAGCAGCAGTGGGAAGAGAGATACAGTACCAGGAGAGAGATTGAGAGAGAGCACACGCAAGAGAGTGGGGGCTGTTACTGGACAGCAGCATCTACATTACCATGTCTTGCTTTACAGAAAAGGCAATTTCCATAAGGCTCCACCTTTGTACCATTCAGCAACTGACTATGAAATTGCTTTAGGCCATGATTCTATAGTTGTGCAAATGAGAGCATATTCTGATGACACAATGCTTGTAATTTGATAAACTGTTGCCAAGAAAGTTTGCTCCTAGCATTTCCTGGGCTTTCCTGGGCAACAAAGGAAACCAAACCTGTTCCTCCTTGACTTTCTTGTGCAGTTTCACTTAAGCACAGTTGTGTAAGCTTCCACAGAAAATCAGTTATTGCCTCCGGAATATTTAATTGCTTAAGGACAAAGCCAAATCTTCCTTTTTTATTCATGTGTGCATGCTGGCCATATGCTATCATTATTGCACCTAACAGCAATTAAATGCCAATGGAGACAAGTAGTGGAGAAAAGGTGTCCAGAAGCAGACATCTCTAAATAGCAAAAGGGAAATGGCAGTATTTGCAAAGGTCCGTCTCACTCACTGGTTAGAAAATTTACTTTTTTGACTAGAAGTGAGAGTTCTCCAGACCGCAGGCCCGTCAAAGTGTTCTAGGAGCTGCAGTTCAGAAAAGTAACTCATCCTGAGTGATTGTAGCTTTGATAATTGTTTCTGCTGTTTTATATTTTTATTTATTTATTGCATTTATTATTCCGTTGAGCACCACCTGAGCACCACAGAAATTTCCCAAGCAAGCAAACAAGGTATCATACAAACAAGAATAAATACAATTTTAAGGTGTTCTGGGAGGTAGCAAATTGAGGACTGGTGTGAAAATAAAAGAATTAAATTTAACAGGGATAAGTGCAAAGTTCTACACCGGGGTGGGTGGAATAAACACACAACTGCAAGATGTGGGATACATGGTTCAATAATACTTTGACCGAGAAGGATTTGGAATTGTTATAGATCATAAGCTGAATATGAGCCAACAGTGTGATGTGGCTGCGAAAAAAGCAAATGCTATTTTAACCTGTGTTGACAGAAGTATAGACTCCAAATCCCATGAAGCACTAGTTCGCCTATATTCAGCATTAGTTAGACCTAATCTTGAGTACTATGTCCAGTTCAGTACACTGCACTTTAAGAAGGATGGCAACAAAGATAATCAGGGGGCTGGACACCAAGCCCTATGAGGAAATACTGAAAGAACTGGACATGTTTAGCCTTGAAAAGGAAGACTGAGGGAAGATATTATTATACTTTTCAAATACTCAAAAGGCAGTCATACAGATCTTTTCTTGATCATCCAGAGTGCTGGACATGTAATAATGGGCTCAAGTTACAGTAAACCAGATTTAGGCTGAATATCAAGAAAAGCATCCTGTTAGGGCAGTACAAAAATTGAACCAACTACCTCGTGGTAATTGCTCCACTGCTGGAGACATTCAAGAGAAAATTGGGCAACCCTCTGTCAGCTCTGCTTTGATCTGGATTTTTGCACTGAGCAAGGAGTTGGACTCTATGGCCTTCTAGTCTCCTTTCAACTCAGTTATTCAATGATTCTGTGACTTTTCATGCTTAGTTTACTATCACACTGCAATACCACTGAAGATACTAAAGTTTAAAAAATCATTTTATATATGTTTACTTGGATGTTGGGTTTCTACCATGTCTTGTGCTGCTAACTTCCAAATAAGCATACTATATAAAACACCTGGATAAAACAGATATCTGAAACATTCTGAGGAAAAGTCTCCCCATGTTTTTTGCTTTTAGATCGCTTGCAATTATAATTAAGTAATGTGTTTCTAGGATCCTCTTGTGATGAAGGCAGGAGAAACAGGGTAGAGAATACATCAGGATGTTACGGTGCCTTCTGGATGGGAGTGGGGCAGTGATCTATCCTCAGACATTGAGATGGGGGCTCCTGTCCTATCATGTACCACCTGCATTACCACAATTGGTTTACAATACAATGGGCTAAACTCAGTCTGTGTTTTTGGTTCTGCTACTTATTTTTGCTTAGTATCATATTTGTTCATTGCCTTAATTACTTTATTGTTGTAATTATATTTCCGCACAGTCCTGGTATCCATATGAATGAAGAGTAGTTTTCATCAGTACATACCCACCTGCATGCATGCATACATACATGCATAGACAGTAATCAGGTAGTGCTGGTGACACCATTCAATAACAGAATAGATCATACGCTTATTTTAGCTCGTTGAAGGCTTACAGGGCAAAGTCTGAAGGGTGTTTAAAAAACCTGTTTGTGCAACCCCCATCCTGGCAATGCAGCTATGTTAATAATTAAGTAACATCAACCTGGAGTAGAACTAAGAAGGATTTGTTTGATTTGGCTACCTTTCACAATGGCATTCAAAATGCTTCGATAAATTTCTCTTTTCATTTTTATAAAAAACATTTTAAATGTCCCATACTGTGATGATTGGGATGCATTTTGTGTATCTGTGTGAATTTTATACTGGAAGGCCTTTCATTGGAGTCTTAATTCCTGTGGATAATAAATAATAGCAAGGAAGAGAGATTCTAAAAAGAGGGGGAAACTCCTCAGTTTAAAGCAAAAGGTCATGGTTACAGTTCTATTCCCTGCCCCCAAAAGAAAAATTTAAATCACATATCCATCCCCAATAAAAATATGGACATGTTGATGCACCCTCTTTTCACTTTAATGTTCACCCCACAACATTGCAGCATTATTGCCGTTCCTATATAAAACATCAAAAGGGGCGCAAATGAGCTGAAAGGAAACACAGGCTTGATAGTGTCAACATTTACAAACAGCAGATCGGTAACAACATCCTGTCCTATTCACATAATATTTAATAATCCAAACCGATACATTTGCATGGGCAGGCGTGGGAGAGGAAGTCCTATCACATTTAATAAATTTTATCCAAGGTAAGCAGTTTCTTTCTTTAGTATATCAAAGAGTGGAGCTAATTTCATTACCTTACTTTGGGTGGCAGTTAAGGTGCAAAAGTGATGCATCAACCAACAGGCCTTTTCTCCATTTGTGGGCATTCCCCTTATCTATCTCTGAAAGGTAAAAACATAGGGTGCATCTACATTAAGCATTTCTTCAACTTCCTTGCACCCATAATGCTGGGACTGCATGCCTGTGCCCACACACTGCAAAGCTGAAACTAATGTCAAAGTGGGAACAAGTATTTTGCCTTTTAAAAAAATACCTCCAGGAGTCCTGTATTTTTGTTCTGTTTTGCTCCAATTTGCTGCATTGCATGATCTGTTAATGTGCAGCCCAGTATCACTTTGATATGTGCTTTTCCATGCACTCTGTGAATGCGTCATTTAATTACATTTTCTTATGGGTGTTTCTGCTGCTCAGCATCCACCCCTCTAAACCTTGGGGCAGCTCCTGTTTAGTTTTCATGCCATAGCAGCTCCTTCTGCAATCTTTTTTTTTTAACATGGTACTTCTGTACCACTGCAAAAGTGAAAACTAAAACAAAGTATTGGAAAGAACAACAACATTGGAGAGTGGGTGTGTGGGTGGGTGTTTTTTAATGAGGCACCATCTACAGAGTCTCATGAACAGTTAAACGCCTCACTATGCCTTCTGGGAGAAGAGCCAGTTTGTTTAGTCATGGGCAAGCTGTAGTTCCCGGGCGCTCCCAGAAGAAGGAAACAGTAACTACTTCTGGGTACTCTCTATCTAGAAACCCCTGAAAAGAGTCATCATAACTCAGAATTGACTTGACGGAACACAATTGTTGACAACAACAACAACAACAACAACAACAACAATAAAAAATAGCCAAAAATTTAAAAACCAGTCCCCACTATTCACTTATGAGGGGGAAACCTATCTTTAAGCATAACTATGGTGGCTAGAACCATTGTATTGTTCTGGGAGTTGCGTTCCAAAAGTAAATCACCTAGAAACATCATTTCTAGGTGTTTCAAGAATTTTAACTAGAAGCTAGTCACACTGAAATTTATGAATCAATAAGATTAAAGAGGTGGTTTGACCTAGTAGACAAAGATTTAGGTCTCTTACTAGTGCAATTGTGTTTAAATTCTTTCTGGATATTAAGGTCACAGGCCAGGCATGGTGGCTCATCCTCAATTCCTATTCATGAACTGTGGACAGAGAAAGCGGGAGGACCATTTCACCAAATGTTTCCAAGACGTTTTGCCAACAATTTCTTATAGGTTGGGTTCATCAACAGCAGTTGCAGCACATGCATCAGTATACCAAAAGTCATTCTAGGGCATTATTGTGGTGATGGCGGGAAGGGAGCCACCAGAAAAATAGTTGACCTTATTTTGAAATAATATTGCAATGTAGTCTTCTATTTCTAGGCAAGTAAGAAAAAAGAAACATCTCAAAGGCCAGTTGTGGCATTCACCCTCGTGCCCCTTGCCTGACTCTCCAAACACAGAGCACACAAAGGCAAACTACTACTCCTTTTTACCCCATTGCCTCCAGTTGATCATTAAATCAGCATTAATTATGGAAGGATGAAGATGCAGGTCCAAACTTCACTATCTTTTAAATGAAACATTTTTAGTGATTACAGATGTTATTATTAATCATAGGTAACTTCTATTATCATAAATCTCAGCCTTCTATTTGTCATTACAGTTCTTATTCACTTTTCACTCTAATCACCTCAGATCCCCCAAATACCACACTCTATCTCCTTCTCTACTCTCTCACTGACTCTGACACTGACTGACTCTCACTCTCTGACTCCGCCTCTTTATTACATTTCTCTCAGCTCCGCCTCCTAGCAACATTAGCCTGAAACATGAATATTCATAACTACTTAACATAATAGAATGAATGCTACACCAGTGTCCAGTTGTTTTTTCACTGTACACAGAAGGAAAATTATTGGGAAAGGTGTACCTCCACCTGATTTGGGGGAGGTCTTCCTCCCCCAATGGTCATATTCTCATTTTCTCTGCAGCAATAACAGGAGTCTGGAATATTTTATCTTACATAAAGTGTTCCCTCAGTACTGCAGATATGGATAAAAGTTGCTCTGACAACTTAGTTTATTCATGAATGGCATTAACAAAAAAAAGTGAGCATTATTCTAGGGATGAAACAAAAAAATGCATTACAAATTGTCAGGGTTTTTCAAAAACAGAAAACTCCTTTTTGTTCTCCTGGAATGTTAACGTACCAGGCTTTTGCCCAGTTGGCCTGAGAAGTAGTAGGACCAGTTTGTCTTTCATTTTGCCGATGGCTTTTAATTTCGTCTTTACCCAATAAAACTACTTTTTCCAGGTTGCATCGTTTCCCAGGCATATCCTGTTGTAGGCTGTTATTTCTTGATCAGATCTTGCATCATTTGTTTTAAAATGTACTTCATTCTTTTACACTCGGGACTGAATTCGTATGCACCCTTTTCATCTGCCTCATACAGAAAATTCTAGCAATTGTGTACTGAAAACTAACTCAGCAAATTCTGTTCACCTGCAAAGCAAGAGGCCATCTGCTGTGTGTCTGGACCCAGGGATTCCTAAAGCGAATGGAGAAATTTCATTCATTCAGGGGCCAGCATTACCATTAGTCAGAATGAGGCAACTGCTGCTGGTGGACAGCAGACGTAGGTTGTCCTGAAATACCACAAATTGTTAGTTATTTACTTTGATATTTTTGTATTTTTGCCATGGAAAAAGTTGCTGGCGGTCTGTTTTTGTGTTCCAAAAGCATGCTTGTGCTTAAATAACCTGTATCTGTGTGGAGGAGAAAAGAAGTATCTATTTAAGAATAAAATACATTTTCATTAATTTTTCCTTATTGTTTAAGAGTATGTCATTGATAGAAGCTTATCCCATTTTAAGATGATTACAACCAGTAGACAATTTAAGGGAGCATTGTTATCATTTTCCGCAGAAGACTGCAGATTATTTAAACAGTATTCAGGGTCACTGCACCAAACACTTGTGGTAGGTAACTTGGCATGACCGTACATAGTATTAAAGAAGCAGAAGTGTTCTACATAGTTCACATTCCATATTTAGCAAATACTTCTCAGATAACTTGGTAGTCAGCTGGGGACATGGCATGTTCAGTGGAGAACCCTCATCTCTGGAATTCATCATCCCATTAGGACATCACAACTCAAATGCATTCTGTAAGTTTTTCAGCTATCTATATCAAGTAATTGACTTCTGGCACAAACAGGGTCTGGACCCAGTAGTAGGGATGGGCATGAACCACTGGTCTGGCTGTTTGTGCTGGTTCACCCTTTGATGAACAGGTGTTTGGCACTTCCCAGCCTGTGGCGCAGTGGTTAAACCGCTGTACTGCAGCCAAAACTGTGCTCACGACCTGGGGTTCAATCCCAGGTAGCTGGTTCAAGGCTGACTCAGCCTTCTATCCTTCCGAGGACGGTAAAATGAGTACCCAGCTCGCTGGGGGGGGGGGGCAATGTGTAGCCTGCATAATTAACTTGTAAACCGCCCAGAAAGTGCTTGAAGCACTATGGGGCGGTATATAAGCAGCACGCTTTGCTTTTTGCTCTGCCTCCTCTGGCAGGCACATCCTCAGAGGCAGCACCTGGAGGAGGTGGGGCACGGAAGCCAGGGTGATTCATGCCCATCTCCATCCAGTAGGGTGTCTGCTTAGACAGTTACCAAAACAGAGGCCATGCATTTATGAAAATATGATTTACATGCATAACAAAGGAGGACAAAATAAAATAACTTATATTACAAAATTTAAGATGCTAATTGTGACTCTGACTGTGACTTAATTTAACATGTTATATAATAGGCCTATTTGAATCTCTAAAAGAGGATACCTGGCCACCTTAGGATTCCTGCCCTCCCCTTTCCATCTAATACTATTAAGAAATTAGAAGTGTTACTTTTAATGGTAAAAATTTAATATACTTCAATCTTAGTGTTAAAATGATAGGAATTTTAAGAAATTTAATTCAGCAATTAGGATTTTTTTTGCAAACATTCCTTACATACTCTTGAACAAATGGAGTGATGAGCTGCATTATACAAATTCCAGATGCAGAGAGTCTTCAGGGGCATAGAAGGCTCTTCATCTGGTCCTAATTACTGCAGTTCAAATTGGTCTACTTAGCCGAAGCCGGCTTGCAGAGACCACAAGAAGTAGCAAGCAATTTTCATCTTATGCTCTGTCTACTTTTCAACACAGCAAGCAAGCATTATGCTCTTTCCACCTGGAAAGTTACTCCAGCAGCAGCAGCAGAGGGTAGGTGGGCAAGTACTAGTACATTGCTAATAGCTCTGTGCATAATAATAGGTTTGCTGACATGTTGTGTGGGTGGTAATGTGCTATGAAAGTTATCTGAGTGGAAGAGGAGTATTTCTTTTACAGAAAAGCTATGGGGATGGGTGGGGTGGATTCTGTAGTCACAGTCCAAAAAAGTAACTTTTGTAAGCTCTGGAAGCCAGCATGCCTCTAGAAGCTACAGGTCAGCAGTCCCATGCACTGAATAAATGATCTAGTTAAATTATAGCCTCTTAATACTCCTTTGTTTAACTGACAGTTTTATGTAGCTCTAAGCTTATACACTTTGCAGTATGTCAACAAAGTGAAACTTACTATCCTATAAATATAAAAATGGAAAGTGTACTGGAAAACAGCATTTTAATACACATTCCTTTTGAAGAAGATAGGGAGATAAGTGAACATCCATCCTGAGAACTATTCTATCTAGGGCTGCCAAGATCACTGCATTCCAGTCCCTAAGATTTCAGGATAGAGATGGGCATGACTCCCTTTGTGCCACATTATTGTAAGTTGTTGGTGCAGCACCACAGGTGTCATGTATTCCCATCTCCCCCCCCCTCACCAGCTGGCATGTGCTGCTTGTCTCCTGCTCTTCATACAACCGTCCAGTTGCAGGAGGAGCACGGGATTCCTTTCTCAGGTTCCTCTAGCAGCTACCCACTCAAAGGCAGTGCTACAGGAATTCCTGATCCACCTCCTCATCTGGGTGGGCAGCTGCTGGAGGAGGTGGAGAAGGGAAGTCCATGTCCCTGCTGTGACTGGACAGTCTTGTGAAGAGCAGGCCGGGGGGGGGGGGAAAGGGAATGCAAGGCACTTGTGGTGCCATGCTAATAACTTGTGATGATGCAGCACAAAGTGAGTCATGCCCATCTCTATTTCAGGGCCAACTCTTAAACCTAAGGATCAGGCTCTTGTGTCCTCACAGGAAGCAGACACTTCAGCAACAATAGCAAAATTGTGTTTTGTATGTGGAAGAGATAACACAGAGACCAAATTATTAATTTAACTGCTAATGTATGAATTCCCTCAGCTGCAGCAGAAGCATTGCCAGCTGAAGCAGCATCTCTAGAACATGCAAGTTAATGAAAAAGACAAAGGTTCTTTTGTGCATGTCTGAATGACATGTCTGGAAACCATGAGAATGAAGCTCAGAATCTAGAGTTGGCAAGTAATCCCATTCTATGAAGCACCTGATCCAGGAACCTGGTATGCTTACTGGAGTTTATGCCATATGCACCACATACAAAGCTGGCCCGGGGCAGTTTATTGACTGAACAAAAGGGTACCTGTGGTACCCCTTCACTGTAGATGGGAGGTTGGTAACTGAAACCAAGGGTGATCAGAACTTCACACACTTCCTAAGTTTATTATGGCAAATAATTGTAATTTATAATATTAGCACCTTCAACCAAAAATGATGACATTTAATGGGCTTCTTTTAAACTTTCCTGGCCTAGGTATAAATGTTAACTAAGGCAGATTCTACTACTGAAACATAAGATCACTTTCAACACTCTCAAGAAGGGGTAAAACTTGATGGTTACTCTTTCTGAAAAACACAGCGCTTCATTTTATGTTATGGATTCAGTGCATTGACTCCACACAAAAGTTTAACCAAGCCAGTCAAAGCCCCCTACATAGGATTTTGTGTGTGAAAGAGATAAGTTCTTTTTAGAAAGATATTCTTAGAAAGCCAGTTCATTTTAGAAAGCCTATTTGATGTTATGAACACTTACAAACTTATCCCTATCCCCTTCCAAATACCTTTCCTCAGCTGGAAGAAAATGTAGAGATCCGCCTCACCAAAACCCTTTAAGCACCAACCTAATTGGTTGCTTCCCTAGCCAAGCCCTCTCTGGGAGGCTGTTCCAATTACCTGTAACAATGGCTCCTCCAGTTCCAAGGCCTGGCAGCTGATTTTTTTTTCAGCACTGGAGATGGAAGAGCATCCTCTACCACACACAATGGCAGCAGGCAAGGGACACAAGGCCAGCATTGTGACTGTGATAGCCCCATGTCACTCATGCCATTCATAGTCATGAGCTGATTTGCATGAGCCTATGAGAGGGCTGGAAAGGCGGAGTCAGCAGCTATATGAAGGTTTGGTGGGAGGAGGAGTAGTCAGAGATAGGGATGAGATCCAGATAGAGTTACGGACTGGTTAGTCACAGAGAAAGGGAACAGATATTGAGTGGAAAGGCTGGACAAGAAAATAGGTAGAGAAGGTGGTAGTAATATTGCAAGAGAAAAGTATGTACTGAGAGAACAGTTAATGATTTGCTTGTGTACAATGTTTATCTGAAGAACGTCTGTTATTATTAAATCTGCTTCACTTCAATAAATAAGTTCTGTTTGTATTCACAAGACAAGTATTCTGACAAATGTCATTTATATTGTGGATTGAGGTAATCCACTGGTGGCAGCGAGAGGAAAACATGACGTGAGCCTTTGTGAGGGCAAAACACGCACGTGCCACAAAGGTGAACGCCACAATGACAAACAGATAGCTCCTCTAGTACCTTGCTGTGATGTTCCAGCATATACTGCCTCAGGTGATCACCCTTCTCTGCTGCTAAATAATAGAGTTGGCCCTGACTATACATAAGAACCCTGAAGAACCAGAGCATAGAAATAATATGTTAAACGTCATAAATAATAACATACTGCCCTTTGTTTTTGCTTCTATAATGAGAAAAACAACATTCATTTTTAACATTTTAACAGTAATTGCATAAACAATACAATGTCTACATTACGAGTAAAAATTGTTCAGTGTATCATAATATTAAATTTCTGGGGATTTGTAAATTGTCCTGTTGTTCTGATCTTTAACATTTTCTAAAATGTTTTAAAGGGGTTCATTTTGTAATTTCAAAAATAATGTAGATCATTATGGGAGCAATGGGGTAAATTAAACAGTAAAAACCCAATGCATTACTTTTTAAAGTGGCAGTTCCAAGTTTTGTGAAGAGTCAGGTTGAAATGGACTCTTCTCTTATAGCCTATCCAGCCAGATCCCTATGAGAGCCCCCCCCCAGATCTCTTGTGTTTCTCAACAACTACAGTGGTGCCTCGCTTAACGAGCGCCCCGGTTAATGACAAAATCGCATAGCGATTTGGTTTTTGCGATCGCAAAAGCGATCGCACTGCGATGTTTTAAATGGGGAAAAAATCGCTTTGCGATGATCGGTAAGCTGTTTCGTTTACCAATTTTCGCATAGCGATGTTTTCCCAACAGCTGATCGGTGGTTCCAAAATCGCCGCCGGGTAAAAAACATGGCTGCCCGCTGTGTTTTGGGATGGATTCCTCGCATACCGGGCAGCGAAAGTGGCCGCTGTATGGAGGATTTTCGCTTAAAGGCAAGTTTTTTGCCTATAGGGACACATTGAAAGGGTTTCAATGCATTCCTATGGGCTTTTAAAAATAGCTTAGCGATGTTTTCGGTTAGCGGCAATTTTTGCTGCACCGATTAACATCGCTAAGCGAGGCACCACTGTACTACAGAACTGCTGGGGGTCCTGTCTCAAGACAAAGTACAATAGCCTCAGTTTAGTTATTTTATCTTCTATTGACAGTTCAAGAATTATCGATTTAGAACCTTCATATTTGTCCTTCTGGCAATAGTATTCATAGGACTCTCCTTCAGTAACCCATCAATTTCAAATTATTTGCTACACTGTCAATATTAAGGTCATGAAGTTCTTCTGTATTCATAATTTTTGTCTTCTTATTGTTCAACCACAACCCTGCTTTTCTTTTTTCCTCAGTAAGTTAGTCATTGCAATTTCCTGCCAGAACATGGTATAATCTGCATATCGTAAATTATTAAGATTTATTAATTTTTACTCCTCTTTCATGTGACTATTTTAAGCTTTTTATATGTTCTGTATACATACTGAACACATAATGAAATAAAATACACCTTTGTCTGACTGCTTTAAGAGTTAGAAAGCTTTCTGTTTCTCCATGTTCTGTTCTAACAGTAACCTTTCGTCAGAAGAATCAAAGAACAATATATCATAAGAATCAAGGGTTGTAGCACACCCTTTTTCTTTGAGAACAATGTATTGCTTTTCATGATCTACACAGTCAAAATCCTTATTGTAACTGACAAAACACAAACTGATTTTCTGTTGATATTCTTTAGTACACTCCATTATAGATTCGTCTAATCCCCTTTTAATTGTAGTCTAAATTGGTAAGCCATTGCTATATCCTGAGGTAGTGATTCCTGAAGTTTAAGTATACTTAAACAAGTGAGGAAATAAATTCAACTGTCTGTCTTGAATCTTCTGCCATTCAGTTTTATTGGATAATTAAGGGCTCTAGTATTATGAGATAGTAAGAAAACATGTTTCTTTTTAACTTTCTCCATGCCATGCAGAACATTATGCTTTTCTATCACATCTTTATTTCCCTTTCTTTTTAAAAAGCCTCAAACTTTGCAATTTGTCTTTACACAGGAATCGTCCTGCCCCTTGGTCATTTCCCCCCTCCCCTTTCTTCCATCTTTTCCAGGTCTAAAATATGTTCTGAACTTGTTATTAAGCTTTCCTTTTCTACAGAAAACTGTGCCAACTTTGGCTAAGATTTGGCAACTGGATTTCATTGCTTCCACCAATAGAATCAGGACTTTCTATCTCCCCCCAGCACAGTCTTCCACAGGGCCAAAATGCTATTCCATAGGATTTCTTTGGCGTCTGGAATACATTTTAGAGCACACAAAGACTGCAAGAGGAAGGGGAAAGACTCCACCTGACTCCACTGCAAGGAATGGAGTATTTGATCCAAACCACTAGATTTGCCAAGGAAAGGGGACTCAAAGCTCTACTGAAAAATAGTGAAGACCTAGTCAAATTATAGTTCCCATCATAGAATTCTTTGGGGGAAAATTATTACACATAAATTCTGATGTATTTCTGTAGATGGGAATGTCCTTACAATCTGAACCACCGAAAATGTGCAGTTTCCAAACTATTGTGCATTTCCTTTAGCACTTTCTTTTCAGTCTTCTAATTAGTTATACATAGAAAACTTAATGACAATCTTAGCAGGCACTATTTTATTTCAGTTTTAGAAGAGGTAGTCATGCTGCACTGGCTGCCCATCCGTTTCCGCGTCGACTTCAAAGTGTTAATGCTTACATACAAGGCCCTAAACGGTTTAGGCCCTCGATATTTGGCGGAACGCCTGCTCCCACCTAGATCTACCCGGATCACCCGCACGAGCCAGGAGGTGAGGCTGGGGAGCCTAACGCCGAGGGAGGCCCGGAAGGAGCGAACATGAAATCGGGCCTTCTCGGTGGTGGCTCCTCACCTCTGGAACAACCTTCCTCCAGCGATTCGTGCAGCCCCTACGCTGGGCACATTTAAGAACCAGTTAAAAACATGGTTATATGTTCAGGCCTTCCCTCCTGTAAATACTTAATTTCTTTTCTCTTTCTGTCTATTTGTTTTATTATATGTGGTGTTGTTTACTTGTAATAATTTTTATGCCTTATTGTATATTTTTTATGGAAGCCGCTCAGAGTGGTCAGTCTGACCAGATGAGCGGGATATAAATCAAATAAATAATAATAATAATAATAATAATAATAATAATAATAATAATAATAATAATAATAATAATAATAATAATAATAATAATAATAATAATAATAATAATAATAATAATAATAATAATAATGTTAGTCTGTGCAAATATATTAGATGATATATAAACTTGAATCAAATAAAAATTATTAAGAAATTCATAATTGCTGGTTTCAATCTAATGCAAAATTCCATGCCACCACTTTCCAGTTTCAGTATTTATCAGTTGCCTACTAGCTGAAGTGATATATGAAAAGACATAATCAAAATTATAGACAGGCCAACTTCACCAGCATTGTCTTTTACAAACCTTGCACATGCTTTGGCTAGTGCATTTAGAAATAAAGCCTTAAGGTGTTCAGAACAGTTTTAATATCTGTGGGAAGAGAGCATTCTAGCCCCATCTTCTGCTTCTCACATTCTTCATGTAGAGAACAACATTATGACAAGGAAAGCATCTGGTATATGGATAGAAAATTCTATCTTGAATTTTCATGTTGTTTACTGATGATGAGAGATTTTCTGAATAGCTTAGCCTTTCTCAACATCTGGAGATCTTTCTTAAAAATACAGGCCAGGATCCTGTTCTCAGTCAAACCAAACTATCACACTCCAGAGTTCACTAGAATTCTGGCCACAATATATATGTTCTGGTTTGGGGGGTGACAAAAAGGCTGAGGGATCTGTGGGAGAAAAAAATAATAATATAAAGAGAGATAAGAGAAACCTCATCTGGATGTCAGTGTCGTTTTCAGGAAGATCAGTGCACAACCTAGTCTGTAAGGTGGGGAAAAAAGTTGTGTCTCTGGAATAGTTATATTGAGAATAGAGCTCTTGCCACTCACGGAACTTGAAGGCAATGAGATCTAAGTAATGGAGCTGCCGCTTTCTTTCCTTGGTAATGTGGGTATAACAATGGACACAAATTCCCTCGAAAAGGAAGTTTCACAGCTCTTTCCATCCAAGTGAAACAGAAAAGCGGCTATTCCACACTGCAGAAAAACAAAACCTTGTTTCTGAAGAGTTCAACCCTGCAGGATAAATTCCAACTGCCACAGGAAAGGATCTGAAATAGTCCCATGTATTTTGCAGGCTTAAATTCTTCAGCCCTTTTTTTGGTAAGCAAGAATCAGTTGGGTGGAGAGTACAGGTGATATCAAGACATTTTAGGGGGAAACCAAGTCAACTTATCTAAGATCAGCAAATATTGCAAATGCTACAATAGAGCGTGTGTGGTATATAATTAGTGATTAAGTCACATTCTGGCACAGAATTCTCCTCCCTGTGAAGAACTGACTTTAAGTACAGTACTGCAAAAGAATAGCAGCCACAAAGCAAATATACTAATCCAAATGATAATAATGTACTATCTTTAGCAACTGCAGTACCGTTTCCCCCTTTACACGCCTAGCCTTGTTCAAGTAGTACATTACAGCATGTTAGATGTTTTATGTCTTTGTTTTCATCGTAAAATATTACCAGGAGAGTGTACATTCTTAAAATTAAAACTGAACCATAAAATAAACTTTAACCCAACTGCTATAATTTGTTGTTATGTTGTTTTGTGCTGTCAAGTAAGAACCAACTTATAGTGAGCCAAATGGGGCCTTTAATGCAAGTGAGAAATTTAAGGAGTGTTTTACCATTTCCGCACGCCCCATGAGCTTCCATGGTAGAGCAGGACCTTGAACCCGGGTCTCCTAAGTGGTAGTCCATCACTGTATCCACTCTACCACAGAGGGTATAGATAACCTATTACTTATACAAAATCAAAATTTCAGGTTTTCTCATCCAAACTTTCTGTTCATCTAGGGTGATTACAAAACCAAAGGAATATGCTGTGGTAACTCTGCCTTTTCAAGTGCAATATTGGCCTAGATTCTGGAGAGCAAGAAGTTGTGGGGGATGAAGTTTTCGGGGGAAATTGCAAGTGGGGAAATATAAGTGATTCACACCCCTGCATGAAAATCTGACTCTTCAATACTTTACCCCTGAGAAACATTAGGCAGATCTCTCAAGGTAAAACTATACAATATTCTCAACACACGCTTACAAATCAATAGCACATTTTTCCTGAAGGAAATATTTAGCAATTCCACATCATATATATCTGATATATAGCTATGCATGGTGAGTGCCTGGGTTTTGACTGGCAGTGATAAGTTGGATGTATCTGTTAAAAACAGTTTGGAGGGAGGACAGAATGTGTCTGGATAGAATTCTGTTTTGATTGGCATATGGCATATAAAATTTAAATGTGCTTAAGGAAAAGAGATGTAAAAGAGATTTGAGATGGTAAGGACTTAACAACTTACAAAAATTGAAACTTTTTGTTTGTTTTTTAGAAAATAAAATTCTTTTTCATTTACAAATCCTGTTCATAATTTTTGAAAATAGCTGTTACAAGATAGTATACCACATATACTGCTAGCAGCCCCTGGGACATGTAGTTAAGCTTGGGTCACCAAAACCACATAGGTTGGTTGTGTGTCATCAGAAATGTTCTTACCCTTTTTAAAAAAAGCAGTGCGAATTCAGCCTGAACTGTGGCAGTGTTTAAGCAGTGGCAGAAAGATAACATTGGCTGTTTGCTTAGTTGGTGGAGGAGATATTTCAAGTAAATTAGTCCTTATTTACAAATTAAACAGCAACCCCAAACTTAGTGAAAGTGTTTGGGAGTGGTGGTTGCCTTATGACAGCATACACCGGGTAGAGAAGCTGGGGTGAGTGCCAGAAGGTAATTCCTTCAAATCTCCATGACTAAGCAATCAGCATACAGATGTAACCCATGCTTACCTCCCAAGGACTAATCTCAAAACAAAAGCAAAGTAAAGGTAAGAAAGTGAGAAAGAATTGTGCCTGATGGTACTGGGAAGAGTTGTCTTGCTGGGAGCAATCTCCTTTAAAGTGGCCCTAAAGGTCCAGTTTTGACACAGATCAGGGTTGGGCTGAAGTGCATTTCCCTGTACCTCATGTGATCACCAGGAATAGCTTGCATCAGATCTTACCACAAGTGTCCAAAATATAAGCTATTTCCCTATCTAATCGCACCCTAACTTGCATACATGGATTTGGGAAAGCTGAGGAAAGTTCATTCTAGGAGAAATAGATTTAATTCTTTAGAAATCCTATGGTTTATTAATGTGGGAGATTGTGCTTCTGTACCCATGATTCAAAAAACAAGGAATGGGCTGAGATTGCTGAACAATATCATGCCCATGTTGCCATTAGGAAAAAGGATGGCAAGCTCTACATAGCAAAGGGCAGCCTGAATGTTGATAACACCAGTGACAGCAGTCAAGATGGTCTACAGCAGTGGTCCCCAACCTTGGGCCTCCAGATGTTCTTGGATTTCAACTCCCAGAAATCCTGACCAGCAGAGGTAGTGGTAAAGGCTTCTGGGAGCTGTAGTCCAAGAACATCTGGACGCCCAAGGTTGGGGACCACTGGTCTACAGGATATTCTGCTCACTCTCATTCACACTTGTTGAAAAATAGCCCTGGCAATTGCTTTGTGTTCAGGTGAGAAGCGATTGAGGGGAAAAAGGAGTCAGCTTTCGGATTTTCTTCTGTGTGGTGTCTTTTTGAGAATGGTACTGAGCAAAAGAAGGTATCCTATAGTCCGGTGGTTCCTTGAGTCTCCAGATATTCTTGGCATAAAACTCTCGGAAGGCTTTTTATAACTTTTTAACTTAAAAACCATTTGCCCAAATGTGCCCAAATTTGGCACAGAGCAAGAGAAGACTAGCTGCTACATTTGTGCCAAATGTGGTGCTGATCTGAGGTTCAGTTTTAAAATTATAATTTTTTGTTTGAGTCACCACTATTTTTTGACTTGGCTTGTAGAATGCTGAATACTGCTGTTGCACACTATATTAGTGCACATATATTTCACCCATTAAGGTAGCTCCATGATGTGGTAACTATATAGCATGGTTTAACTGAAAGGCACAGAACAAACTATTCCCTCCTCAGAGACAGAGATTCTCCTTGCATCTCAGAAGAAGACAATATGAAAGATATCCATCCTGACAGTGTCCATGTTGTCTGTATTGTCAACAAAACTTCTCACATCACACCTGAAATCTAGAGTAACAAATATAAATGCACTATGCCATTTCTCAACTCCAGTAGGCAACTGATATTTTAAAGTTGTCTACAGATGACAACATGGTCTGCTGAGAGATAAATAGTATGCTGCATGCGGAATGAATAGCTGAACTAGTAGTTTGTGCCTATCTCTACTGCTCTCATATTTCCAAGTTGTATTTATAATATTTCTTGTAATGCTCACAGTATTTGGTTATGCTGGCTCAAAGTAGAGTGCTGTTCTGATGGTTTTTAATGGGGGGAAATGACATGAACAGAGAAGTTACTTACTGTATCTCTAACCATAGTTCTTCGAGTGGTCCTCTGTGAATCCACACAAATGGGTTAGACTGTGCCTGCGCAGGACTCCTTGGAATCTTCTACAGCTTAAAAACATGTGATTAGTAGGATGTTTCCCCATGGTGTGCATGCTCTGCCCTCTCGTAATACCTCAGTTCCAAAACGTCTGCCGCTGTCAAGACTCTAACAGCAACAAAGATCAAGAACCAAGGTGATGGACAGCAGAGAGGATGGGCAGGATGTGTGGATTCACATAGGACCACTCGAAGACTATGGTTACAGGTAAGTAACCTCTCCTTCTACTTTGTGGCCTCTGTGAATGCACACAAATGGGTGACTAGCAAGCTCACTTACCAGAAGGAGGCCGTCATGCCAACACTGAAGTCAGCACAGCCCTTCCAAAACTTGCTTCCTTTTTGGCCCTGACATCCAGACGGTAGTACGTCACAAAAGTCGATGGTTGACTTAGACCATGTCGATGCTCAACAAATGTCAGGGATCTCAATGCCACGTGACCAGGCAGTCGAAGTAGCCATAGCTCTCGTGGAGTGTGCCTGCAATGCCTCTGGCAGGACCTTGCCAGCCAGTTCATAGGCCAAGGTGATAGTAGAAACGATCCACCTGGAAACCATCTGTGGAGAGGCCCGAGCACCTTTTCATGGGCCATGGAAGCAGACAAATAGTTTAGGAGAAATACGGAAGTCCTTAGCTCTGGAAATGAAAAAGCCAAGGCACGACAAACATTTAAGGAATGGAGCATGCGCTCAACATCAGAAGAAGGGTTAGGAAACAACATCTGGAGAATGAGTGTTTGATTAACATGTAAACTCAAAATCACTTTAGAGAGAAAAGACACATCAGGATATAAGACAACCTTGTCTGGGTGAAACTATATATAGGGGGCATCAGCCCAAAGGGCAGTCAACTCACTTTTCTCCATGCAAAAGTAATAGCCACGAGAAACAAAGTTTTAGTTGAGAGAAGTTTAGGGTGAATAGAAGCCATGGGCTCGAAAGGTGGGTGAGCAAGAGCTCATAAAACAACCTTCAGAGACCATTGAGGGAGTGGAGGCCGGACAAGTGGGTGAATTTTACGCAAACCCCTAAGGAATCTCTTTAAAGTCAGGTATGAAAATAAGCGGGAAGCTTCTGATCCCAAAGGCTGGTAAGAAACAATAGCGGAAATATAAACTTTTAACATAGTCGCCCAGAGTGGTAGAATGTACCAGATGGGCGGGATATAAAGCAAATAAATAAATAAATAAATAAATAAATAAATAAATAAATAAATAAATAAATAAATAAATAAATAAATAAATAAATAAATAATTTGTACCATTAGATGGAGAGGTGTGAAAGGCCAGCCAACTAGAAGGTGAGGCACAAACTTCCACCACATCAGTTGACTTGCGAGCTCTAGAGTCACACGTAGGCATTTGGCAGAGTTGTTCAACAGAGGATCAAACTTCGGCAGGTACCACACCTGTAGAGAATGCATCTTCAACCTTGGCATAAGGGTGAAATGGATGAATAGCTTGATTTAATTAGTGAATCCTCTCAGTCTGAAGAAAGACCCTGGCTCTGATGGAATCTAGGTGAGCACCACATGGTCTGAGATGGTTGGAAATGAGACTTTGCAAAGTTGACACCTAGGCCTAGATCTGCCAGAGTCCGGAGGGCAAAGTTGGTATCTTCTAGCACTTTGCTGTAAGAACCAGTGATGATCAACCAATCGTCTATATACAGAAAAGAAGTGTTGTTGTGAAGACAAAGATAGGCTGCTATGGGGGCCAAACACTTTGTGAAGGTTCTTGGGGCAGTGACAAGCGCGAATGGTAGGGTGCAGAACTGGCAAGCTGACCCTATCTATCTATCTATCTATCTATCTATCTATCTATCTATCTATCTATCTATCTATCTATCTATCTATCTATCTATCTATCTATCTATCTATCTATCTATCTATCTATTTATTTATATCCCACCTATCTGGTCAGAGATATCTGTGATGATGCTGGTGGATAGAAATATGAAAATAAGTGTCCTGTAGGTCTATAACAATGAACCAATCACCCAGAGAGAGAAGTGGAATGACAGATTATAGGGTGACCATTCAGAAACATCTTGGATGAAGGTAAGTATTGAGTAGTCTGAGATCTAGGATCGGTAGGAGACCACCGTCCTTTTTGGGAACCATGAAATAGTGGGAATAGAAACTGTCTTGAACCTCTTGAGGAAGAACATGTTGAACAGCATGCTTCCAGAGAAGAACAGATACCTCATCCTCTAGAGCAGGTGTGTAAACTGTGAGTTTGAGGTGGTCGATAGAAGGAAGATCTGTGAACTCCAAGAGGTAACTAGAATGTATGATGGTGAGCATCTAAGTGTCTTTGGTGATGATAGAGCACTTGTCGAAGAAAGGGGCTAGCCAGGGATAATGTGAAAGGTTGGATGGATGGTTCAGAATATGACAGTCAAAGATACTGTTTATTTTCTGCAGGACGATGAAAGGTTTGGTGACATTGGACAGGAGCCTGTGATGTGAAAGTAGTGGTAGCAGCAGAATCCGGAGGAGGATTGGACCTCTCTTGAGCAGGAGGTTTATAAGAATGATAGGCCTGATGGAAAGGTTGCTGATAAGAGTGTTGGGCGTTCAAAGGTCTGCGCCACTGGTAGCGTTGGTATCGTAGCTGCTGGATAGAATAAGAATGAGCTGTCTTCCAGATCTTTATGTAAATTGTCCATCACCTAATCTGTCTTCTCATTAAACAGGCCAACTCCATCGGAAGATCTTCAATGTGGGACCTAGCATCATCTGTGATCCCCACTGAATGCAGCCAAGCATGCCTCCTGAGTGCAATAGATGATGTCATGACCTTAGATGCTGCATCAGTCGTGTGACAAGATGCTAAACACTGCTGTTTAGCCAACGTCATCATCTCCAGATGAGTATTGAGAACACTGGCCCTAGTCTCCTCAGGAGTAGCCCGGAGAACTGGCAAAACCTTATTCCATAACTGCCTCTGATAAGCCCATAGCTGCCTGATAATTTGACACTCTCATGACAAATGAAGCCAGAGAGTAAAGCCAACAGCCCAGAACATCCAGCTTCTACCCTTCTCTATTAGTGGGTGTAACCTTTGATCAGTTTCCAGCCCGCAATTGATTAGATTGTACTATGGTAGAATTAGGTGCAGGATGTTTAGTGAGGAAAGTAATGTCACTGCCATGGGTTCTGTAATGATTCTCACCACGCCTAGAAATCTGAAGAGACATGGATGGTTGATTCCATGATTCTTTTATGAGGTCCAGCATAGCTGGAATGAAAGCCAAACTCAATGGGGGGAGGACTTATCATATTTGCCGGTATACAAGATGACTTTTTTGGCCCAAAAAAACATGCCTCCAAATGGGGGGATTGTCTTGTACGCCGGTGCACTTCATTTGGGCCAGGAAGGAGCTGCCGCTGCCGCTGCCGTTGAGTGAGTGACGCGGGGCCGCGCCGGCTGGAGAGGAACGCAGGCGGGCAGGCAGGCGGGCAGTCTGGACAGACGGACGGAGGGAGGGAAGCAGAGCCGGCCATGCCTGAGCGGCCAGAGCCCGCCGCCTCGCGCCGCTGAACCAGCTCGCCGCTCACCCGTGCGCCACCGGAGAGATGCTTCTCCTTCCCCCCTCCTCCTCCTCCTTCACCCACTTCCCTTTCCTTCTTGCCCTCGCAGCTGAGCTAGCTCACCTGCTCGCCCGCACACCACCAGAGAGCTGCTTCTCCTTCCCCTCCACCTCCTCTGCCGCTGCTGCCCACCCGCTCGCTTCCCTTCCCTTTCCTTCTCGCCCTCCTCATTGCCGGCCATGAAGTCTATATTTTGAGTGGAAATGTTGGGGGGTTGTCTAATAGGCCCAGTCGCCTTGTACGCCGGCAAATGCAGTAGCTTGGTTAATGTCATCAAAGATGAGGTCCTGCTTGGGAGGACGGAGTTGCTTTATATCAAGCTCCAAGGATTTAACCATGCGGAGAATCAACTGCAAGTACGATGTAAAGTCCTCAGATGGAGATGGAGGATGGAGATCAGCAACATCTGAATCAGGAGTTGTCAGATTTGAAGGAGATTACTTGGAAGCTTCTGAAGGTGGATCCTGTTCAGAGATCGATGATACTGAAGAACCCCCCCAACAGAAAGAAGTGGAGAAGGTGAGTGACAATGACTTCTTGATACATGGGCTGGAGCTCGAGTAATCAGTGCAGAAGTGTCTGTTTCAGGTGGATGAGAAATTTCTGAAGAAGCACCTTGATGAGAAGACTGGTTGTGCGATGCTCTCAGTTGCGATAACGAGGACGACTGTACCGAAGGGACATGAGAACGCTTCGATGGATGGACTGCTTGCTGAGAAATGTCTTGCTGAGATAAATGACATTTATAAGCTGGTGTCAATGGCGGAGGATCGAGCTGATAATAAGCATGATATCGATGCTGAGGAGGAGAGGGTGATGGGGAGGAAGAATAGGCATAGACATAATGCACTCTTTTGGACCTTACATAGTCGCCGGTATCATAGTAAGGATCGAGGTCGAGGTCATCCCCATGGTATTGACGTCAATCAATCCTTCAATCGACTTCTACATACAAAGGCTCCTCATAATCCAAGAACGCCCAACATCAAGATGGACAAGGAAGAACTATAACCTCCCGATGCTGAGGATACTGTCGGGCTAGAGAGATGTGCTGACGTTTAGCCAGCTATTTACATGGAGGAGACTGCTGTGGTGACACCTCCGAGTTCGATAGTTGAATTACTGTTGCCTGCCCAATTGATATAGGCTGGAATGGGCCGAGGCCAGGCTGGAGATCACATCAGCCTTGGAATGGCCATGAGTGGGAGATAGGCTTGGTATCGATGTGTGTGTGTGTTTAGTCGTTTAGTCGTGTCCGACTCTTCGTGACCCCATGGACCAGAGCACGCCAGGCCCTCCTGTCTTCTACTGCCTCCCGGAGTTGTGTCAGGTTCATGTTGGTTGCTTCGCAGACACTGTCCAGCCATCTCATCCTCGGTCGTCCCCTTCTCCTCTTGCCATCACACCTTCCTAACATCAAGGTTTTTTCCAAGGACTCTTTTCTTCTCATGAGATGGCCAAAGTACTGGAGCCTCAGCTTCAGGATCTGTCCTTCAAGTGAGCATTCAGGGTTGATTTCCTTTAGAACTGATAGGTTTGTTCTCCTTGCAGTCCAGGGGATTCTCAAGAGCCTCCTCCAGCACCACAATTCAAAGGTATCAATTCTTCGGCGGTCTGCTTTCTTTATGGTCCAGCTCTCACTTCCATACATCACGACAGGAAAAACCATAGCTTTGACTATTCGGACTTTTGTTGGCAAGGTGATGTCTCTGCTTTTCAAGATGCTGTCAAGATTTGTCATCGCTTTCCTCCCAAGAAGAAGGCGCCTTTTAATTTCAGGGCTGCTGTCTCCATCTGCAGTGATCATGGAGCCCAGGAAGATAAAATTTGACACTGCCTCCATATCTTCCCCTTCTATTTCCCAGGAGGTGATGGGACCAGTGGCCATGATCTTAGTTTTTTTGATGTTGAGTTTCAGACCGTTTTTTGCACTCTCCTCTTTCACTCTCATTACAAGGTTCTTTAATTCCTCCTCACTTTCTGCCATCAGAGTGGTATCATCTGCATATCGGAGGTTGTTGATATTTCTTCCGGCAATCTTAATTCCGGCTTGGGTTTCTTCCAGTCCAGCCTTCCGCATGATGTATTCTGCATATAAGTTAAATAAGCTGGGGGACAATATACAGCCTTGCCGTACTCCTTTCCCAATTTTGAACCACTCAGTTGTTCCATGACCAGTTCTAACTGTTGCTTCCTGTCCCACATATAGGTTTCTCAGGAGATGGATAAGGTGGTCAGGCACTCCCATTTCTTTAAGAACTTGCCATAGTTTGCTGTGGTCCACACAGTCAAAGGCTTTTGCATAGTCAATGAAGCGGAAGTAGATATTCAGTATCGATACTGAAGCCTAAGCCTGTGGTGGAGGTACAGAATCGCCCACTTCAGAAAGAGAGTCTGGTAACTCTCTGAATGATTCCTTGAGTATTGGTTGATGGAAGAGAAACTCGAACTGGAGAGATCTCTCAAGGATGTGTAGATTTAGCAGATTGTTTAGGCTTTTTCTCCTTAACCACCTCTTTCTTTTTCTTAGGATCCTTTACCACGGGTGATTTCGGTATCAAGCTTGACATCTATGCCAAAGACTTTTTCGGTTTAGGTGCTTTTGAAGAGCGCTGCGGAGAAAGGGTGGCAGAAGCCAATGAATCAGTAGGCTCAGAATGAGTAGGAGGAGCAGGAGTCAAGGTAGGCTCCATGTCTGCTGGGCTCAAGGGTGTTAAAGACTTCTCCCACAGGTATAAACGAAGCTGCTATAAGCAGAGCTTAAGGGCAGGCTTGGTCAACTTCTTACACTCCAGACAGGAGTGGGACTGGTGCCTCTCCCCTAAACAAAATGAGCAGTGGTCTTGGCTGTCCGTGACGGGGATCTTATTAGCACACAACGTACAGCGTTTAAAGGGACCTGATGAGGCCATAACATTTGCCAGGAACAGAAGAAGAGAGGAGGGAAGGGAAAAAAGAGAAGAACTCACAGGAAAATGTCAACGATTGCCAGTCCAAGTCAAAAGCTGAAACAGATTAGAAGCCGAAAGTCACGATAAAATCCATAAACCAAAATAGAAACAGCAATCACTCCAAAGGTCAGTAATCCAGAAATCACAAAAAGGTAGTCAATCCAAATCTGACAATCGTAATCGTAAACAAAGCCAGTCCAAAGTCAAAGTAATCTAGAAACACAAACAGTAGTCAGGAAGCCAGACCAGAATAAAAGAAAACACCTGTGAAATAAGTAACAATTCAAAACAGCTCTAGACATCGCGAAAGAGTCCAATTTCAGCACCGGCAAGAAGGAACTGAGGCAGAGCATGCGCACCACAGGGAAACGTCCTACTAATCACATGTTTTTAAGCTCTAGAAGATTCTGAGGGGTCCTGCGCAGGCACAGTTTAACCCATTTGTGTGCATTCACGGAGGCCACAAAGAAGAACTAGATACTGACTAAAATCCTGATGCTCAAACATAAATCACACTAGAGTAGGTCCATTAAATTAGTAGGGATGTGGTGAGTCAACTCCTCTGTAAATTCCATTGATTCAAATGGGCCTGCTCTCATTGTGACTTATTTTAACATAGAAAATCACAACTAGACCAGACTTATTTGAATCAACTGAAGGTATGGAGGAACTGATTCACCAAATCCCCTGTGATTCAGTGGGTTTACTCTAGTATGGCTTACCACACTAAGCAACAGGATTTCAGCCACTGAAAAACATGCTCCAAAGTTAATTTATGAAAGTTCATTTAATCCAGAAACTGTTTTTATAAACATGTAAAACCACAGGTGAGGTGGGTTTTTTTAAAGATATTTGCTGCTTTTTTCAGCTCAGCTCACTATAGACAGTCTAAACAACAAACAACAAGCCGTTAAACTAATTTGGGCATCTATTTACCTTGGCACCCAGGACAACTGCCCAGATTACCCATCTTGAAGGACAACACTGGCTGAGAATATGCTTACTACTTCTTCTAACAAAAGATGAAAAAGCAGGCCCTGTGTAAACCCTGTTCTGAGGGAATATTTTAAAGGAAATGGAATAAACGAAGTCTTTCCCCCAAGACGATGTCAAATAATGTCACCATCTAAGAGCCTGTTCTATAGCATACTTGACATGTACAATTCAGCCCTGCCTATAATAGGCTTGTTTCATTGAACAACATTACTGAAAAACAGTGTATTGAGCATTGTGACTAGAATATGTGTTTGTGTCTCTTTCTTTAAAATAAAGTTTCTTGCCACTGAAATAGGCAAAAGATAAAGGAAGAAAAGATGAAACATGGGAACAAAGAGAAATTGATGTTCTCTCTCTGAGGGAGAATTTAGTGGCCCCTCTCCTCCTGCCAAAAAAGCACATTTCCCACTTTGTACTTTGAATGCTAAATGACCTCTATGACTCCGTTGCTTTTTTTCTTTTGACATACCCCTAGTGTTAAGAGACGTTCCTCTTATTTGAGAAGATTTTATCTACACACACTCGTTTTGAACTATCCTCCACTCACAACTTCAGATGCCAGATACCAGTCCCTGTACAACAAATGCCTTGTGCTCCAGTTAAGTTCTTTAAGTTTGCTTACCATTTGCAATAAAAGACACTTTGTAATTTTATGAGAATTTAAAGTTATAATGAAAAGACATAATTTGCATGGATGTTAAAGATAGCTTTCATAACTTAAAAGCTGTTACCTTCAACTGATAAGACAAAAAGCCATATATAAATGTAACAAGTACTACAAAATAATAAATATTTAATAAATTTATATTTTTGTTTTGAATATGAATTAATTGGATAGTTCACCTTAAAAACTGTTTATTTTACAGCCTCATATAATCAACTCCAAGCATACTGAATGAAAAACCTGGCTCCACGTCAATATGGCTGGTTATTGGACAGGAGTCATTTTGGTTGTTCTGACTATGATTTTTCATGAGATAGAGTACAGAGCCGTACAAAAAGTGTGTGAACCTGTTGATTCTCTTGGAAAGGACTGTCTGAAGATATTTTACTGACATAGAGCCCCTCCATCAGTAATTTCACAAGACAAGAAATCCCACAAGCACTGTTTGCATACATGGCAGCAACAGTAGCAAACTAAAGACTGTATTTTTCCATGTATAAGATAATACTTTTGTCTAGTTTCTTTAGACTAAAAATTGAGGGCTGTCTTATACATGGAAGTAAGCTGAGGAGAGAACAAAAACAAGTGGAGGGGAAAGCAGGGATCAAAGTGATCCTGCAGGGCTTTGATCCCTGCTTTCCTCCCCACTTGCTAAGCCCCACTTAGATTTCTTAATTTGGGGTTAGAAAGGTGGGGGTGTCTTAAACATGGGGGCGTTTTATACACGGAAAAATACAGTAATTTACATTCTTCTTGAAATGGCCTTCTTTCTCTACCTAATGGTAGGTTTGGAACTACTCTTGAATCTCTCTGCAGATTTTGCTGTCATCAATAAAGATAAACTTTAGTGTCACAAGATGTAGTGAATGGTCCTAATTTGTATGGTTTTAAAAGGGATTAGATAAATTCATGGTGGTTAAGGCCATTACTGGCTATTGGTGAGGCTGGCTATACATTATCTTCCATATCAGAGGCGTTATGCTTCTGTGTATCAGTTACTGGGGCACATGAAACAAAGGGAGCAGTTCACTCATCCTTCTGGCTGGTTTCCCATAAGCAACTGATTGGTGACTGTTTTGAACAACAAGTTAAACTAGAGGGGGATGTAGGTCTTCCCATGTTCTTCATATTCTAGACTATCTGCATGAATTTAGTATACATTTTTCTAAAAAGTAGTTCTGGTCCCATTTCATTTCACTTGGGAACTTTCAGATATTGAGCAGAATCTCCATGTGGTGGGTGACCCCTCTGTGACAAATATAGAACACGATTGTTGATCACATAGGTCTCCCTCTTCAGACTGAATGGTTTCAAGCTAGCAACAGTGACTATTAAGCAGGCAGGCAAAAAACAGAGATGGAAAAAAAGCCCTTTTTTGTTTGTTTATTTTTTGTTTGGTGACAGGTCTCAATCCCTCTGTTGGCTATGATCTTCTGGGGCCTGCACTTCACAAAGCGGAGCTTTTCCCATTAAGAAGGGGAGGGGGAACCCTCATGTTATCAACCCTGTACAATTTAACACCACCACCATGAAAATATCCCTGCTTCCTCTGCCTTAGTAAAAGAAAATTATTAAAATAAAAGCAATGAGTATCTATGGACTGTAGATCTGTCCCACAAGAATTTCAAGAGGTTTGTGATGGCTTGTTGCTATTTTCCATTTGATAAAGGAAGGCTGGATAGGGCAAATTCTAACTCACTTCTATCATTTTACTATGAATTACTATATAACTTCAAAGGAGGTGTGCCTATTTTAGCTTAGCTTTAAGTATTGTATCTGCAGAAAAACTGCCTATAGGTCTCAAGGTATGTCTTGTCAGAAACAAGTATTGTATTAAATTTATCACTAACTTTACAACTGACTCTTATAAAGTGATTAATCATACCTGGGAAAAATCCATCAGTTCTTACACCATGGGCATACCGCTCTGTAGTGCTCTCCTCCTCCATTTACCCCCATTTTGACTTATATTTTCAGCTCCCACACACTTTCCTTCTGTTTTCCTTCTGTGTTAAGAAAAGATAACCAGCCTCCCTGAAGAGGGGTGCAATTATGGTGTCACTTGTGAATCATCAGAAAACCATAGCAACTGTGATATTTACTGTATATGACATCCTTGGTCACCCCTCTGGTTTTGTTTTTATAATTTTTTATATTTTTTATTATTAGATAAACTACAACATAAACATAAAATACATAAAACAAAGCACAAATCAGCTATATTCCCACCACCCTAATAGATTAATAGGTATTGATTAATAGATATTGTAATGAAGGGAAGAAAGCCAGAATAAGTAAAAGGTATTGGTATAAAAAAGCAACAAAAAAGGAGGTATAAGCATACCAAATATAAAAAATTATTTAATGGCTAATCAGATGAGGTTTATTGTGGAAGTTTATATATATGTGTGTGTGTGTGTGTGTGTGTGTGTATGTGTATATATATATATATATATATATATATATATATATATATATATATATATATATATATATATATATATATATATATATATATATATATATATATATATATATATATATATATATATATATATATATATATATATATATATATATATATATATATATATATATATATATATATATATATATATATATATATATATATATATATATATATATATATATATATATATATATATATATATATATATATATATATATATATATATATAAACTTCCACAATAAACCTCATCTGATTAGCCATTAAATAATTTTTTATATTTGGTATGCTTATACCTCCTTTTTTGTTGCTTTTTTATATATATATATTATGTTTTTTAATTATACCAAATAGATATTTTTCAATATCAACCTGTAGTTCTGATGATTCCATTTTCCACCCAATTAAAACTCAGAAAGGTTAATTGGGTGGAAAATGGAATCATCAGAACTACAGGTTGATATTGAAAAATATCTATTTGGTATAATTAAAAAACATAAAATAAGTCAAATTAATAAACCCTTTTAAAAAACCTATGTTAAATGTGTGGTACAAGTATAAAAAAGAATCTATGTCCATTGGTCACCCCTTTGAATATTCCCCTTTTCCCAACTCTGCTTTAGAAATGAAGGCTAATATGCATGTTAATTAGCTGATGACTGGTAAGTGTTAACCTGTATGTCTGAATCAACAAACATCGTCCAAGCTCTTTTAAGGACAGAAGCTTTGGAGGTCATTACTTCACAAGGTCAACAAAAGTAAGAAGCAACTTAATGACACATAATAACATTAATATGGATTACATAAAAACCATTTGAAAAATGTGTGTGCGCGCACACACACTCACACACACACAGAGTATAGGAAGGCCAGCATCTTTGAACATTCGTGGCACATTCAGATCATTTGAAAATATATCTTTGAAACCCAGTTTTTAGTTTTTCAGTTTTAAAATTCAGAATAATCTACATGCCCTCAGGTAGGTATTTCAAAGACGGAAACTTGAATATATCTCTTCAGTGCTTGAAATGGAAATGTATTTGCTGTCCTTTTAAATATGGAAAAGTCAATTATATTCCTTCTGCTGCTGTGTATCTGACAGTAAGATTTTCCTTGTTCTCCTTGGAAGGGAGCCTACAAAAATGTTGCCATCATTAATCCACATTTAATGAAGCAGCATGATGGTTATATAACCAATGCTAGTTTCATAAAGATTCCCACTTAGAAGCTCATGAAACTTTATGATCATGTTCTGCTCCATGCCAAATCTAAACAGATACTTTCACTGGCAAATGATAACCATGGCAAGCCATCAGAAGCTACTATTTCTGTCTCTGCTGGAACAGTAGCTAGAAATACAATGTGAGAATTTAGTCTTTGCAGGCTCCCCTTGTTAAAAGCTTCAGTCACATCAAGGCATCATTCTTGCTAGAGTGAAGGCACAATTTTACTTTCTGTATCACAAAGTAAAATGTGTTTGGACCAAAATTGATCTCAGGAAGCAAGCAATTACAGCAACTATGGGTGCTATTAGATTGGCTCTTTTGGCATCCAAATAGCATATCAAAGCAAGATACTTTATTTGGTCTGGCTCCTTCCAGTTGGAATTTGATATTGTGAAGTGGCTTAATAAGTGACACACTTCAGGATATCAGCAAATGGAACATAGAGGAAGTGGGGGGAAAAACAGAAGGTGAATTCACCTGCAGGAAGTTTCTTGGCTGGCCCATCAAACAAGACAAAGAATTTTTTTTAGAAACCTTAATATCTGATACAGTGCATCAGCTACTGCAGTCTAAAATGTTTTCACTTTTTCTGCCCCTCTGCTGAGGAGCAGATTTGCCAATATCCTGAAGTGGCTTGCTTTATTAAGCCATTTCACAATATTGAATTTCCAACTGGAAGGAGTTTTGACAACAGGAAGACTTTGCTTTGTTCTATTTGCAGCAATCATATGCACTTGAAACAGACCAAACCCGAGTGATCCTACTCACACCAAAAAAGTAAAAGCCCTGTTTGGTTTCTTCAATGCAGAGTTCCGAACATTCCTCTTTGCATTGCAACACATACATTATATTGCTCCTGTTTGTTTTGGTGTCCAGTCTTTTAAGTGGACGAGTCTCTGCCTTAGTATGTTTGTGCGGTTGATGTGCATGGCTATGTGGTACACAGGCCTTCACAGACCACATAAATGCAGTGGACCCAAATATTAAGTTCACCAGGGAAGACACCAAAGAAAATGGGCTGGCTTTCCTGGACTGTGCAGTCATCATAGGATCCAACGGCAGTTTAGGAATAGAAATCTACAGAAAACCTACTCACACTGATCAATACCTGCAATTTGACTCTCATCACCCATTGCAACTAGGGGCCATCAGGATGCTAAACCACAGAGCAAGAAACATCCTCACTTCCACAGAAGCCAAGAAGAAGGACAATGGACATCTGGTCCAGCCCTGCTCTAGTCTCATCCTCCTTTTTCTTTGCCTTCCTCTTTGATCAAAGGTCTGTGCATTAATGTTGACGGGAGCCATTTCAGACAGGCACCTTCACCTGCTCCAGTGATTCCTAAGAAATAAATATACATGTGTGAACTCAACCTAAATGTGATACAATTGGACCAAACTGTGAACAGGTGTCCCCATGCAAAACAGCCTTTGCATTGGTACAAGCAAAAAACAAATGCTCCTTTTTGCTTGGCTACACTAGAAGTGCCGTATAAATGAGCAAAGTTAATTACATGTAACACGGATTTCCTGCCTTACACAAACGTAGTAAGCTTCATATTTGCAGGGCCAACTAACCCTATTAAGATAATGGAATCTAAGCTAATGCTTTGAATGAGAAAATGGATCAGCCTGTGGAGGAACATGAGATGTTGTCTTTGAGAAAATGTAATTATACTTTAGTTGTAGCTCAACAGCCTTTTGCTTCTTTATGGCTATAAAGTGTCTTATTACAGCTTTCCTTTAAATTAAAAGGTGGCCAAAACAGGTGCAACCCCCTGACATTTTTTTTTATATTCTGTACTCACCAACAATTTTGTTTAGCCAAAGAAATATCAGTCACGCCCATATGAGTCTCCATCAAGGCAACTGGACATTGAGAGATATTTCCTGCCTTGCAGCATATGTTTTAGGTACCAGGGTTTCTTCCCCACAAACCAATATGACTAGAAAGCCAGTTCCAGTTTGAACAAAAGGTATAAGAAAGGCTAAGAGAGGAGAAATCTCCCCCAAATAGCCAGCCATGCCCTCAGAGGCCTCTAGTTATGCAACTAGTCATTTGAAGGCACATGAGGGGGCACAAAGAGGAGGTAATGGCAGTGTCATGGATGTAGCTCTGTTGGTTCCTGGTGAAGGTGGCAATCTGTTGCCCACTGGAAAATACTCAACCCTTCTCTAAAGGTGGAGAGTGGCAAAACTCATTGGCAGAGCACAGTCCACCACACACCGTCTCCCTGTTCAGTCCACAGTGTCTCCATTTAGAAGGGTTGAAGGTAGCAGAACTGTAGGGGAGATATTAACCACAATGTAGACCATAACCAGAGTTGAGGATAATTTCGTAAATGTGGCATAGCATTAAATCTGGTAATCATGAACCATTGTTAGCACTGATACCAACATAACACATGCTTAACACTGAAGAGAAGCAAGAGGGGAATTTGTACCCAAACAAGGGAGAAGGAGCAGGAAATAAATTTCCTGCTTTCAACTCTCTGTCAAACAGAGCTTAGAAGGTTACTTTTAAAAGTAATTAGTTACATAACCTGCTAAAAAGCCCCCAAGGTGATTTCTTACCACTGATGTAACAAGGATGAATACTGTATGTAGTTTGTTCCATGAGCCATTGTATTGCTCATCACTTTACTCATTACTTGGGACTGAAAAAGGGAACACATAACACTTGAAAAAAAATCAGGCTCAAAATGCCTTTAGGAAAGTGCTGCTCATTATACCAAAGAAGGAACATTCCTGCTTGTGCAAGTTTTGAAATTGCACGTTGTTATTTCCGTATGGAAAACAACAACTCCAGCAGGAAACCAGTTAACTTGATAGAGTAACTACATTGCATGTAATATGTTACATACCTCCAAGCTAGATCTGCCCTTAGCCATGAGATCAACTTTTACATCTGCTCCAGGCTTTTCCGACTACAGTTCAAAAAACTGCAGCAATATTATTTACAATTTAAAGGGATTCTATATAGTGAGTGCCTCAGGAGAACTTGCACAGGTAGTAATGAATACAAGTGAACTATGGAAATAAAGAAAGCTTTCACAGTGGGGTTAATTTGCACATAGCAGTCAATTCCTCAAGTCTCACTCCTTGGCAAGCCATGATTCATTCTAGCAATTCTTTCAACACTACTGAAAACTCTTAGGAATTACACAAGTCTGAAGCCAGCTATAACCATTTTTTAATCAACCTGGCTTGGCAACAGACATCCATGCCTTCATTATATCACATCTTGTCTACAGCAAAATGCTCTGTGTGGGGCTACCCTTTAAAAGGTCTGAGATCTTCAGCTGCTGCAGTATATAGCAACTAAACTGATAATCAGTACACGATATAGCAATTGTATGATGCCAGTAGTGAAAGACCTACATTAATTGCCAGTTGCTTACCTGGCCAATTCAGAGATGTTGGCTTTAAACTTTAAAGCCCTATTTCTTTCTTCTGGGCACCAGTTATCTAAGGAACTGTCTGTCTCAGTATGAAACTTTCTGGATGTTGAGATTTATTTGTTTGTTTGTTTGTTTGTTTGTTTGTTTGTTTGTTTGTTTGTTTATTTATTTATTTATTGATTGATTGATTGATTGATTGATACCCCACCTATCTGGGCCACCGGACCACTCTAGGCGGCTCTACAGGAGATCTACAGGAAAGGCCCTTTTTGAAATAGCCATACTTCCAGGGGCACACCTAATAAACACCCCACTCAAGTTATAATCTGTTTCCACTCTGACAACTATTAAGAAGGGTGAAAACATATCTTTCAAAACTGGCATTTGAAGCTTCAAGTGCCCTGCTGTTTTGTTTTTAATTGCACACTTAATTGATTTTAATTATTTTAATGCACTAGTTGATTTAAATGGCTTTTATGGTGGGGTTTTTATTTGATTTATTAACATACGTTTTGCTTGTTTTTATTGTATTATAAAGCTTGTAAGCCACCTCAAGTGCTATTTTGTCATAGAAAAGTAGAGTAACGATAAATCAACAAAAATAAAACTAGGTTTTATTGATCAAGCTGGGATCTTGTCACAGATACTGAGACAATTCGATTTGTTTTACATAATACTGATGTCTTGTCCAACTGCTTTGTCTGCAATTGCCTGGGAACACAGCCTGTGTAAGTCTGTGTTCGTGGGGGGAAATGCCAAGTTGTGCTTCTGTCAAAGATAGAATACCTTTTTAATACATATGTCTCAGATAATATGACAACTTCAGTAGAAATCTAGAGAGGACAATCAAACACACTAGCAATAGAATTCATCCACTGTCCACTTGGGAATAAACTTCTATAAATCCTAGGACAGAGCTGAGACTTGATGAATGAGAAAACAAGAAAACAGCAACATTTTGATCAGCCTTTTGCCAAAACACACAGACTCTTTGCTCTGCCCTTCAAATCCTAAAACAATGTCAGAAGTTACAGTGTGTCCCTAAAGATGCCTATACAGTATTTGTATGGGGAAAAGGAAGACAGTGATCATCACATTTTTAAAGACTCTTTTAACTTTATCACAAATTCCTAACAGAAATAATATTTCCATTTTTTCCTAAGTAAGAACTGTATGAATGGATCCATTCCAGAGTAAAGTATATGCCTCCAAGGCAAGGATTCTTACTTATAGTTCAGAGCAGGGGTCTCTAAACTTTTGACTGTGAGGGTCACTGTAGCGAAATGCTAACAGGTGATGTCATTCCTGCCTGTCCATCACAGAAACTCAGAGGGAGGAGCCAAGGATAGGGCAGGAGGGGCGGAGTTAGAGAGACAATTAGAGAGTCAGAGAGACAGTTGGAGATGTGGAATGGCAGTTAGGGTTTAGGAGAGGGAGGGTTAGTAAACTGAGCTGAGAGTGTTAGGAGAGGGTTAAAATATATTGAACAAGCAGGAATGAAATTATAAGCACTATAAGAGAGATATTGATTAAAAGTAAATGGTAGTTTGGAATAAAAGTGATTGTATACATGATCCAATCAGTGTTGATACCTGATACAGTTTATACGTGATTTACCTTTATGATTTCCTTGACAATAAAAGACTGCTTGTTAATTAAACCTCTGATTCCTAAGTTAAATAATCCTTAGTTTTGGTAGCACATGTGTATAACATATTTGGTATTAGGAGACTACCTGGTGGCAGCGTGAAGGAAATAGGGTGTGATCCCTTGTGAGGGCCAAATAAAACAGGGGCCACAAGGTAGATCGCCACAGTCACACCAGATGTTTTCAACATTTTTGAGGGCTGAAGGAACACACATGCACCCCACTGCCTGCCCCCGCCCACCTGCACAGATGCCAGCCCACCTGCCCCCCCCCATGCACGGGCTTAAGGGAACGGGCTAGATAAAACAGCAAGGAGGGCCAGATGTGCCCCGTGGGCTGTAGTTTGGAGAACTCTGGTTTAAGGGATTGAATACACTTCATAAGACTAGATTCATAAACACAGTAGCAAGTTCACTATGCTAACAGAATCATACGGAGAAGATTTTAGTTAAATCATGCTTTGCTGTTTTGTTCAGATCAAAAAAAAACACCTATGGTTAGGAGTTATGTAACAACCTAATTAACCGGTTTAATATCCTAGCTTGTTCTGAACCTGGAAATGAAAGTTTTGCCAGTTCAGAAAAAAAGGAAATTATGGGTAACCTCCTGATTTATAGCCAGTTGGTTCAAAGGCCTGAACATGCAGAAAAAAGCTTAGTGTATTTCACAGGTTTGTAAGATGGGGTAGAATAATCTTCACTAAAGCCAATGATTTACTAAGGGAAATACTATCAAACAGAAGAGTTATGGTAAAAAGAGTGGATGGCTTTTTAAAATTCAGTTGACTGTGTGCTGATGACAGGGTTTTTAATTGGATGTGCTGGTTTTCTTTAAAGTAAAGTATCCTTAGCATTTTACCTGAATTGTTTTCAATGTGTCCCAATTATAATTGTGTTTAATACTGTAACTGTATATTAGTATTTATAAGTTATTGTGGTTTTTGCGATATTTAGTGATAGTACATTGTAAACTGCCTTGGGCCCCAGCCCTAGGAGGGAGGTGGCATATTAATAAAATTATAAATAAATAAGGCATATATCTCTCCTCAACTTGTTTAAAAGGCAAACTAATCAGTCTAGTTGTAGTGACACATTTCTCCCAGGTTTAGAGTGAATATTGCTGCACATGATTAAAACTTAATACCTTTCAAATACCCAGTAAATCCTACAAAATCCATTGCTAGGCATAACAAGCATACTTCTGTGTAATTTCATAAATTATTTCTCCAGCCTTAACCTTTTAGAAGTTAGAAGATATACAGAATTAACACATACAGAGATGCCCCATTATAAAATTAATAAGAATTATATAATAATATTCAGGGTTTTCCCCCCCTCTCTGGAGCATTCAGTCTGTCAACATAAAGCAAAACAAAAAGCTTTAATTGCCAAGACATAATGTAAGTGGGCTGCTTTATCCCTCCTGCGAAGGGAGGATAATTAATTAAGCAGCAAAGAATGAACTGCAAAAACTTTTTGGAATGCCTGTTTAAAGTGACTCTTGTGGTGGTGATGGGGTGAACTGAGGGAGTTGCTTATTTGGGCTCATAAGGGCAAGAATTCTAAAGGGATAAAGGTTAAAAAGAGAAAGGTTTGGAGAGGAGGAGAAAGAGTAAGACATTTAGCCTTGTATAATCTTGGGTAAAGAGAATGCCTGTTCAAAGTCTGGTCCTAATTTTCTAATCAAACTGCAATACGATTCAGAGGGATTTTTCTTCCTGCAGCAGAAGCCCTGCTAAAATGAATAAGGCCCCAACATTGAACTATATGGTCATTTCAAACTCAATGGGTCTAATGCAGCTCCCTTACACCAGATCAGGCCATCGGCCATATAGTGCACTACTGTCTATTCAGAACATGTAGACACCTGAACAGCTGTGGGATTTTAGGAATTGTAGTCTAAAAACTAACTTTTTCCAAGCTGCAGCTTACCTGGAATGAAGGCTGGTGGGCTAATTTTCTGACCTTCTTTTCATCTAAAGTTGCCCACTGAGCACTCTCTTGCCAATAGCACCTCTTTCTCCCATTTATGTTGGCAATGGGTAGAGGTCTAGAGGAGCCTTGTGACGTGGTGATTAAACTGCTGTACAGCAGCCAGAACTGTACCCACAACCTGGGGTTCAATCCCAGGTAGTCAGCTCATGATTGACTCAGTCTTCTATCCTTCTGAGGTCGGCAAAACGACTGGCCAGTTCGCTGGGTGGGGGGCAATGTGCAGCCTTCATAATTAACTGGAAAACAACCCAAAGATTGATTTAAGCACTATAGGGCAATATATAAGCAGCCCATTTTGTTTTTTATATCCTTGGAACAGGGAGTCGTGCCTCAGGGACTCTCGTTGCTAAGCTGGACACAATAAGGATGCTAGGGCTCAGGATGCCGACTGAAGTTACAGGGAATGACTGTGCTTCCCCCAGCCTCCAGCTGGGAGACAAATCTTTGAACAAGGAGGATTGATGAAGGGGACTGCCTTATTTCATACATGTAGCCTTATATATATAGCAAGCTGGCTTTAAAGCTTGGGCACTCATCTTGACTTATTCCCACTTGATACGAGGCTTCACAGACTCGTTCCAAAGGTATTTGCCTATGCGCTTTGTTTGTACAAAGCCTGTGAATTACCAACAAGAATCCAGGAGTGAGGGGCGGGGACGGTGGAAAGAGCTGGTGGATGTGTGCCCTTGTGGCGATTGTGACACGTGGAACAGTGCTGGGAGCGGAGCATGTGTCAATGCCCATGGATCTCCTTGTTGCATAAGCCTTGTCAGTAGGCGTCTAGGGCATGAGGAAAAAAACAAACAAACCTCCTTGTAACTGGCAGTGGGTTTTCCATAAATTTCAGCAGCAGTGCAAGGCCTGTAAAAACTCTACACATGTCCTAAACGATATAAGGAAGCGGTTATAGGATAGGAACGCTAACGGGAATGGTAGCAACTGATGCTTGTGCTTGATGCATCTTGCATGAATACCAAAACTGCTCCTTCCGCCTTTTTGCTCCAAAACCACCAAGGTCAGTGAATCAGAATCACAGAATCATGGAGTGGGAAGGAATTCCAAGGAGCACCAGGTCAAAACCCCTGCCAAAGCAGGAAATCAAATCTATTATACTGCTGTACAACTCTTCCCATCAAGATGCTCTTCCTAAAGTTTAATTGAAATCTGCTTTCTTGCAAATTGGATTGATTAATTTGGTCCTACATCCCTCCACACAAAAGAAAAGAAAAGAAAAGAAAACCTTACTGCCCTAGACTCTTAATGCTTCACACTGGGTTCCCATAACCAAGCAGAAGTTCCTAGAAGAATGAAACAAGTTTCCCGCAGCAATTAATGGTGAGTTATTTGGGGATGTGTTTGCAATAACATGGACTCAGATTCCAATCTAATCAGATACGTCCCAACTCCCACCTCCTACAGCTAACAAACACTGTTTATTTGAGGAAGGATGCTTCCATTTTCAGAGAGCTACAGCTGTTCTCAAGTGACCTGTGTTTTGTCATGTCAGTTTTTTCTGAAGAAAGTATGGTGTCTTAGATATGGCCACCAGAGACCTCTCCCTCCCTATATAGAAATGATAGACATATTTGCATATTCTTCTTTTGATCTTTTATGGTACTGATTTTTTTTTGCAATCAATAAACAAATACCCCCACTCTCTGCACATACAAGATTAAAAACTCACTGATAGTCAACAAAGCACCAGCAAAAGAGAAAATGCAAATATGCAGGAAAAAATCTATGTTAATGTATATCTATTGATGTAAATCAATAAATAATGATTGTAATTCAAAGAGAAATGCAGTAACTGAAATCCTCTTGCATAATATAAGCAAATCCACAAGTTTCAGTCCATTCCTCACCAGCAAATAAAGAGCCCCACCATGACTCGTGGGGGGGGGGAGAGTGTGCATGCTGGCTTGGTGCATGCATGTGCATCCCTGAGAAATGGGGCAGGGGCTCTTTATTTGCTGGTGAGGAATGGACCAAAATGTATCTTTGCTTACGTTATGTAAGAGGATGTCAGGCAGTATGTTTAACCAGTGGGTAAAATTGTAAGCAGGCAACCCAGGCATCTGCTCTGCCTGTTTTCCGGATAGATGCTCACTGCTAAGGGCCAGCTTCAAGGCCCATGCTCAGCCAGCTTCTTAAAGTTTTTTAAACTGAATTTGGATTCAACAGTCCTTTAAATAAGAGACTGTACTCTAACAGCCCTTCAAATCAAATTCTTTCTTCTGTAAAGTATGACTCATGGCCACTCCATTTGAAGATATTCTGTGCAGTTTTATCTAACAGTAGGGAAATATGTGTATTAAACATTGCAATACCTATACTAAAGACCTGGATGGACCTTGCTCTCATTCTGTTCTTAACATGTGAACAGGACAAACACTGCAATGTGGTAGCCATGGCAGAGGTGGTGTCAGTCACAGTTGCTGCTATAACTTTCTTGACTCTCACTACTTGCTTTTTCTTCTGAGTGTAGTACAGGAGAAAGCCTCTTTGATACGGAAAGACAAGGGTTCACTTACTCATTCAGAAGTGAAGCTCAGTGGATAGCCTTGCATTGTCAGTCAAATTTTTTTTACATGATTAGTGTGAGGATAATTTTTTTTCATAATGTCTTTTAAATCGTTTTGTTTTGTTTCTTTTATATCTATTTTTGAATCTTTTTAATGTTTTATACTGTTCTGATTATTGTTTTATTTATGTCTTGTAAACCGCCCAGAGTAGCCTTCAGCCAGGTGAAATATATATATATAAGCAAACAAGAAAGCAAGCAAGCAAACAAACAGACATGGCCCATGTCTGCTTTCTTGATTGTGTGTGTAACAATTATTTGCTATAGTATTTGATAAATAAAATACAATCAATTATCTTCTTTCCCGCAAAGCGTAAGCTTATTTTTTTATCTACCATATATTCTCAAGAATCCATATATTTTGACCAAATTCTGACATTTCTCCATGAGTAAAGCTGGAATTTCCACTGAAATGTACTTTATGGTATAAGGCTATGCCTAAAAATAAGGTGACATTTTCATCTGTGCTTCACTGTAGTTCCTGTGAATGAGACAGAAGAGAGTGCATGAGAGAGAGTCAGTGTCTAAGGCCTCTTGGAGAGAGGAAAGTCAGACAGCTGAATTGCATTTTTGACCAGAAAGTAGCTTGTTTTCACTCCTTTCTCTGAATGAGTGTTGTTTGTCACAGTGTTAAAAGGTCAACATAGCCAATAAATATCCACTGAATAGCTGCTGTGCCCCTTTGTGATCATGACAGATTATTTAGAAAATGCATGAATAGCTGGAGAGTTCTTCCAGGGTCATTGGAAGATGTTCTCTCACAAAGGCCAAAAAGACTTGCTCTAAATCAATATGTATTGATCATGTCTATTCCAATTCTGAGCAACAGTTTTCAGAGCCCTTCTTGAGCTATTGGTGCTGCCTTCACTGACTTTCATGGAGAATGTAAAGATTGTGCAAAGCAGACAACCTTGAAAGAAAAGCAAAACATTTCCGTCCAATCAGAGCTTGAAAAAGTACTTTTTGGGGTAACAATGCATCTAATCCTCCAACCAAAATCGCTAGCCATAAAAATTGATTCCCACCAAGCTTAAAACTTATCTATCCAGATAAGTCATGCAGTTTTTATTCAAAGTTTTTAAAAGGGAAGCATTCCTAGAGCAAAGCCTCTGAGTTTCTATAGTTAAAAACATGCAGCAGTTCAGAAAGAGATAAGAGCTTCTTCGCCTTTATAAATTATTTTTATCTTTATACTTAGTGTCTTCTTTTCAAATTCTTACTCAAATCATATCCAACTTCTAATATGGCCACAACATCACAGGCAGTACTAATAAGAAAATATCTCATTGGAAGCATATGCTCCTGAAGATGAACATGGATAGAAAAGTTAAACAAACAAAAAAACACTCTGCTAGCCGAGATAAATTTTGTGTGGGAACCCGATTGTTCACTGATCTGCACCCCAATTAAAACTTCCAGAAAACCAATCAATATTCTCATCAGCAGAATGTTTATGATCAATCAGTGGGCAAAGAGCTTCTTAGTCGCATGAGAGCCAGGGGGATGTATCCTTCCCATGCTGCTCAATCAATGTCAGAAGATCCAGCCTAGACAGGAGGAGGGAATGCCACATGCCTTTTGGATGCTGGTTATCTTCCCTTCTGGCAACCAAGGAAAAGATGGTGGGGAAAGACATACTCTTAAGACAACCACTTATCCAGTGCTAAGAACCAATACTCTCTAAAGGAGACTTGCATTTGGAAATGTTAAATTTAAAAATACAGGTAATCTAGAAATAACAGGTATAATTTAAGTATTGGCTGGAACTCTGTTGCATAGTAAGCAAGTATTTATTTACGGTTGTTAACCCAATCTTACATAATACTAAGATATATAATACAATAAAACTTTATAAAGATATATTAGTAAAAAGATACATGGTTGTTGTCGGTTTTTTCGGGCTCTTTGGCCGTGTTCTGAAGGTTGTTCTTCCTGACGTTTTGCCAGTCTCTGTGGCTGGCATCTTTGGAGGACTGGAGTAGGAACTCTGTCCATGCTCTGTTGCTGTTTGTTGGATAGTTGAGTATTTATGGCTGTGGGAACAGCTTTTGTCTTTTTTCAGAAGATAGGGTGATCAGCATGTTTTTGTTGTGATAAAAGATACACACTTTACATAATAAAACCATTTATAAATAGAGCACTATGTATGGTTTGCAGAACTAAAACCTCTGGCAATCATACATCTGCGGGTGAGCATGGCAGCATTATAGAATCTGGCAACACAATTTGTGGTCTGTAACGACCTCTCCAAAATAAGTAGCTTTATGTAGAATTCAATTGGCCTTCCTGGAAATTTGTGAAGAACAGGATGAATACCTGTTGCATAGTGTCACTTGTGCAACAGGAGCAATGTCACTGCCCATGTCATCTTTCTACTAATTTAAAAGTCCCTTTTCAATTTCTGTGAGCACACAACTGTGTATCATTGTGTGTGAGGTGCAAGCTTTCTAAATTTACCAGCAATTTTCCATTACCGGTGATGTTACTCCTACTGTGCAGGTGAAGCGATAGAACAGGATTTCTATGGCCATTAGAATGCCATTACATTCTAATAATAATATTTTATAAATATTAGCATAATGGGGAAAACTATGACAAATTAATGAGTGCGCCTTCCCAGCCTTTTGTCTAGAAGCTAACAGCTGATGGGCAATTTGAAAGCCCCCTGTTTTCCTGGCCTCTTATGGCTTGTTATCTTTAGACTTAGAGCAGGCTCTGCTCTTTACAGTCGGACCCATACAGTCGAAACTGTCCCCCGAGTTTCCTGGAAGTCACATATATCCCACTGGAAACTCAGTAAGGCCATTAACTCATGTCTATCATGAACAGTTATCACACCTACAGCCATTACCTAGCCTATCTTTCCTTTTCCTTTTCTTTTTCCATCTTGGATTCTGCTGTTAATTTTGGCTTTATTCTTAGTACATTTATACTTTCATAGTACTGTATAATTTTTTTTATATAGTTTGTGTAAACCGCTCAGAGTAGACATGTTCTAGACAGGCAGTATATAAGTTTAATAAATAAATAACTCTGCTTCAACCCTGTTCAGAAATAATCAGTGAAGGGAGGAAAATCATGGGAGGAAAACCTCCTAATTTGTCCTTTCTGCCTTAGTTTCTGGCACTCTCCTCTAGTAGAGGCATGAGGTAGCCAGCTTTCTGAAGAGAGGCACATGTGTGCTACCCTTAAGGTAGTTTCCAAGTTTCCCTTCACTCAGAGAATGGGATCACCACACACCGAAAGACAGAGGCCCAGTATCATCTGCACGAGCCTGAGTTCTAGCAAGGTTTAGTTATCTGCTCAACCCTGAAGAGGTTTGAGTCTGGAATTCAAGAGACAGGAAGCATGCAAGGACAGTCAACCTTTCTCAGTTCCCAAAATGAGAAGTATTTCAGATCCTGGAGACACCTAACAGGATATAGGAAGGACTTGGCTATCTTATATCACCTAATTACCAGGCAACTAGAGAATTCTAGCCTTTATATTTTGACTGGGATTATATGAAATGTTCTTTTCTAGCCAGTGACTCTGGTGGCAAGAGAAGCACAGAATCAGAACCCCCTGAGTGCTTGGTTTAAGTCTGGTACTAATAAAAGCTACCATAGGCACTGCAGTCAAACCAGTATGCATTCTGTAAGCCAGAAATACATATCTATATCTCTCCCTCACTTGTCAATTGGAAAATATTACACATATGGTAGGCCTCTGTTTACCATCACCCTGTGCATAAAACTAGTTTGTGACATTTAGGAGATGATAGTATGAACACCCACTATATTGTCTCCTTGCACTCTGCCATCTAATTTCTTATCAGAACATACAGCTAATTAAAAAGTTGAAGCAAATTATTTTTATTCTAACTTCTCTGAAGCATGAATGCATGGACCCACACATACAGAGATATAATCCTCATCTGTATTTTTTCTCCAGTTCACAAAGATTGGGAAGAAGAAAAGCCAAGAAAATCTTCTGTCTTTAGAAACATTATACAAATGCTGCATATGTGGGAGTGGATTTGATCACAGCGGCACAAATAGTTTTGTGTGCATCCATTACCAATCCCCACAGAAGAATCAAAGTGTATGAACTGGCTGGGATTTTAATTGGGGCCCTGAACTCATTCAGCCACCATCACCTGAATGTACCAGACTACTTAAACCAGATGTATTGTAAACAGAGGAGACAGACATACAAGAGCAATGGGGCTCCAGCGTACTTTGAGCCACAATGCAACCAATGTGTCGCTCCGATAAATGTTTGGATGGCTACAGAATTTCAAAGCAGATGGAGCAGCCCTTGGGGCTCCGAAGACGAAGCCTCTTTGATGCTCTGCTGGCAGGGTAGCCTTGATGCAGCTAAATCTAATCCACTTTGATTAATGCCACCAAATGAGTTTTCCTGACATCTGTGATTTTGCTCTACAAGAAGAATGATTGAGGAGGACAGGTTATGACTCCAGGACTGTTTACAAGAGTTAATATATTTTCCAAACAAATAAGGTAGACACCTCTAATTCATTTTTTTCCTTTCTTTAATTAACTCCTCCGCAGGGTGGCTTCTGGTCCCAGTTGCACCGCTCTAAACCAAAACAAAAGGAGTCTTCTCTCTCTGGTTTGGGCTTATGCAACGATGCTTCACGCGAGGCAGGTCACAGCTTTCCCACACTGGCTGGGAATATTTGGAGAATGAGTGATGTGAACATTGGAAATTTCTTTACAGCAGATCAGGCTGGAGGTGCTTTTAATCCTGTGTGACCTACTACTATGTTACTATGCTGCATGCAAGGCAGGTCACAGACAGTGGTTTTCCAAAGAGCTAATCAGAGTTTTTTTCCAGCCCTGCCTGCTTGAATTACCATGAGGCAGGATAAACACCCGCCTCAGACAGCAAATAATTTTGGAGCAATGGCGGCTGGCAAGGTGCTGGAGGATAGAGTTCTGCCCTACATCCACCAGGCTGGCCTGATTCCTTCCAGATAATAACTGACAGTTTCCCCTGATCAATGTTGAAGCAATATTATTTTGTAGGTGTGACTGGAGAGGGGGATGTCACCTTGTCCTGAGTTCTTTTAAATTGAAGACACCAGAGGTTGAATCCGAACGGCCTCCATTTGAAGCATGCTGCCTACCACAGAACTAATCCTACTGTCCATCTCACCAGCACTGATTATATTCAGCCACAAAAAAAACCAGACAGCTTAAGACTAGACTTAAGGTTATTTCCTGTTGGCTCAAGCTTCATGAAGTCAGGAAACCGAGAACTAAGGTAAATGCTGTAACAGGTGCCCTATGAGGACAAGTGATGCTGTGCAATGTGATAAATTGTTCTTGCTCACAACTTACTTTCCATGAATGTACACTTTACCTTAGTCTTTCAAGCCCTCTCCAAATGGAGAGGGTATAGTGCTTGGGTCCAACAAAGATGTCTCACTTTGCTGTTTTTCTGTACTATCTTATGTAGCAAGTGAACCTTACTGTATAGATACTGTGTGAGTAGACCCACACTTCCTTGTTGACTGAGAATTGCACTCTCAGTAATAGAAAAATGTAAAGAATTTGCAATAAATAATCATTAGCACAATGGATCTCTTCATAATAACAGAGCTTAGAAAATTATTTTTTTAATTTAATTAAATACAGTATGAACACATTCACTCAAAAGTAGCAATTAACATAATAGTTACAATTGAAAAATAACAGCACATGGTCTTCTGGTACTTTAAAGACAAGACATTTTACTTAGCATAATATGTCATGGACTGCAGTCCACTTCATCAGATGCAATTTACAAAAACTCTTCCCAAACAGAGCTTGCTAGTCTTCAAGGTTCCACAAGACTGTTTGTTGTTTCTGTTGCAAGACACTGACTGGGCAATGCTGATGGATTTTTTTTTTTTAAATAACAATTTATGCTCCCTTTACTTAAAAGTCACCAAAATATCTCTTAACTTAAGAGAAACATCATAGATACAAGCCACTGGCCTCTGGTACAAAACATACACAACCGAGGAAACAACAATTTCCTGAAACAGCAACAGTAATTAAAACAATTACAGTTATGCAGTAAAAGGAGTTCATTCATTCATTCATTCAATTTTTATACCCATGTAACAAATTACTACTCTGGGAGATGTAAAGGTAAAGACAAAATTTGTATAAAACAACTGTGATAAGCTAAACCTAATCTACAAGAAATAAACAAGACAGGTGGCAAAAATTTATTAATTGGTATAGTTGCTTTTCATCAAGTTGTAATTTGTTTTTGTAATTTGTTGCCTTTGTTATTGAAGAAAGAAATTAATTACAAGTGACTGGTGCCTGTAACTAATTATTTCCAAGTTCTGCCAAAGGCATTAATTTTGCCTAGATAGACCTTCAAATACCAAGGGCTGCCCAACCACGACATATTTTATTATTCCACATTTACAATCACACCTATTGACCTAAGAAAAATCTTTTATTCCAAACTGCTATAAATACAGAAACCAGAAAGGAATTATCTCCCCCCCACACACTCCACACCCATCCTTCACAAATACAGCAATGCCTGTTATAAACCTGACAGTCTTCCTCTTGACCCTGTGGTGAAGGATTGTGATTTTATTATTTCCTGTGATATGCTGCCAAACTGGCCTAGCAAGGACACAAATGTACCACCAGGTTTCGGTAAGACAGTTAAAAATCGATAACTGAGCCAACACTTGTTAAACAAGTTTCAGTGATTTCAGAGGATAATGTACTACCACCATGTAACACAAGAGCATAATGCAATACTCTTGTGAGTGTTAAATACAGTTTCAACAGGAGTGGCTTGTGGACCAGAAAATTTGAAGGGAAACACCCATAAATTTTGACTTTAGATATCTGCATGGATACCAGAAAAATATGTATACCCCTAAAACATCCCACTTTTGATCTAGTGGAGGGCAGAAGGACTTGTGGCTTGCCAGACGTTTAGGCCTACAATGTTCATGAGCCCCTTTCAGTACAACCAATGGTAAGGGGTCATCAGAGATGAAGACAAACAACATGTAGAAGGTCACAAATTGCCCACCTGATGCAGGCACTACTACATTGGATAGATCCCACTTAGCATAAAGCAGCTTCCTATTTCTCTAAATATTCATAGTTTATATATAAACAAAACTTGGATATGAAAAGGCACATAGAACATTTTAGTTTTTAAGCTTGCAACATGCCTCTTTGCTGTATCTTTGCATGTATACATATAGTTGCACATTATATACATTTTAGTCTGTAAGCTTGCCACATGCCTCTTTGCTGCAGATTAGGGCTCTCTCTCTTTCTCCGTAACTCAGTGAAAGTACACATACTTTTGTTACAGAAGGCCCCACATTCAGTCACCAGCTAATGGATCAGGAAGCAGGGTTAGGAAATACTTGCGCTTGCCACCTTGAAGGGATGCCGCCAGTTAGAAAAGAGAAACAATACTCCCAATGAGATAGAGAAATAGTCTAACTCGGTATCAAATATCATCTTATGTTTCTCACAACCTGTTCCACAGCTGTTCCTCTAGTTTAGAGGACAGCTATTGACTTTATCTATTTTGAATTGACCTTCCTTATTTCTTAGATGTGTTGGTATTTGAGGAATTAAAATAAGGGTTCTCTTGATAGCAGTTGGGAACATGTAGCTTTCCAGATGTTGCTGGACCACAGCTTCTAGCATACCTTATCATGGGGTATGATAGCTAGTGCTGATGGGAATATAAGAAAATCTGAAGAATTATATGTTCCCCAACTCTGGCATATGAGGTAACACTGGCTCACAAAGAATGTTTTGAAGATCCTTCTGCTCTAGGTCTCATTTTAATAATTTCCTCAAAAAACTAGTGAACCACTGAATTGCTTTACAGTGGTGCCTCGCAAGACGATGTTAATTCGTTCTGCGAAAATCGCTGTTAAGCAAAAACACTGTCTTGCGAAACACGTTTTCCCATTGAAATGCATTGAAAACCTGATAATCCGTTCCAATGGGAACGGATTGTCATCGTAAAGCGAAAATTGTCATAGGAAACATTGTTGAGTGAAATGCGGTTCCCAAGCGAAGACAGCCGTCTAACGAAACAGAGCCCATTAAAAGACTCGTATAGCGAAGCAAGACCAAGCTGTCAAAAACATCGTAAAGCGAAAGACAGGGACCTAAAATGTAACTGTCTTGCGAGGCAAGGTCCCTAACATCGTAAAGCGAAAATCACCCATAGGAAACATCGTTAAATGAAGCGCAAGATCACTCAGAAAACCTCATCGTAAAGCAAATTTGTCATTATGCGAAGCAATCGTCTTGCGAGGCACCACTGTAGTTCCATTCAGAATGAATATATGTGTCTAATCAACTTTAATATGTTGCAATTATTTGCATTGGCTCTTACTTGCATAAAATCAGGATACTTGAAAAAGCTATTGGTAGCTAATTTGATTATTGATCCTGGGTAAACAGAAGGGAAATTTCCATCTGTCAAATCTTCTTTCAGTTGAGGATCAATACCAGAATCACTTTCTTAATAAGGCAAATTGAGTAGCCTTGGGGGAATAGATCAGACGCTGGGGAATCAGAACTAGAGATTCTATTTCTATCAGAATCAACTCTATCAGATTCAAAACAATTAGTCTTCTTCAATATACTGTATTCTCAATGCCCGTGCTGTCTTGGGTGATGACAGTTGTACTTGTGACAAACCCAGACCTACTGGGATCTGCCACACGTTAACTAAGCTGCCACCAACCATTCCCTATAAGAAGTCACACAGACCAGGGATGGATTTTTAACAAATAAAAGAATAAGGTTTATTTAAATACAACACACAGGGAAAATAAAATGATCAGGTGAATAAGATAAAGTAACGTGGCTTATTCTCATTCATACATGCATACAGTTTGGTTCACACAGAACCCTTAACTTGAAGCACAGACCCTGAACCTATCAGTTCTGGCTGACCAACAGACACCTGAACCTATCAGGTTGGTACTCTGACACACAGTAGTACCCTGTCTGACACACAGACTCCCACACCAGCTTCTTCTTCCCAGCTGCTGCTTCGTCACATCCCAGCGTCTCCCCTTCACCACACAGGCTCCACATATATATACAGTACAGCCCCTCCTCCTGATGTCCCGCCTTCCACTCCCCATAGGATGGAACTTTCCCTCCAAACCCATGACAGACAGGTAACATCAGTGCTGTATGTAACACCTCCCCTCTTTATAAGTTGTTTTGTAGGGGAAAAGCTAAGGTGCTTTTTCCCAAAAAACAACCTGGATAAAACACACAAAAACAGTTATACATACAATATCATACTTACTTATACTTACACTCTAAGTTAAACATATCTATTAGGCATTTAAACATTTACCTTATACATTACATCAATTTACCTTTATTCATACAAACCAAGTTCAAAAAACAGGTACATTTAACTTTTTGTCACCAACATATGTACATAGTCCATGTTTCTTTCGCCGTCTTCAATCTTCAGGTCTTCTTGACAAGGCGTCAGCAACACAGTTCACTGACCCTCTGACCACCTTCACTTCAAAGTCATAGTCCTGTAGGTTTAAAGCCCACCTCATAAGTTTACTATTGTGGGTTTTCATTGTCTTTAACCATTGCAGTGGTGAATGGTCAGTGCACAGAACAAAATGTCTTCCCCAGATGTAAGGCTTGGCCTTCTGGATCGCGTAGACTATGGCCAAACACTCCTTCTCCACGGTTGCCAAATGTCTCTCACCTTTTTGAAGTTTCCTACTCAGGTAGGACACTGGATGCTGGTCACCATTCTCATCCTCCTGGCACAGAACTGCTCCTACCCCGCTGTTAGACGCATCGGTGTAGATGATGAACCCCCGGTCGAAGTCTGGAGCACGCAGCGCTGGATAGTTGATTAACGCCTCCTTCAACCTCTGGAACGCCGCCTCACAGTCGCTGGTCCACGGGATGCGGTCATCAGCCTTCTTCCTCGTCATATCGGTCAGCGGAGCCGCAATCTCGCTAAACCTCGGGATGAACTTTCTGTAGTAGCCCACCAACCCAAGAAATGATTTGACTTTTTTCTTGGTGCCTCTCCCCGGCTCTCTGGACACACCAGGCTTTCTTTCTGACCTTTTGAGCTTGCAGGGTCTCTGCTGCTAGCTCTAGGTTTCTCTTTAGGTCTTTCCTTAAAGAGTCTATATATGTCACAACCTCTTGTGGGTCATCCTGGGTGATCTGCTCCCAATTTTGTTTGATCAAATCAAGGGGCCCTTTCACCCTTCTCCCAAGTAAAAGTTCAAATGGACTGAACCCGGTACTGGCTTGTGGCACTGATCGATAAGCAAACAAAAGGGATTGCAGCTTCTGGTCCCAATTGTTTGGATTCTCTGCCAAGTAAGCCCTAATCATGCGCATTAGAGTCCCATTGAACTTCTCAGTTAACCCATTACTTTCAGGATGATAGGCAGTGGTTTCCTTGTGCTTTATTCCACAGATTTGCCATAAGCGTTTCATGAGCTTTGATGTGAACGATGCGCCCAAATCTGTGATTATTTCTGAGGCAAATCCCATCCTGGACATATACCCCACCAAGGCATCTGCCACTGTGTTAGTTTCAATGTTAGTCAAGGGTATGGCTTCAGGGTATCTCGTGGCATGGTCCACAATGGTGAGAATGAACCTATTCCCCCTCTTTGTGGCCTTGGGCAAAGGTCCCACAATATCCACCCCTATGCATTTGAACGGAGTGTCAATCACAGGCAAAGGGCACAACTTTGCTTTGGTCCTGTCGCGGTTATTCCCCTGCCTTTGACACACATCACATTGTTTACAGAACTCCCTGATCTGCTTCCCTATGTCAGGCCAGTAGAAATTCTGTGTGATTCTCTGCTGTGTTTTGTTCACCCCTAAGTGTGCAGCAAACATGTCAGAGTGCCCCCTTTGTAAGATCATGGGGCGATACTTTTCAGGTACCACTAGCTGACTTCTGATCCCATCTCCCCCTTTTGAGATATTCCTCAGGGTCTCTCTATATAAAACCCCCTTTTTCTCCAGAAATCTCACTGGGGTTTCAGGTGTTAGCTGGGCGTCAGTCACCTGTTCAAAACACTTTTGGAGAGTGGCGTCTGCCTTTTGCTCTTGTCCAAATCTGCTGTCTGTGGTCAAGGTTTCCACCACAGCTTCTGAACTCCCCCCACCTGCTTCCGTCTCTGGCTCATCATTACCCCCCTGAACTGTCCCCGTGGTGGCTTGTGAGCGTGTAATCACTAGCACCCGTTTCACATGTTCAGCCAGGTCATTTCCCACGAGCACGGCTGCTGGCAGAGTCGATGAAATCGCTAGCCGCCAAACTCCCCTCCAGCCTTGAAAGTTGACAGGTACCTCCGCGACTGGTAGTGAGATTATCTGCCCCTCAATCCCTGCCACCTTCATGCTCTCATTTGGGATTAGATATTCCCTAGGAATAATATCTGGATGGCTCAGGGTCACCTGGGAACAAGTGTCCCGCAGCCCCCGATACTGACGGTCAAGTATTCCTACGTCCACCCCTGCTGTCTCAAACAACTGAGAATCTGTTCTCACCAACAGGCAGCGCCTGACTTCTACAAGAGGACCATTTTCCTCAGCCTGATCAGCAGATGTAGCTGTTCCAGACTGAGTAGCCATGGCAACAGGCTCCCTCAGTGACAATGAGCCTTGCTCTTTCTGGACACAGAACACAGCTTTTGGCTTGGTTCCACTCGACTCCTGAGGCACCATTCCTTTTAGCTGCTTTAATTTCTCACAATCTGAGATTAGATGGCCTTTTCCCTGACAGAAATAACATTTTCTGGTGTATTTTGATTCTCTCTCATCTTGTTTTGGTTTTCCCTCCAAAATCTGAGGTCTTGGTTTCATGTCTGAGGGCTTCCCTTCACCATGGGCCCCTCCCCCTTGCTGGCTTTTCCCTGGTCCCTGAGAGTACTTGCTGTAGGTTTCTTTGGGTTTACCTACAGATTTCCCCTCACCCAAGGGCTTTCTTATTTGCGAAATAAAATCTGCGATCTCGGCTGCTTCTACCACAGATTTTGGTTTCCTTTCCCTCACCTGGAATTTCAATTCCCCATGCAGGACTGAATAGAACTGTTCCAGCGCTATCAAATCTTTAAGCTGCTGAAAGGTCTCTGTTCCCTCCTGCGATAGCCATTTCTCAAGCAGCCTCACCAATTGGGCCCCCACTTGGGTAAAAGTCTGCTCTGGTTTTTTGGTGAGGGATCTGAATCTTTGTCTCAGCTGTTCCGCATTTATCCCATGTCTTGCAAACACCAGTTTTTTAAACTCTGCAAAATCTTTCATCAGTTCCTCAGGCATCTCGGCATAGACCTCAGCCAGGCTACCACTGATTAAAGATCGCATGATGGTCATCTTCTCAGTTTCCCTCACTGAGAAGTCCACAAACGCTCTTTCCACTAAGGAAAAGAACACCTCAGGACAATCTCCCTTGTGGTACACAGGGAATTTCTTCAGGTCAGCTTTAGACAATTGGCCTCCCTCAGAATCCCTATTGTTATTATTGTTCTGGTTCATCAGTTCCAATTTTCTTAATTCAAACGCCATTTTCTCTCTCTCCAATGCCAATTCAAATTGTCTCTGTTTCTCCCTTTCCTCCCTTCTTTCTCTCTCTAATCTTTCCTCCATTTCCCTCACCCTCAGTTCATGCTGTTGGGCTAGGAGCAATTTTCTGAGTTCTGGGTTCTGCTCTCCTGTGCTGTCACCCTGCACTGAGCCAAATTCATCCTCAGAACCTTGGTCAACCTGGGGGTCTTTCACTTCACCCATTTCTGCCATCTGGCTTCGAGTCAAGGGCATAATCCCCCCTCAGAACAGGCTGCTTTAAAAAGTCAAGCCTCAAAATAAAACGACCACTTTTTTTTTTCTTTTGCCTCAGAAGCAGCTTTCCCTAGAGATTGCTGCTGTCCTTCAGCACTTAACTTGCAACAGTTGCGAGCCAGAGCCTACCCCCCTCTGCTGGGCCTCTCAGCAGGCAGGCTAGATCACTGTTACTATACAGTTTTGCCTCAGCTTTTTTCCCGCCAAAACCAGGCTGCCTCAGAGCACTCTAATCTAGTCTCCCCAGTTGGCACGTTCTTCCACTAGCGCACCTCCCCGTGAGGTACACCTAGAAGATTACCTACGCGCCTCAGATTGTCCCTGACTAGACCCCCCTTGCTCTGGGCACACTTGCCAAGGCTTCGCTGGACCGCTGGACAACTGGACCAGTCGTATCCCACACGCTGGACACCAATCAATGTGACAAACCCAGACCTACTGGGATCTGCCACACGTTAACTAAGCTGCCACCAACCATTCCCTATAAGAAGTCACACAGACCAGGGATGGATTTTTAACAAATAAAAGAATAAGGTTTATTTAAATACAACACACAGGGAAAATAAAATGATCAGGTGAATAAGATAAAGTAACGTGGCTTATTCTCATTCATACATGCATACAGTTTGGTTCACACAGAACCCTTAACTTGAAGCACAGACCCTGAACCTATCAGTTCTGGCTGACCAACAGACACCTGAACCTATCAGGTTGGTACTCTGACACACAGTAGTACCCTGTCTGACACACAGACTCCCACACCAGCTTCTTCTTCCCAGCTGCTGCTTCGTCACATCCCAGCGTCTCCCCTTCACCACACAGGCTCCACATATATATACAGTACAGCCCCTCCTCCTGATGTCCCGCCTTCCACTCCCCATAGGATGGAACTTTCCCTCCAAACCCATGACAGACAGGTAACATCAGTGCTGTATGTAACAGTACTCATGTGTTAAGTTTATTTTGATCATATAAGCTGTACAATACATAAGGACAATGAATACAAAAAAGAAAAAACAATAAACAAATACAACGATTAAGCATCAGCAAACAACACAGCCCTTCTATGTATTGCGGTTGTAATCTGGAGTGTATCCATACTACATAGTTGTAGGAGTGTGATGCCATGTTAACTGACATGGCTCCATCCTACCAAGTGTTGGGATTTGCAGTTTGGGAAGATACTTTGGATTCTTTATTTTAAAAACTCCAGTGCTCTCGTCTGAACTGCAGTGCTGTAGCTTTTGAACAAAGAATCCTGTACAGTAGTTTGTCCATCTGCACCAGATACGGGGGGGGGGGGGGGGAAGAGGCGAGTAGTTAATATTGAATAATACCATATTAATGGACCCGTGGGTGACTAACTAGCCAATACGAGCCTGGAAGATATGGGAACAGTGGGGGGCAGGTTCACTGCTGCTGGATTCATTGGGCTGTTGGGATCTTACACCTTTGTTTCTCAGTTCTCTCTTCCTTTGTGAAAACTGCAGTCCAAGAACACCTGGATTACCTATTGTTGGGAACCGCTGATATTGTAGGTACATTCCAGGTTGGAAAGTTGATATTAGATTCCTGTCGGGTTCCAAAACTACTTCCCAGACCCCTTAGAGTCTATTTCTCTGATTCAATTCAACCTGCATAAAAGCTGCTTTTTCTTTAACACAGTTTCCAGTCTGTTTCAACAATAGCAAAAATAACAAACAAACAAAAACAAGAAACATATGTCTTCCATGCCTTTGAACAAATGGACTGAAACACGTTTATTATTCTTAAATCTTTGCTATGGGCTGATGTACCTGGAACTTTGCATGGCTTGGTTCTTTGAGGTTTCAGCCATTCTGAGCAAAGATATTCAGAAAATTGGGCCAGTCATCTGTAGTACTGACTGAGGAGAACAGGGCACATTTTCTGCTCAATAAGCACATAGTTAACTCCCTCCCTCCGTCCCCCCCCCTCTTTGTGTGTGTGTGTGTGTGTGTGTGTGTGTGCGTGCGCGCGCGCGCGCGCGCGCCCACAGTCATGGTTCAGAAGAGAGTCACACAAGTGTTACTAACAACTTGTGAAATTCCAATAGTCCTATTCAAAGGGGCACTTGGCTGTTGGCACCCACTGGCTCTTCTAACCGTTTCAGAAATACCCCATCGATACTGAGATGGCTACATGCCAGTATCTGTCTTTGTATTAAAGCCTTGTCTCAAGAGGGGACAAATCAACTTGAATGTCAAGGTTTATTATCTCCATAAGACATGCAAGTATTTAAACCAAAATAAACCAGAACAAAAAAGAATTATTCTGGATGGAGTGTCTCCATGCCAGAACTGAGAGCATTAACAATTCCTGCTCAGTGAGTCATTTTCATTCCCCTTTAAATACAGAAGAATATTTTAAAAAAGTACTGTACTTTAACCCCGCATGAATGCCAAAAAGGGAAGGGGGAGCTTTGCCTGGTAACTATGAGTCAGCTTCAACTTCCATAGTAACTGCACCTGGTGGTTTCTGTGCTACAGGATTATCATGCAATCAACTAAAGCAATGTATAGAATGCCATTAATATGCATGACAATTGACACAGAATGAGGACACAAGGGCCTGCCCCAAGAAGCTTACAATATTCAATTTGGCACAGGGGAAAGTGAAAGCAGGCGTAAGGCATCAAACGCATCATATTTTCAGTAACATGTGCTTAAGCTTAGTTACATATTGAGTTACACTAGGAGGGTATAGGAACCACAAAACTGGGGGCAAAGTTATGAGTAGAATTCCAAAATTTCCTCTTATGTATCTTTTATACAAAGAAGAAACACTCTCATGGCTTTAAGACAATTAAGGACTGGCATTTTCTAAGTTAATACTCCTTAGTGGTTCATTGATCAAGATGGGGGTTAACTCCAAAATTTTGGTGAGCACCTTCTGCTCTGATTACATGCTGACTATGGGTACACTCAATAAAAGAGAAGAGAGCCTTCAACTCTTCTTAATTCAGCAGATCAGGGAGCTTCATTTGAGCAGTGATCTTCATTAAGGCAAAAAATGGTATTTCAATGTGCCCTTATATCTGTGAATTCTTGCAGGGCAATCCTGCTGTGTCGATCAGCAACTGCTAATAAGAAGGATGCTACAAATCTTCTTTAAAATGTCAAATGATTCTCTACAACTGCATGACATTACTTGCAATTTTCCTTTCAGCCTCAGCTCCAACTGGTGTGCCATAATTTTTCATGATCTTCAATGTTTTTTTTCTCCATATTCTTCCAAACAATTATCCACAATTACAATCCAATGCATTCCATTTTTCACAAACACCTCTCGTAGCATTCTTGCCTTTCCTGTGTTATCAAGACCACAATCAGAGCTTGGGAAAACTTACTTTTTTTGGGAAAATTCCCAGACTCGCATTGCTGGCATGTCCAGTGATCATATTAGCTGGAGAATTCTGGGATTTATATCCACATCGAAAAAAAAAAGAAAAAAAAAAAAAAAACCTTTATCAAGCTCTGATCAAAAACCAATGTAATCAACAAAACACCTGGGAATTATTCTGCAGGGATGTTGACAAGCCTTGAGACCTGAGTCCGAGTCTTTGGGCCCAAGTCTCAAGTTTCAGTCTTCAGACCCCAGTACTGAGTCCCAAGCCTCGAGTCTGAGTTTCAAGTCGTTTGCTTCCCCCTAAAGGTAAAGGTTCCCCTTGACAATTTTTGTCCAGTTGTGTCCGACTCTAGGGGGCGGTGCTCATCCCCGTTTCCAAGCCATAGAGCCAGCGTTTTGTCCGAAGACAATCTTCCGTGGTCACATGGCCAGTGCGAAATAGACACGGAACGCTGTTACCTTCCCACCGAGGTGGTCCCTATTTATCTACTTGCATTTGCATGCTTTCGAACCGCTAGGTTGGCGGGAGCTGGGACAAAGCGACGGGAGCTCACTTCGTCGCGTGGATTCGATCTTGCGACTGCTTGGTCTTCTGACCCTGCAGCACAGGCTTCTGCAGTTTAGCCCACAGCGCCACCACGTCCTTGGCCCCAGGCTTGGGACTTGGACCTAAAACCGTGGACTGTACCTACACTGTTCAGTGGATAAGCTGGTGTATATGCAGAGACATCAGATTTCCCTACTTGCTGTCGCCACCACCACCACCACCTGCCAGTGCTTCTGCTGCTGCCTGCCACCACCATCTCCAGAGGCAGCAAGCCCAGCTTCCCTTCCAGGAGCTGGCTGCTGCCTCTGAAAGGCTGGTGCATGTGTGGGCAGAGACAACAACTGGCTCCTGGAAGGGAAGCTGGGCCTCTGATGGGGATGGCAGGTGGTGGTGAGCCATGCCATGTAGGCTCACAGGGACTAGACAACGCAATTCAGACAAATGGGTCCAAGTCATGAGTTGAGCTAAAGTCCCTCCCAAACCCACTGAGTCAAGTCCCAGTCAAGTTGCCAGTGTAACTTAAGTCAGACTTGACAGCACATCATGAATTGTGGGTCCCCAGCCCTGCTATTCTGAATACACAACTCAGACCTGATTTTTGTGGCCTTAAATAGAAACAGGTACTTCTGAACATGTCCAAAGTAAACGTCCCACAATGGTGAATGATCACAGCCTACACTTAAGCATTTGGTAATGAAGAACAGGGATTCCAGAGAAGAGGGTATACTTTCCTGGAACTCTCCCTTTCTTAAATGGACATCTTCAAGAGACATTTTCAAATAAAGGTAATGGAAGACTAATAAAGTAAATGTTTGTGGTAAACAGAGCACCACAATTAAAAGCTATGTCTGCGGGTTTCATAATAAAGTTTTTGTTCAGTGGTGCAGCTTAATTTTTAATTCCTTCACATTTGTGGTTATTTGTCATGCTCATTCTATGTGCCAGATAAACTTTCATTCAGTTCTGATGAGTAATGGCTGTAGATTAAAACTCAGGCAAACACTATTACAAAAAAGCACCCATTGTTGTTTCCAGAAAGCTTTCTCCCTCTGTGTCAGATGGTTTGAGGGTGACATACTGATGTGGCTTTATGTGGACAGGGCTGCAGCAAAGAGTCCAGAGAGCATAAGGTGGAAATAAATGTAACATGCTGTATATTTAATAAAAGAATGACAGCAATGAAATCAAAATGCTGTTTGATTTCATGCAAAAAGGCTGCTTACGGGGATAATGACTGAAGTGGGGGTCTTATTTGCTTAAGATTAATTCAAAACCAGGAAAAAGTTACTTTTATATCACGAATCCTGTAATCTCCTTCCCATGCTGGCTAGAGCACTGGTTCTTAACCTTGGGTTACTCAGGAGTTTTGGACTGCAACTCCCAGAAGCCTTCACCACCATCTGTGCTGGCTGGGGTTTCTGGGAGATGCAGTTTAAAAACATCCGAGTAACAAAGGTTAAGAACCACTGGGCTAGAGGATTCTGGGAGTTACAGTCCAAAAATAATTTGTCCAAGCTGTGAATGATGTGTGATGACCTATTGAGGGAGGCTGACACGGGCAAAGTGTCTCTGCTGGTCCTCCTTGATATCTCAGCGGCCTTTGATACCATTGACCATGGTTTCCTCCTGGGGAGGCTCTCCGAGCTGGGAATAGGTGGCCTGGCATTGGCCTGGCTCTGTTCCTTCTTGGAGGACCGCCCCCAGAGAGTGCAGCTTGGGGAGAGTGTCTCGGCCCCATGGAGTCTCAATTGTGGGGTTCCACAGGGGTCGATTATCTTTAATGCAAACCAAACTCAACTGCACTCAGTTCCAACACCACTGAACTCTATGGGACATACGTCTAGGTCAGCCATTCCCAACAGGGGCCCTGGCACATTTGAAAAGGGACACAGACTAGAAACCATTCTTCACACACCACCTTTGTGATGTGATTTATACAATCCTGATTCGTCTGTATGGATTTTGGATCATGTTTATGACCATGGCCAAAAAAAGGTTGAGAATGGCTGGTCTAGGTCAACATGGACAATATACAGTACATTGTATATGATATTATGTTTGCTGTTATTTTTAAAGAATGCTTAAGATCCAGGTAAAGCCATGGGGTGAGGTGAGGCCCCACAGACCACTCGTGATTACGACTTATTTATTAGCAAATTAGATTTTCCACATTTTGATTATGAGTAAGAAAATGAAGAATATACATGACTTGTATTAATGGTGCTCTTTATAAAGAAGAATCTGGGTTTTCTTAAGGATGAGATCTTAGATTGGTCAATATTAAATAAAGAAAACACTATCCTAAAACTGAAAGAAAATGTCAGTATCTTAAAAACAAACTGAAAAGGAAGGCACAGCACATGGAGATCTGGCAATAAACTGAATGCACTTCTTGTGCAGCTGATCTGGAAGGCAGACGGTGGAAGATCTAGTTTGTTCCATGTTCTTGCTTCTTTTATAAAGTTCATATTGCAGCCAAGTATGAGAATAACACAGAGCAGGGAAAGGCCAGTTTAGTGAAGATTTCCATATTTTATGCAAGTTGCTTTATGATAGAATGGTTTGAAATACTTGCAGTTTTACAGAATACAGCTCAATTACAGGGCTGTGTTTTGACAAAATCATAATTAACATCCTGTCAGGTTTCTCCCCTTGACAAGTTATATTCTTTTGATCAAGAGAAGTACTTTGGAAAATGTTGGCTCATGCCTGATCTGAAAAATGTGTTTTTCTGTTGCCAGGCAATGGAGAAGAAAAATTATTTTAAAACAATGAAAACATGCTGTTCCACACACTGAGAACATAAATTGAAAAGATTAAGTTATAAATACAATGCTGATCAGTCTTTTTCATGCACCTTTTTCACTCACAGTGTTTTCTTCTGACCTCTAGTGGTATAAGCAACAACTGAAATATCCAGTTTATAGAACAGTTTCTGGCCAAACCTCATATGCCTGTTATTAAAGGTTCCCCCCGCTTTTTCTTTTTCTTTTTTCTTTTTTTGGCAACATGTTTAATCTGACTGTTTTTATTTTTTTAAAAAGTAGAGCCTGGGTTTGAAAATCCCCTCTTCTTCTGGATTAGATTTTGCCCATTTTGTAATTGTTAGCTGCTCTCCAGAGTACCACTTCTGTGGGCAAACTATAGGTGGAAGGCATATTTTTAAAAAGAAAGGAGGACATTCCAGGATTAGGAGCACATTTCACATCAGGACCAAGGCTAAAACAGATTATCTCCAAAACAAAGCACACAGGTTAAGCACATTACTAAAAGAGTATGAATAATAATAATGCATATGTTTTTATGAGCTGGCTGGATAGCTCAGTGATTTGCAGACCTGGCTGAGGAACCAGTGGTCAGTAGTTGAGTTCCCCACTGCGCCTCCCAAAAGAAGAGACAGCCTGTGTACCCTTGGGCAAGCTGCACAATATCAGAGCACTTGCTGCCGCTGAGAGTCAGAAATGACTTGATGATTATACTTTATAGTTACATTTTTAAATTTGTTATTATAGGTTAAGGATGTGAAAATGTATCAGATCTTCACTAAATGAGATGTGGGTTCCATATCTAAAAGTAGTGCACTCTTAAGAGGAAAAGGCTGTCTATTTAGTCTAATATGAGCATGCTTCAACTGATATTTGTAAAATTAGCTTGTTTTCTTGGTGATTGGTTAAGTGGGAGTTGGCACAGCTTTCTTTGCATGTCTGCTGTCTCAGGAAAAGATTTGCATTGCCTGGAGGAATAATGTAAAAGGAGGAAATTTGCTTTGCCTTAGTGTGTTGGCAGAAGCAAAGAAAGAAAGAAACCAAAATATTGTTGAACATTAAAGACTGACAGTTTTATTGCACTGTGAACTTTTGCGGATCAAAGTCCACATCCGTGGACTTTGTATTTGGAGTTCAAATACATTACTTGTATTTTATTCATATCTCCATGATCAGGTGAGAATAGAGATAACAGATATGGTGGCAATGATTCATTAACACAAGAATGGGACTACCAATCTGTTAATTACTTCAGTTAGTAGTTCCTAGCCAGGTGGCCCTACCTATCATAGAAATGCTAAGAGACAAGTCTGTCAAGGGAGGCAATGTATCTTTAAAATATTACAAAGGTCTAGGTTTATAAGATACAATATGTAATATACTAAGAATATGCCTTAGTGTATGCTTTAGTGTGTCTTTATTTTATTGCCTTTACCAGTTTTCTTCTTGTTCTTGTTTGTTATCAGATTCCAAGGCTTTGATTTTAGTTCCCACACTGAAATGCAGGTGAATTTCTCTTCCCAAATGGAAATCTCCTAGTTGGCCATTTTTTGTTTTTTAAAAACCAAGCAAGCACACAAAGAGCCAATGACTGAGCAGATGAAACCATAACGTGTGTGTGTGTGTGTGTGTGTGTGTGTGTGTGTGTGTGTGTGTGTGTGTGTGTGTGTGTGTGTGTGTGTGTGTGTATACAGTGGTGCCTCGCTTAGCGAGTGCTTCGCTATGCAATGAATTCGCATAGCGAGGGGGTCCGGGCCATCGCTGGAGCGTTCGCTCAGCGATGGCCCCTATAGCGTTTTTTCGCTTTGCGATGATCGCTAAGCAATTCGCTTAGCGATTTTCGCAGAGCGAAGTGGGGAGAACAGCTGATCGGTGGTTCCAAAATGGCCGCCGGAAGGTCTGCGCTGCATTTTCGCGCCCTGCCCTCGCTTACCGAGGGCGCGAAAATGGCGGCGCTATGGAAAAACATCGCTTAACGGTGAGTTTTAAAGCCATAGGAACGCATTGAACGAAGTTCAATGCGTTTCTATGGCTTTTTTATTCCCGTTTAGCAATGTTTTCGCATAGCGAAGGTTAATCCGGAATGGATTAACCTCGCTATGCGAGGCACCACTGTATATAAAAGAGAGAGAGAAATGATCTGCTCTGTAGCACAAAGCTTTTCAAATATTCTACCTTCAGGAAAACTTTTCTGTATTTAACCAAAACCAAAACCAGTCAGACTTTTAACCAAGGTCAGATGGCATATTTGGAGGTACTACTAACATTATTCATTACATTACATTTGTAACATTATAACATTAGCATTATTCATCATTCTCATTTGGCATCACTCCTTAAAGTCAGTAATGGACTAGATGAGGGTAAATAAACCAAAACAATCCAGACTAAAAAGAAATGCTCCTGATTAGTCAAAAGGCAGATCAGGGAACAGGGCTCCAACCCTTGCTGATTGGGGTCATGCATTCCCAAAAAACTCAGCCAATGTAACTGCTGTAACAGAAGGGTTATGTGATCCCTCTGATCAACCTCACTTACCAGTCTGGCCACCATGTTTTGGACTCACCGAAGTTTCTGAACACTTTCCAAGGGGAGCTCCACACACAGAGCACATTACAATAATGTTCCTGGGATGTAACTAATGCATGTGTCACTGTTACTTTGAAAGCCCTATTACGGCCATTATAATTCAGTTTTAACTTGATGGCACATAACTAACTTTTTTTAAAAAAATTATACCGCAAGCTTCCCTTTGTCAAATCAAATTGAACCAAATCAAATTGAACCAAACCAAATGGAATCAATCAATCAGTTTTGGAGTTGTTGGGCATTAAAATATCCATGAGCTATCTCTAATATCAGAGCACGCTGTATGTGCTGTTACTGGATTCCTGTGTGATGCATGATTATGTTCTCCTGAAAGTTGTGGCCTGGGTGCTACTGTCACTTGAGGCAAGAGATAAAACACCAACCTTTGCCACACTTCTCCTGCCGTGAGCCCTCTGACACATCTCCTCATCCCCCACCAAACACACTCTATGTCCTTACCGGCTTCCACCCTCACAAAGAAGCACCACTGACAGTGCCTGCCTGCCTGCCTGCCTGCCTGCTTACTCTGGGATGAGGCACTAAATGTTGTGTCCCATGTGTATGGTTTGAAAATAACTACAGAATGTTACTTATTGTACTAAAGTAGCTTTATGATTACTTGTTACATTACTTTTGAAATGTAACTGAGTTGTAAAAACAACTCAAATACATATAACTATATTACTTGAAACTAGTTACTTGCAACTAATTACTTGCAACTTCTAATCTTGGCTCAAATTCTTCACTTTTGACAACCTTCCCTAGCAGCCTGTTGAACCTAGCTATTGTTTTAATCATTCCTCTGCAGCTACACTGCAGAGATAATTTAAGGCAGATAACTGTATTCCAGGATGCTTGATTACAGCACTGATCCACTGACTTAAATAAATTTAGTGAAACCAGGTTCAGTGAACTTTTGTACACTTAAAATTCACTAATCCCTTCTGAACCTCAGAATTCTTTATCATTTCAGAAAGTACAAACTATTGGATGCAAATAGTCTTGTGTTAATCGCAGTAGAAGATTAATTATCTCATATGCAAGCAAATTGACTACATCTTTGTTAATTGGGTGTTGGCTATATCAGTGTTAATTGGGTGGTGGCTCTGCCAGAAGTGCAGAAAAGGGATAAAATCTGTCACCCAAGTCATATTTACATGGTTCATTATCTTGAGATAATTGCCCGCTTAATTCACTTCAGTCTTGGATCTGTTTACACAACCTACAGGTTAATCAAAAGCTGAAGCAAGCAAAAGTTCCTCTAACACTATTTCAGGTATTGGATTTATAGCCTATCAAACCCAAAAGGGGTTAATGTAGGTAAAAGTGAGTTAGATCCAGACATAGAGGGTGACTACATTGACAAATAATGGGGGAAATGCTCCAAGATTGGGACATGCAGATTCACATTATTTTCTGCTGACTACAAGTTAATGCAAATCAGCCTGGAATTTTTCAACCCAGTCTGTAGCTGTTTCCTCTGCTACTGGGGTATCTACGTTTTTGGAATCAAATGTATTTGCATTGGTTCAGGCAGTATGATTGCTTGAGCCAATGTTGAGGGGATTGTAGTCATTCTATTTGAAGCCATTGAACTCATTACAACAGCAGTGAGAGAGGCGGGTAGCAGGGAAACTGGCTACTATTTGAATCCTCTCCTTCTCCAACCTGGTGGAGGAAGTTAGCAGCTTGTTAAAGTAGCTCTATTCTGACTCAGTCTGATGTAAATCTGGATGGCCAGAACAGAGCTACCTTAACAAGCTGCAAATGAGGCTTCTGAGTACTAATTTCTTCCTCCTTTCTTTCTGCTGACTCCTGTGTAGTCAGCTGAAGAGAATTAACTCTGGGAATTAAACCAGATTTTCTGGGTGCAACTTTACAGCATGCCCATTCATATTTTTTCTGCTGTGTAGTCATACCCTTGGTCGTACTTAGGGAAGACTCCCTTAAATGGAACTACTGTACTAACTTAAATCCCATTGACATAAATCAATGGGACTTAATTTAGTCATTATTCTAAACCTTATCTAAACTACAAAACATCTGATAAGGAAAAAATAGGCAAAAGAGATCCATACAACCATTCCAATCCACATGTTTGTTGTCTAGCACAAACACTACAATCACATAAGACAGCAACATGAAGAAACAGCTTTCATGTTTACTTAGTGGATATTTTGAGGGTGAGGTTATACGGCCATATTTATAGCCAAATACTCACATAACTTCTTTGGTGTGCCCTTATACTCTGTACTGGTTCCAAATTTCATTTCACTGGACTAATTTACTTTATGTCTTTTTCTACTCCACTGACAAACAAGATAATCAGAGTCAATTCTCTGATAAGTGTCCAATGTTGATTTGGACCTACAGTGTAAATTCTACATTGTCCCCTCTCACTTTGGGACTCTTCTTCCCAGTCCTCAATATTTATCTGCTAGGGACAGGCCAGTGGGTTGGGTACCTGGCTGCGGAGTCAGAGGTGGAAGGTTCAACTGCCTGCTGTGCCTTCTCAGAGAAGAGCCAGCCTGTGCAGCCTTGGGCAAGCTTCACAGTCCCAGAGTATCTAAGAAAAATTGACTGGTCAACCACTTCTGGGTACCTGTGCCTATAAAACCCTGAAGTGAGTCTCCATAACTTGGAGTCAACAGCACATAACATGTATTATTCATTTCCAAAATAGTAGCCATATTATTCTCTTGCAATTACTACTACTAAAAGGAATCTACAGTATTGGCATTTTGAAGATATTTATCACAGCAACGGCTTTCACAGACTATTGGTCATTTCCGTAGATAGCTGTAGGTTCAGCAGTCTGTGGAATAATGTTGACAATGAAGTCAGAATGAATTAAGATACAAAAAGCAGTGACACAGACAATTACATTAGTAACACTGGTCATTCACAAAACTATTGATGAACAAAGTACTGGAGGGGAAAGACAGAAAAATGACTTCATAAGAAAAAAGGCAGAGGGAAGAAGAAAGAGGGTCAGGGAGTTTCTGATTCAGTCAGAGTTGTTATTTCTGCTAGCCTAAGATACTTTTCTACTAATACTCCTAATGCTACAGCATTATCAAAGCAATATAAGCCACACCCAAAAGTAAATACTTTTAAGCTGCTTTGATTTCAGTAAGTAAAATTTAAACATAAGCTTCATTTATCTAATGAAACCAAATGAGAGTTCAGCTACCATGGTCACACTGCTCAACACTGTTAACCTATCACAACAGTGTATGTATGCACTGTCCTAAATTAGTTTCTAGTTCCACTCATCTCTAAATTGATCCACAAAGAGTTAATTTTACATCATCTGACATTCCTTATTATAGGGGTTTTTTGGTACTGGGGTTTGTTTCTTTTTTTGATTGAGAGTATTATAATTTGTTCTGTTCTCTGTTTTTAAAGCAAGCTATTTCATTTAGAATTTCAAAGTGCAAGGATACTGTCAGGTCTTAAGCATCCCTGGAGGAATTCATGATCAAAGTTTGTAGAAAGAGTTGGATCAAATACTACAGCTGTGCTAGCAACAAGCTTACCAATTAGATGTAATACAGCTGTGGAAATAAAATGCTAGAGAAGAAGCCTGTAGAAGCTAATCTCTAATTGGCCACAAGGGGCAATAAAGCTAACAGCCTCAGAACACTGTTTGTTGAGGGGTTGAATGGAGAGAAGAAAGGGTTATTTTGCAGGATTGATTTATGAAGCAGAATATTACTATGAACTCTTGATTTATGCTATGGTAAATGGACTGACATTGAGTGCTGTAATGTGTATGACCAAAGGACTGAAGAAAGGACAATTCTGTATGTATTATTACTGCTACAATATTGCTACAATACAATTTCATTATTTTACTGCTCTCAATACCATTGTCTGTCTGATTACTGATACCCTGAATTGGATAAATCTCTGCTGGAGCATAGGAAAAGGCACCGCCTCATTCATAAAGCCCCTGTCAGATACGTCTACCACAATTTGTGAAACTCTGCAGTGCAGACTTGACCTTGTCAGAATTTGTATTAGGAATGGGTTACACAACAATTCTTTCTGCCATGCACATCAGTTATTTCTTTTTAAAAATTTGTTTTAAAGTTGTTTCTGAAGTTATGCAAGCTTGTTTTTTAAAATGTAAAACAATCATTCAGTCCATACCAGATGCCAAACTCATCAAATTTGGGCTGTTGGTGGCAAACTAGGAACTATGATATGTGATGGTAACATGGCAACTTTCATGCTATATTAAAAGAGGGATTCTAAGTTATCTTTTCCAAATCTGGTATGCCCAAAATGTATTTGTGTACAATTGCCATGATTCTCAACCAGCATGGACATTTACTAAATAACAATGATTTATGGCTGTCGAACTTCCCTAATAAGATATTTTCCAAAAACCACTTTATCATTGAGTACTGAGTTATAGTAGAAACATCAAAATTCTGATGTATTTCAGAGTAGAAGCAGAAAGTAAAATGTTCCTGCAAGAATGTACCTGCATGTCCAGATAGTCCCATGTACGTAACTGTGAATAACATGGAGTAATAATATAAATGTCAATTTAATCTATTCTGTTATTGCATGTTATAACATTACTCTTAATATTAAAGGGGGGGGGAATCATCCCTGCAGTCTTCAACAAAGGCCAGACTAAATCTGCCCACTCCACAGTCTCTTTTATAAATTGAGTGTTGGTGAGCTGAAGAATACGAACATAATCATAGTGCCAGAACATAATTCAAATAAAGTTCCTGACTTAATGCTGATGTCAAGAGCATCTGTATTATTAAATCCAGTTGACTACAAAGCAGAATAAATTTGGAGTGAGATGAGATATATTGTCAGGGAACAATGCTAACAGACTATTCCTGTAGTCAAAAGAAAAGCTTTAATGAACAATTAGGGAAACTGTTAAAGTTGTTACTAATAGATAAGAAGCAAAATAAAAGCTGACAGAAATAGAGTCAAATACTAAATCCAACTTTTCAACTACTAGCACACAGAAACAAAGAGAACTATTATAAGAATCAATGGCCAAAATTTTGTTGCATATTAGTGGAAGGGGAATGGAGTAACCTGTGGTAGCAAATTGCCACTAATTAAAGACTTTGCACTTGTAGTGAGAATGGCTGATGGCTGACAGTCGGATTCCAAAAGATCTCCTGTATGGAGAATTAGTACAGGGAAATCGCCCCAGAGGGAGACCACAGCTGCGATACAAGGATATCTGCAAGCGGGATCTGAAGGCCTTAAGAATGGACCTCAACAGATGGGAAACCTTGACATCCGAGTGTTCAGCCTGGAGGCAGGCGGAGCATCATGGCTTCTCCCAATTTGAAGAGACACTTGTTCAGCAGGCTGGGGCAAAGAGGAAGTCCCAAAACCAGTCAGATCAGGGAGCTGGACAGGGGACAGATTGTATTTGTCTTCATTGTAGAAGGGATTGTCACTCTCGTATTGGCCTTCTCAGCCACACTAGATGCTGTTCCAAGACCTCTATTCAGAGCACATTACCATAGTTTCTCGAGACTGAAAGATGCCTATAGTACTTGGATTGCTGTTTATAAGCCAAAACCCTACTGGTGCTGGGGACTCATTAATTAGTTATCATTTGCTGCTGCAGGTTACACTATTTCCTTCTGTTGGCACGATGACGCAACAGGATTTCAGCCATTAAAAAAGAGAGAACATAAAAAACGAAAAAAAAAACAAAACAAAACATAACCCCAAAACAAAACATAACTCCATTAGAGCCAAGAAATCGAAAAGAATATTTCAACCAAGATCAGGGATGCTGAAAGATTGACAGAAGATTATATTATCTGATCAGGATAAAATAAAGATAAGATGCAAACAATATACTGAAAAACTAAACAGAAGAGATGCAGCAACAACAGATTCCGTCAAAGACAAAGCCTTTAGTGGGCCTGGGGTAATACCAGGTTTATGGCTACCCCTTTCAGTCATTTTAAGCCCAGGAGAGCCCCTTTTTAAAAAGCACAAGCTCATCCAGCCTAAAACACCTCTTTCTTTGCGGACAGGGGAATGGCAAAACAATCCTTCACACACTCAGGGGGTGAAGAGAATTTTAAGAAACTGTTAGAGACTTTTTGATAGGAATTGTTCAAATTTTTATTAATCCTAAGGAATTTTTAAAGTAATAATAAGTAATGAAAAAGCAGTAAGCATCACAACAATTTACCCTTTAAACACTGCTAAAGAGTAATGTAAATAAATGTCTTTTAAAAGGAACCTTTCCAAACTCTCTGCTAGAGAGCTTGGTGAAACAGAATTTATTTGGGAAGCAGATAGCCTTGGCAAAGTGACAAGATAAAGGTATCCACCACAAGGTGGAGCATTCCCTACAATTCCACTCAAAAGGCATTCCTCCTAGAAGAGTACTACTATATGTTTGCAGCATGGCCCACAGATTGTAGCAATAAGAAGTCTGTAAGAACAGCTGACGTTTCGTGCTGCTTTATTGTGGTATGAGCTATTGTAGACAACATCCTACACAATCCACTTGGCAAAAGTACTGAAATCCCAACACTGTTCTACATTTTCTCAAAAGCTGGTGAAGACTTTGATCAGTCTCAACTGTGGTTAAGAGCCACAGGTTCCCCCACTTAACCAACACTCTTAAAACAACAACAAAAGAACAAATATTTTATTTAAGAAATATGAGATTAAAATGATATACAGAAAAAAGAACAACTATAGTCAATAAATACAGTTTCTTTTATATTATTTTATATTGCAGTTTCTATACATATTTTAGAATCATTGGCCAGTATTTAACTCAGGGTATAAGGGCAACTGTGTGTTTCCCTGGTGTGGCAGACCCCCTGTTGTGTGATTGATCATGCAACTGGTTGCACAATCAGTATCGCATGCAACACAAAACTAGGCAAGCAACAGGGAGCTTGCTGAAATGAGGGGAGATGCTTACATTATCAGCCTTCTAAGATGCCACAGGATACTAGCAATAGTCTCTGGCCAAGCACATTTTGTACATAGCTTAATATTTATTAGCACTAAAAACCAATGACTTTTACCTGCTAAGATTACTAGTTATCATCATCATGATCCAATTATAGAATCCTAGAATATTTGAGTTTGAAGGAGACAATAAGGTCACTGAGTCCAACCCCCTGCTCAATGCAGGAATCCAAAACAAAGCAGATCTGACCGATGGTTGTCTAGTTTTCCCTTGAATGCCTCCAGCATTGGAGTGCTTATAGCCTCCTAAGATAATTGTTGCATGTCCTGCACTCTCGAATGATCGAGAACCGATCTGCCTTTCCTTTGTATGACAGCCTTTCAGGTATTTGAAAAGTGCTACCATATCTCTTCTCAGTCTTCCTTTCTCAAAGCTAAACATGCCCTGTTCTTTCAGTCTTTCCTCATAGGGCTTGGTTTCCAGTCCCCTGATCATCCTTGTTGCCTCCCTTCTGAACTTCCTCTAGTTGACTGGCATCCTTCTTAAAGTGTGGTGTCCAGAACCAGACACAGTACTAGAGATGGAGGCCTAACCAGTGCTGAATAGAGGGGTACTAGTACAGTGATGCCTTGCAAGATGAATGCCACACACAACGAAAAACTCTCAAGATGAAAGCATTTTGCGATTTTTTGGTGACTCGTAAGACAAATTTTTCTATGGCCATGCTCTGCAAGACGATTTTTTTGCTTTTTTTTTGTTTCAATGCATTCCTATGGGAAACCGTGCTTCACAAGACGAAATTTTTGCAATATGAAATGACTCGTGGAATCAATTATTTTCGTCTTGCGAGGCATCACTGTACCTCAGTGACAGATTTTACTTTCCTGGGCTCCATGATCATTGCAGATGGGGACAGCAGCCTCGAAAATAAAAGATGCCTGCTTCTTGGGAGGAGAGCGATGACAAACCTAGACAGCATCTTAAAAAGCAGAGACATCACCTTGTTGACAAAGGTCCGCAGTCAAAGCTATGGTTTTTCCAGTAGGGATGTATGGAAGTGAGAACTGGACCATAAAGAAAGCTGACCGCCGAAGAATTGATGCTTTTGAATTGTGGTGCTGGAAGAGACTCTTGAGAGTCCCATGGACTGCAAAGAGAACAAATCTATCCATTTTGAAGGAAATCAACCCTGAGTGCTCACTGGAAGGACAGATCCTGAAGCTGAGGCTCCAATCTCATGAGAAGACTCCCTGGAAAAGACCCTGATGTTGGGAAAGTGTGAGGGCAAGAGAAGGGGACAACAGAAGATGAGATGGCTGGACAGTGTCATTAAAGCTACCAACATGAATTTGACCAAACTCCGGGAGGCAGTGGAAGACAAGAGGGCCTGGCATGCTCTGGTTCATGGGGTCACGAAGAGTTGGACATGACTTAACGACTAAACAACAAAAGTCTCTCATGTGATTTGGAGACTATACTTCTGTTAATGCATTCTAAAATAGCATTTGCATTTTTTGTAGCCACATCACACTGCTGGGTCATATTCAGCTTGTGATCTACAATTCCTAGATCCTTCTCACATAGTATTACTGAGCCAAGTATCCTCCAGCTTGTAACTGTGAATTTCCCCCCTAGATGTAGAACTTTGTACTTAACCCTGTTGAATTTCATTCTTCTATTTTCAGCCCAATGCTCAAACTATCAAGATCATTTTGAATTTTGTTCATATCTTCCAAGGTGTTAGGTATCCCACCCAATGTTGTGTCATGCTCCAATTTGATAAGCATTCCCTGCACTCCTTCATCCAAGTTATTAATAAAAATGTTGAAGAGCACTGGGCCCAGGACTGATCCTTGTCATATCCCACTTGTTACCTTCTCCCAGTTTGCGAAGGAGCAATTGGTAAGCACTCTATCAGTGTGATTCTGTGACCAACTGTATATCTATATGACATTTGTTCTGTCCAGCCTGCACCTAGTCAGCTTGCTAATCAGAATATCATGGGGCATTGTGTCAAAGGCTTTGCTGAAGTCAAGATATATTACATCTACTGCACTCCCACCATCTACAAGGGAGGTTACATGATCAAAGAATGAAATAAGATTATTTCTGTAACTAAAATTTTGCAAACCCTACCTATAGGAATAAAGGCCTATAGCGTAAAAGACCTTGGAACACCAGAATCCTGGAAAACCAGAATATTGTAATTACAGAGTGCAAGCTACAGGACCTGCATCCTTTGTATATGCTTTGTTATAATTTGTAAACCATGTTCAACTGTCAGGAATACTATGGACCTTGCTTAGTTGGATAGCTGGTTAATTATATTTTAGCTGGCTGGATAGCTCATTGAATTAGGTATCTTGCTGTGGAGCCAGAGATTTTGGAGTGCAATTCTCCACTGTGCATCCCATAAGAGTCAGCCGCTATGGCCTTGGCCAAGCTGTGCAGTCCCAGGATGCCCTCAGAAGAAGGGAATGATAAACCACTCCAGAGTTCTCTCTACCTAGAACATTCTGAAAAGGGTTGACATAAAATTAGAATTTACTTGACAATACAGTTATGATTATATAAATGGTTTCAGTCATCATGTAAGTTGTAAAAATAATATCCCGAAACACTTCCACGTGCTTTGTACTGGCAAAACTAGGTTTTGGCATGTACTTTGATTTTGTGTAACATTTTCCAGGACATTGGGACATCGAAAGAGTGAAATATTTTACTCCACTGATCTTCTTGGCTTGTTTTGAACAATACATTTTTCTGTACTGCTTGTTCCCATTGAATGGCAATGAATGGCTTTTGTGATCTGCCGTAGACCCGTCCAGATTAACATTTAACTAGGGAACATCTGTTCAAGTAAAAAAGCAAAATATGTTCTCTATCAATTCAATAAAAAGCAAGAAGAATTTTATAACCCAGCCTGTTGCCTAAAAGCAACAGAAAATGCTGAATGATGCAGACCACTTTGCTGACATTGTACTCATTTACTAAAAACTACTAATTAAAATTACAGAACTGTAGAATTTGAAGGCATTCCAATGGTCACCCAACCCTCTGCTGATGTGGGAAATCCACAGCTAACTGCAATAACAGGAAAGAATCATTATTAAGTTGATGTGGTTTCATAGCAGATACACATGCTTTAGTTACTGCACACATGACTACTGCATTTCTCTCTGTATGGAGCTATGTCTGACAAGGGTCTGAGATCTCTAGCTAATTCAATATGCAGCAGCTAAGCTGTTAACCTGTGCATGGTATCAAGATCATATGAGCACCTGTACCAAAACACCAGCTGCTTCCAAAGCCTAATACAACACATTGGTCTTAAGCTTTAGCACACCAAATGGCTTGGGCTCTGGCCACTAAGGAATGCCTGTCTTGCTGTGTACCTATCTGACCGTTAAGAACCTCAGGAGAGTCTCTTTCAGAAATACAGTGGTGCCTCGCTTAATGAGCGCACCGTTTAACGACAAATCCGCATAGCGACCCGTTTTTTGCGGTCGCTAATGCGATCGCATTGCAATGTTTAGATAGGCTAAACATCGCATTGCGATCATTTCTGCACCCGGCGGCTATTTTGGGAACAGCTGATCGGCGGTTTCAAAATAGCCACCGGGTGCAGAAAATGGCCGCCCGCACCATTTTCGTGCCCTGCCCTCGCTTACCGAGGGTGCGAAAATGGTGGCACTATGGAAAAACTTCGCAGAATGGTGAGTTTAAGAGCCATAGGAACGCATTAAACTAAGTTTAATGCATTTCTGTGGCGTTTTCCGTTCCGTATAGCAATGTTTCCCCATAGCGACGGTTAATCGCTATGCGGGGCACCACTGTATTAACACCTGTGGAGGCTTGCTTTACGTGCACATGGGAGATGGCTTTCTCCTGTAAAATGTACTCTTTCACAGTTGCCCCCAGTTCCCACTCTTCTCTTTTAGAAAGGGTGTGAAGACACATCTTTTGAAACTTGAGGAAAATATTAACCTTATTTTTCCATATATAAGACCCCCCCTTTTCTAACCCAAAAGTAAGAAATCTAAGTGGGACTTAGCAAGAGTAGGGGGAAAGGGATCACAGCCTTGCAGGATCGCTTTGATCTCTGCTTTCCCTTCCACTTGTTTTTGTTCTCTCCTCAGCTTACTTCTGTGTATAAGACCAGTGGTTCTTAACCTTGGGTAACGCAGGTGTTCTTGGACTGTAATTCCCAGATGCCTTCACCACCAGCTATGCTAGTTGGGGCTTCTGGGATTTGGAGTCCAAGAACGCCTGGGTTACCCAAGGTTAAGAACCACTGTATAAGACAACCCTCAATTTTTATTTTAAAAATTTTAGACAAAAGTATAGTCTTATACACATAAAATACGGTAATATTTATTGTGATGATTTTTTGCCTAGTCTTTTTAGAGTATGATAACATTAACTGTTTCATAACTCAATGTGCCTTATATATCAGCTATTTCCATTATACTTTACAATGTTTATAAGCCAACCTGACATTTCCACTGTAGTGGAAATGCAGGATAGAAATGTAATCAGCCAACTAATTGCCTCATACAATTGTCAGAGCAAGGATGATCTGTCAGTTACTCTGACATCATGGCTACTTTGGGGGGGGGGAAGCACCAGAGCTGCACTCCCGCACCTACACTTTCCCCCTCACTAAAGAGAGTACAGTAGAAAGAGTTTTACTACTCAACTCTACTGAAAACACCAATTGGCCCTTTGTAAGAAGAAGTGAGAAGGATACTGCAAAACTGTATAGGAAAAATGCTATCAAAAGTAATTACTGTTCTTACAGAACTGTGTATTTGTCAATCTTCTACACAACTGTAAAATGCCTAGTGGAAGAATTTGGGAAATAGACAATTGATAGGAAGAGACAGCTTTACAGGGGGGAAAAGTGATATAGAAGTTTGGCACAGTAGATATCCTATAATTAAGAGGCTACTTCCTTGCCAACATTTCCTTTCTTGGCTATTACTTTTGTTTTCAGTCTTTTGACAACAAAAGATCTTTTTTATTACAACTCTTACTGCATCACTGGACAATGGATGAGTAAGGTTTCACCCCAATGGTTCTAACTGTCAGAGAAAAAGAAAGAGAGAGAGAGAGAGAGAGAGAGAGAGAGAATGCTTCAGCACCAGAAGAACTCTTTATATTTAAAAAGTTGCAACAAAACAGTATTATTTTCCAAGTGTCTGACAGGCAGTGAATAGCCCAATATCCATGTTAAGACTAGGGATGTGCACTACCATCAAAATTCTGAACTCAGATTCAAAATTCAGAATTATAGCCCTTCAGATTTGGAACTTGGAATATTAAAAATTCAGAATTACAGTCAATATGAATACTATATGATCATTATTTTTCCCTTTAAGAAAACACAACAGACAAAACAGTTTTAAAGGACACCTCTGACAACTTCCCAGTGATTGTGCTAAATAGCCAGCAGTGCCTAGGTATTAGGCAATGACTACAGTGGGCATACTGGTGGAGCCCTAAACAGTGGGAATGCCAGCAGGAAGTGGACAGTGTTGGGAAGCAGAGGACAGGTCACACTGGGGAATGGGCAAACACCCTAGGCAGCAGCAGCGAGTAGATTGGAGCAGCAGATAGTCTGTGGTGGGCCGGAACTAGGCCAACAGCATGGGACATGGTGAGTGAGCACAGCCTTAGGGTAGCAATTGGAAGAATGGAAAAGGCAGAAGGAGGGGCCAGCAGACTGAAGCATGGCATACCTAGTACTGTGAGCAGCGTGTGCCATTCTCTCTTATTTAAAGGAGACTTCATGGAAGGCCAGCAATGGTAGGCCGACTTTAAGAAAAATATTTTTTTTCTACCCCTTTCAACTTTCTCGCCACCCTGTCTGCCCCATTGTCTGTGAAAAACAGATCCTGCCTTTCTGTAGACTCCAGTGCTGCAGACGGTCCCTCAGAGCTTCTTGAATCTTGTGAGCTGTGTAGCTGCCCTCCATCACAGCAACATTCAACAGGACCCACCTGTTTCCTGCCCTTGTGTGTTGCCCTATATCTGATGTCTCCACCTCCCACGAGTGTCCTGTCAGGGAGAAATAGATATGGATGTTCCAGAGGTCACTTATAAAATGTACCACCTGTGCCATGCCTAGCTGCTGTTGTACTAGTTGCCTGATGCTTCAATATAAATCTGGCACCATGCTGGAGTTATGGGTCATTTGAGTTAGTAATTGGCTGTGGGTTGCCAATTTTGCCACAAAACTACAGAAGGAAGTGTTCTCCACCAGAGAGAATGGCTGGTCATCCAGAGCTATCTTTAAGACAATGTTTGGTGCTCTTCAAACATCTCTTTCCTAAGCACAAAAGAAGTAGCACTCCTGCTGCCCAAACTGACAGTGCTGAGGATTCAGAAAAGGGCACAGAGAAAACTGCTGCAGTGCAGGCTTGCATCAGAGCATATCCTAGCAGCAGTCAGGGGATTTATAAGCAATTATGCCAACTATTCAAGTAGAAATAATGAATTTGGGGAAAAAAACCTTCTGGTGTCTGTGCCTGCTTCTATTTCATTGGTGCAGTCAGACATCCTTGCAGGTTTTGCTCTCACCTGTGCCCTGCTCCCATGGCAACCCATATCAGGAGACTCTTGAGTTTTCTGCCCGCACAGTCCTTGGTGCCAGAATGTCTTTAAGTTTAATTTCTCAAAATATCACTCCAGGATGCTTGAAAAATAGAGTTCACTCCCACTTCTTTCTTTAGCAAGCAAAAACCTAGCCTTTTCCTTTCTAGTCCATAGGAATAAATGGAATTCTGCCTATTAGGAATAATATTAGGAATTATTATTATAACTATCAAATTTGGATTTGAATATATTTGGAACTATCTGAATTCATTATTCACCGAATTCTGAAAATTTCCAAATCCAAATGCACATCCCTAGTTAAAATAACAGCTTTTTGGAGGACTGACAGTCATCTTACTCATCATGAGAAGGTTGTAAAAATGTCTATTTGAACTGTTAGACAAGTAATAGCATAGCAGTCTGAACATTATGATGTTTCCATCATGAAAAGAGGGCAGGAGGATGTCTCTAGTGCACTAAACAAACATCTGAACCAACAGTGTTCCACTGGTGTATCGTGGCATTTCAGACACTATATTTGTCACAGCAGCAACAGCATGTGTCTGCAGATATCATGATTTAGCTGTTCTGATTGACATTAGTAAAATCCTTTCCAAAATGACTCACTTGAGACTAGGACATATGGCACAATTCCATATAATTTTGTCCGAAATTAGTACATTGATACTTAACATGATGGACTTTCACCAACACCAAGAAGGCAGATCTACAACTGCATCCCACCACTAAGCCTTGCGTAGACAAGAGGCAATCTTGTCTCTCAGCTATATGCTGTCCATATCAAAAAGTAACATCAAAAGCTTCTGCTTCCTAGCTCTCCAGAAGTATTAAAGAAAAATGTGTAATACAGCAAGTAGGTTTTGGGTGCTGCTTCTATTAAATTTTGTGAAACATAAAGAGATAATTGTGGATAGTTCTCTTGCAGAAAGAAAGCTAATAGTTAACTAAGAGGATTCAAAATTATGAATGCTTTTGATATTCATATTGCAACAGATGGAGTGGTTGGGAATGTTCCTTTTTTAAATTATAGCTCTTAGAATGTTCTAGCCAGCACAGCTATGATCCTAAAAGTTGTAAAATGAACTCTTCTAAGTTCTGCACAGATGTAATAATATGCCACCCTAATGTCATAAGCAAGAGTACACCAGCACACTATAAAGCAAGAGCTGGGTACTACTCAGTATCACAGGTTATGCCTCTGTACACCACCTTGCTTAATTTTAGAAAGACAGTATAGAAATATCTGATAAAAATAAACAAGAACTATGATGTTCCTGACTACA